>NC_056731.1:151561860-151606860 GCF_019279795.1 Protopterus annectens
CTTCACTCCCCAAATAGTGCAATGGAGCTGTTCTACTCTAGTGAGCTATTCAGATTCTGGCAATATTTAATGGGGAGAGCACATGGCTAATTATGACTGCCGTATTTGCATAAGGCTTCACCAGTGAGGTTGCTGTCTGCACTACAAGTAGATGTTCTCATAGTGCTGTAGTGGCACAAGCCTTATGCACTGTGTAGCCCTGCTGTGCACAGAATTGTTGCTGTGCATTAGACATTTCTGTATCCTAGGGTAACATACAAACTAACCTACTTTATCATTTTAATAACCTGAAATACCAAAGTAGATACAAGTAGTATCATAGGGTTAACCGGCTGTGCTTTAGATCCCTAAGTTTCATCAGTGAAGAAGACAGAATATGATAAATACTTCTGGGTGGTCCATTCTCTTTGGCATGGTAAAAGTTATATTTAAATAATTATATTCAAGTTGCTAACTGCAGCCTGTACCAGAATATGAATGAAGAGAAAGCATCAGTTTACTGTCAGACACAATAAATGATTAATTCTTCAGATGGGCCTGCTTGGATCTGAAATCCAGTATACTGCATATGTCGAAGAGCTTGTTTAATTTAATGTACTTTCCAGAAATGCAGTATTTGAAATATAATGTGTTTAGCTGGGTGGATAATGCCATGAACAGATGAAGAAAAAAGCTCTGAAGACCACTGCCACATACTATACTATTACAGGCATTGCCAGCTGCTATGAAAACATATAGCTTATATTTCAAAATCATAGGAGAAAGCTTTATGTATTGTAGTGCATCCAAAATTAAATATAATACTTTGGCAATCAATGCTCAATGTCAGAAATCTCACAAAGATTTTTGTCCTGCATTCTGTAAACATAATGCTTTGTACCTACCACTGAAAGTTTAATAGGCAGAATCAATCACAAAGGTTATGATCCAGTTGTCAATCATAAACTAGGTACTAATGTGTTCGAGAAATGGATTCCAGATATTTACCTCAAGCGTGATGCTCAAGAGGTAACTTTAAATCCATTTGAAGAACATGTTAACAAGCAGTTACGATCAGAGACCTGATCATACGTCTTTGTAATAGTAACAATATAAAACATCGGGACCCACGTCAGTGAGTCCAGATATATAGAGACTGAATGGCTAAACGCAGACTTGCATATCTCAAGTCCAAGAAGGCCATTTCTCAGAATATCTTTTTTTGTCTGTGGAATGGTGGTTTCAGAGTAGGTATACATACGTTTAGGGCGTGTGAGTGGCAGAGGATTCCCCCTGCAAAAAAAAAGTTTAAAAAAGAAGAGCGATGCTGAGTATTCGATCTTCATTTCCTGACTTTTTTTCAGTGTGTTACCACTCAGCATTACAAGTGCTGACATTTCAGTAGGGATCTCTTTATAATACATGGGTGACCTAGCTGCCTTGATGTACTACAAGTTACAAAATGTAGGAGTATAAAACATTTCACCTCTTTAAATGTTGCCACACATTGCTTGCAGCCACACAAATGGAAGCTAGAAGCAAGGTACATCTCTTACTTACCAACAGCTTTAAAAGCTCTGTCAGCAGGGTTGGGAATTTGGCATTATGGTTAAGTGTTCACCTCCCAGACACAGAATACAGGGTTTGACACTCATCTGTGAGGGAAAATGGCTAAGCTTAAACAGCCTGCAAAGGCATCTAGCCTAGTACTTACCTATGAACATGTTTGTTGCCTTTGTGGCAGCATTCTGTGTGTTGCAGTTTTCAGAACTGTTTGACACTTTTCTCTGCCACATTTTCATCATTTTTGTGGCATGATTGCCCTGCATTACAGTTTCATAAGCTATTTGTAATAATAAGGCTCTTATGAATCAAGATGAAATAACAAGTTTGTCATAATTAAGTTCTTACATATGAACCTTGCTACAGCAAAGAAATTTATTTCTCAGTTTCAGACTGCAATCAGTACTTACTGTAAAGCTTTCATGGAGTGGAGTGTTAAATTACACTAGGGTTACTAGCTGCACACAGAGACAGTCTATATATTTCTTGCACATAACTACATGCATTATTGATGATGACAATATGTGTAACACAAAGAAAACATTTCTTGTGACTAATATGACAGCTAACATACTTCCCTTGTTATAGCACTTACACTAGGAGTGCCACCCCTCAAACTTTATGTTCTATGCCTCCAGGTACTATTTATCTTCGTAATTCAGTACAGAACAGACTTTTTGTGCCAGTCCAATGAGCACAGTTTTATTTTCTATAGTGTATGTAATCTTCAGTGGACATATATCAATTTAGGTTAGGAACAGAAGGAAGCAAAGGTTTTCCACACTGACTGGCAAGTAATCTCTAAAATGCTGCATTAATTTACTTTGTGAAACACAGAGAAGCTTTGTATTTGTGGTCATAAGTTATGAATAATGGCAGAAGTAGGGGGTCTATTCCTGAAGCAGGCAGTGGAGGTTGCCAATGATTACTTCTTGGTTTGCTGTGTGTCACCATACAATATTACATTTCTAAGGCCATTGTTTCATAAACTTTTATACAGAAAATATTGAGGGAACAGTTTTCAAAAAAAAAAAAAAAAAGATATCTCTAATTTAGACATTTACGATCAGTGTAGAAGAAGAATACAAAGTTACCAATTTTTGAAAGTTTGAACCAATATCTACAGTGAAAATAGTTCAGGACTGAGCCACGCTAATTTGCATACTTTTTGCCATAAAATCTCAATCTATAGTCTTGTAGCTGTTTAGTCATATAGAAGAACCACTACATACTCTGCTGATATTAGCCATCACAGAATCACTAATAAGTATAAGACTAGTTAAATGCCATAGTCATTAAGTAATGCAACATAACATTCATTAGGACCAAATCACGTTTGAAATGTGGGAATGAATCGCACTGGAGAGAAGAACTGCAGAGTGGAAAATGTGAGGATGCTGCAGATGACATCTACCTTGTATGAATTAGAGTGTGAGCATACACTTGTATGTGTGCATGTGTGTGTGTGTGTGTGTGTGTGTGTGTGTGTGTGTGTGTGTGTGTGTGTGTGTGTGTGTGTGTGTGTGTGTGTGTGTGTGTGTGTGTGTGTGTCTCTCTCTCTCTCTCTCTCTCTCTCTCTCTCTCTTGCAAGTTGCCACCACAGAGATCATAAAGTGGAAAAGAGGTGAATGCATTTGAAAGACACAAAAAATTACATAACAAGTCTCTATCTTATTTCCAGGAGTGGGTAATAGGAATGACTTCAGAAGTGTGCAAAATGTGTCTGCCTTGTTTGGCGTGGGATATCTGAGAGACCAAAGTGAAGTTACATAATCACTGCTGAACTTATGAGTTGGGAGATGAAGCAGTTTATAACTCTGAGAATATTGTGGCTATTATAATTATATGATTTCTTTATACCATCTCAGATGGGTCATATTCCACAGGTCAATATGTGTGGAAAAGGAGCAAAAGCCAGTGGTTGTGTATTTTAGAAAAAACAATGAAGACAGAAGCCATGTTTCTCCCTCATGCAAAATTCTCTATATTCATTTCACAAACGCATGCATATTTCTGTATTTTATCATATGAGACAAATGCTTGATATATATCACAAATATATTTTGTCTTTATAATAGAATAAAAAAAATCACTATTTTTCCCTTAAAAGTGATGTTTTTCCATACAGGTAAAAGGGAGTCATTAATTTGTTTTTACAGGGCTAGTATGCGGTTCTGTGCAAAAAGCTTGAATACTTTTATAACACCCACTTTTTAAACTCGACCAGATGTCTGAGGTGTATACAATCAACAATGTGGCTGCAACTGATGTGTCCGGAGGTTATTTGTGGATACAACTGACTGAACTCTGATGTTGTTTGGTAACAGTTAAACAACTGTGGATGTGGTTTAGTAAGAGCAGTTTCAAAGTGTACATGTGTATGTATGCATGTGGGTGTGGGTGTGTTTGTGTGTGTGTGTGTGTGTGTGTGTGTGTGTGTGTGTGTGTGTGTGTGTGTGTGTGTGTGTGTGTGTGTGTGTGTGTGTGTGTGTGTGTGTGTGTGTGTATGTATGGCACCGTGTGAATATGTGAATAATCTAGTACTATGGCTTGTTTGTGGACATTTGATATATATATATATATATATATATATATATATATATATATATTTGGTTTACTATTAAAACTTGGAAACTGTATCGGTCGACCAACATGCGGTCGACTTGCAGTTTCCAAGTTGGCAGAATGTTGACCCAAAATTGATTGACTACACTGCAGCGAACAAGTAGTGTAGGTCAATAATTTGGGTTTGACATTGTGCAAAGAGGTTGCGGTTCATTGAGGAACAGGGAATTAGCCCATTTCCTCAATGTAGTATGATCTTAGAGTTGGTATATTTAATGTGCAGGGGGTGGGGGGGTGCAGTGGGGTGTAACCCCCCCACACACACACAAAATAGTAGAATTAACGTACCATTGACTGTAGAGCTCAATGGTATGTTAATGTGCATAGCAGGAGGTGAGTGACATCACCTCCTGCCAAGGGATCCCACAGGATTTTTTGCAGGGGGGTGCAAACCCGGAGCATCTCCCCAACCCCGCCCCCTTAAAAGCACCACCCCAACCCCGCCCCCTTCACCACCACCACCCCCACACACACAGCCATTCCAGTATCCCATTACTTGGCTATTTCTCCCCAGTTGCCATAAACACTGTTCAAAACTCTCGGTGTGCATACTGTGTTATGCTTTACTTCTACAATGATTACAGATATTTGGTTTTAATTTACAACTTTTATTTCAAATTTTAGGGCCTCAGGGCCAATAGCCTAGTAACTTCCTATTTTATAGCACAAACACTGATAGACATTTGCTAAACTTAAACAAAGCAATAGTCTTACAATGAAACCAGACTTAGCATTAAAACTTCTCTACTTTTGAAACTCGCATTCACCGAAACAGCATTGAAACCTACATTCAAAGAAAATGCATCTGGCCAGTGGCAAGTTAAGTTTACCTTTGGACTGTTTTCAAATCATAGGCCCCTTGCACATATTTCAGAACCATGCATAACTGTTTTGATTCACCTTCCTGATTGTATTAATTATAATATATAATAATTGAATTATATCCCTTGTTAATACAGCACCACTTAGAGAGTGTGTTTTATAGCTTTGAACATTTTTTCCAGTAAGCAATGAAACAAAACATATGAACCAATAATGACAAATTGCACAATTCAGAACATTTCAACCATAAAAGGCCAGTTAAACATCTATCATTACAATCCACCAATATCAGTCAATATGCACAATCTCTGTAGAAGTAAAAGTCATCTGAATAATTTCACATTAAAGAGATCTGAAACTAATGGAGAGGTTGTTGCTAGAAAACAGCTTTATATTTCAGTGTTTCATCTACAAATTCAGTGCTTGCTCCCCTTAAACAATAAATTGCCTATGTTACATTTAAAAAAATGCTAAGCTTGTATATTGCAATAGGAATAAGTGGCAAGCGGAAACACAGGTTCATAGTTACTAGGCATCTCATCCAAAGGAGGACATACTCAGGACTGCAGCACTCCACCCCCTTAAAAAACAAATCTATATGTGGTGGGAGTAGAACCCACAGCCCTCTAAATCAAGATGCAAGTATGCTACGTGCTGCGCTACTAAGACTGTTTTGAAATTCTACGCCACAACAGTGATACTATTTGCTAAACAAAACAGTTGCACATTTTAAGCAGACTTAGCATGAGCAGTAGTAAACTTCTCTTCCTTTGAAGCTCACAATTCCTTGAAAATAAATTCCACCTGCTAACTCTAAATAGGGCATTTCACTCTCTATCACACACACACACATACCTCAGCCTCTGTGAAAATCTGTACAGTTGAGAGGTATGAGTCACACACATACATCCCCCGACCTCCTTAGAAAATGGATAGAACAAAATTGTTTGCATTAGTATGCATTTTCTAAGGATATGAAGTCTAAAACTTAACTTCAGTTTTCAGTGATTTGCCAGAAATAACACAATTTTATGAGAAACAATCTGAAAATATGAGGCAAAAATCTGGATAATTGTGAAGTATGACCCCCCCCCATACACCCCTTCCTCCCTCTTACAAACACACACACACACACACACACACACACACACACACACACACACACACACACACACACCCTTAGTAAATGGAATCTCTGCATAGAGATTAATCCAAACACAATGGACCTTAGAAAAACGGAGCACATCTGCCTGCACATAAACTAAAAAAGCAGTGCATAAACCAACCCAGCATAAGCCTGCATAGAGATTAACACACACACCATAGTAAACGGAGTCTGCATAGAGATGAATCCAAAAACAACAGAGCACTTCTGCCTGCAAGCCAAGACTGGGCATTGACAACAGCTTGTTCCTTAGTTTTTCATGTTTTCAATAACAGTGTGGCTTACATAAAGGGCTGTAAATATGTAAGTAGGGCTGTTAAATATAAGAAAAACACTTACACTTCATCCACATTAAATGGAGCAAGAAAAAGATAACATTATTTCATAATTATTCCGAAGTAATAACAAGGATATGAGTAGCGATCAGAAAACGGCGATGGTCTTTGCATCATTCTGCAAAAGAAAACTTCCCAACAATCACAAAACCATATATTCAGCATTTTGGACTAAATATGAGTATTTCTGTGACATATCCAGAACCTTGACAATTGGATGGGAGAAAGGAAATTCACCCCAGGGATCACGTCAGTCGCACTGCTAGACAGGGGTCCAGGGAAGTAAATAGTGTGGGAAGAAATAGCCAGGGAATTGTTATGGCTAGGCTTGTATAGGCCCTAGGGCTGATAGCCTAGTACCACCCTATGAACCTATTCTGTTAATGACTAAAATTAAAAAGTAAACTTTCCCCTACATTTTAAGTTGGTACTGATTATATCAAACACTGCTTTACTCTTTTAAGTTTCTCTCCACAAGATGTTGACACTCAACCCTATGCCATCTTGATGCTGTCCCCATAGCAACATAAATTAAGAACAACAGGAGCTTCAGACATTTTAGTCTATGTTTTTGAAGGTAGTATGAGCATAGCTCTCAACCTTCTATCTACAAAATGAGGAACATTAGCCATCATAACGTGGAACACAAACTAAGATCTTACAAACAACTTCAGCTAGGAAGGACATAGGATGGTTAAATATGCTGTTTTTACTTATAAACAAGATATTTTAATTAATATGATTTATTTCTTTTTACAATGGGTATCAGCTAAAAGAATTGCTAACACTGAATGTGTAACAGACCCTTTTCGGTGTGAAACTTCGAGGACCATGAACATTTTAAGATCACACATAAGGTACGTTCCTCGTGATGAGTACGAGTTTGGTGTGACAAACATCGCTCATAAACGTTCATGTATGTAAAACATTCAGGTGACATGTGCGAATTTCCTATAGCCTGTTACTGTTCATAAATAACATAAATTTAAGTATAGTGTATATATAAACAAAACGGAGCCTCTGCTGTATACAAATAAACAAAATGGAGCACTTCTCTGGCAGAAAAAATCCTTACTTCAGCCTACAGAAATAGAAACAGTGCCTCTGCTGTATATAAATAAACAAAATGGAGCACTTCTATGGCAGAAAAATCCTTACCTCAGCCTGCATATAAACAAAAACGGCAGTGCATAAATGGATCACTGTGACTCTGGCAACCTCCGCGCACTTTTGTGTTTGAATTTACGTTAGCATGCAATGCATGCATGGGTCTTCTAGGTCTTACAACTGTAAAAGGGGGGGGGGAGCTCCCTCCCCCTCGCTCTATGGTTCTGGTGTCTATGGATGCCAAGGGCGTTCTTAAAGAGGAATGCCCTTTAAAAAAAAAACTTTTTTTTTAAATTAAAATAAAATTAATTTCTCAGCCAGCCAGTTCCGGGGGGGGGGGGAGTGCAAGTGCACCCCCTTGCACCTGCCTGCGGGCGCCCATGCCTCCTGCTATGTCAAACACATTGAACCATGATGGTCAATGTATTCATTTTGGTTTACTTTTCAGAGTTTTAAATTCAGCATTTCGGGTTGACATTTTAAACGGTCGACTGAAGCTGATTCAAAATTCCAATAGTAAACCTATATACTTGTATACATAGAGAGAGAGAGATAGATATATATAGATATATGTACACTCTTCCTAAGTGAAGTGCTTGGAAAATTCACCAAAAGCACTCATCAGATGTCAAAAGATGGAAAACTGAGTGCATGTTGCCAGGGAAAGTGGAGGTTTGGCATTTTAGTACTGAAACTTTTGGATATACATGGGTGTGTTTGTGTTCCAGATAGTTAGTTATTCAATGATGTGCATGTTATTGCTGCTGTAAAAGATTTTGCCATTACAGGAGCACTGTCTGGTTAAGTGACAAATTAATGTTAAAAGGATCAAGTCAATCAAAGCCTGAATCTGTAGCTTCAGAAAGCAGCTCATTAAAAGCTTAGAGGCTTAATCCTCTGCACTAACTGCCAGAAAGTCACACGTCTTCATTTTCTAATAAATCACTGAAGGTTAAAGTCACTGAGGGTTACAGTCAGTCAGTAATGCCAGTTGTGACGATTGGGGAGAGATGGGTGAAGGCTGCCAGCCTAGTCAAATAGAATTTGATTTATAATTCTGGCATTTATAAATAAATGTAAAATACAGGCATGTTTTCTTGAGTGTAAAAGAATATTGTGAAATGTGGAACTGCAAAATATGTGACAACATTGCACTCTACTGGCCCAGTGAAGCCTATTGTGACCCTTTCATGCTAGAATTTGGCTCCAGTGTGTCTGGATGAAGGTTTCATGCCCATTATTTTAAGGCTAAAGTTTATGACCAGAATTTAGATGTGGAATGTGCTTTATTGCTCTGGTTTCTGTTAGACTATACATGTGAAATGACTTATATTGTTGTAAGTTTCTGTGCAGGTGTTAGTTTACTAAATAATGCAGTTTGTGGCCTGAGAACTCAGACCAGGTGTTAAGATGATGTAATATGAATACTGGGAAAACCTAAGTGTCAAAAATGATATAATTTGGGAGGGCCTTAGAGACAAAATACTATTTCTCACAAGAGAATGAGAGCATTTGGATCTTGGATATCTAACTCAGCACTCTGCCTAAGGTCACATGTAAGTTTTTAGCACTGTGATTTCTTGTAGGAATAGTTAAAGGTAGTAAAGATTAGTTAGGTATTTTTCTTTGAAATCAGACCTGTCCTACTGTATTATTTTAAGTTTCTGTGTGATCTCTGAACTCTTAGATATCTCTGTGGTGTAGTAGTTTTGTCTTGTGTTTTAATTATTTATTATTAAATATTTTAAAAACTTTCTATCTATGGCTGGTTTATGTAGAGATAAATTATGTTTTAGAGTACATTATATATTTATAGAGTTTACTGTCTAAGCCCTTCCAGTAAGCCTAGACTGAATAGTCACATTACCATTGGATAATAATATTGCACAGTAATAATTGGACACCCTTTTAAGGGCCTTTTAGTAGCTGATATTATCAACTGGGTGGTGGCAGAAATTACTACGATATGGTCTGGGTAATAGGGGCACAGCTGGAGAACCTGTGCCAGCCTTTTCCCAGGAAAGTCTGTGCAGTTCTATAATCTCTTCTCAAAGTGTGTGTGTGTGTGTGTGTGTGTGTGTGTGTGTGTGTGTGTGTGTGTGTGTGTGTGTGTGTGTGTGTGTGTGTGTGTGTGTCTGTGTGTGTGTGTGTGTGTGTGTGTATGTATCAGCTACCTAGGCAGAGACACGTATTACTGGTTGGCAGAGAGGGTATTAGAGGTTTTAGCTTGTCCAGTTAGGCTGAGACCTGGACCCTATAGCTGTGCCAGTGGGAAGTCTTATTGGGAACCTGGTGAGCAAAGGAGCAACCAGCCCCAGACTGACTGTGATCTATGTTTGCACTTAAGGGAAATTGTACTTTACTGTGTGTATTAGTTATCCTTTCCTCTCTTCTAGGAGACAACTTCCCTGGTGTTAGTGGTGAGGATTGAGGCTCCTTGATTGTGGGGTCAGGGCATGGTCGTCACAAGTGTTTAGCAGTGGTGGGATCTACTTCACATACTAATTGACTTGTAGTGGTGTGGGTGGAGTAAATTCCTGTAGCTTATGTACAGTGATCTCTAAAAATGTTTTCTACTCTAAAACAGCCACGCAGTGTATACTCAGAGTTCAGATCACAATTGTTTTATTTCTTTTGTTAGCTTAGTGTTAGTCAGGGTGAGCAGGCAGCATGTCATCAGAAGAGTATGGAAAGCTGACAAGGAGCCAGCTGGCTGCATGGACACCTGACTAAAGCAGACCTGATTACAGCCTTGGTTACAGCTGCTTCAGAAAACAGCAGCCTGGATGACAATCAGACTGACAGTGGAGATACAATATCCTCGGAGAATGGACAGCTCAACCTTTCTGCAGTGGACTTAAAAATCCAGCTGGAGCTAAAGAGACTTGAGTTGGAGGCCAGATGTATGGAACTAGAAGCAGCCGAGAAAATGAGGAGTCTACAAGCTGAGGAAAATGAACGGCAGAGGAGGCATGAGAGGGAAATGCTGACTCTTCGCCAGAGTCATGGAGGTAATGGAGAAGGGAGTAACTGGACCCCAGAAGCACAAAAGAGCAGTAAATTTCTTCCACAGTTTAAAGAGGGGGATAATTTTGATAGCGTCATTCATATGTTTGAGTGGGTATGTAAACAGTATGAAGCTGACCAAGGGCTCTGGGTACGGTTCTTGACCCCCTTACTCCATGGTTTTGCTGTAACTTCTTTAGCAAAAATGCATGACACTGACTGTTTTGATTATACTGCTGTAAAAAGACACTTATTAGAATGTTTTAAGCTAACACCGGAAATGTATAGGAAAAAGTTTTATGAGTATAGATGCAAGGCAGATGAAAATGTGTGTGAATATGTTGCTGAACTGAGCACTTATTTTCATAGCTGGGTGAGTGGATGTCAGGTCACCACTTTTGAAGGGCTGGCAGACCTTTTGATAAGGGAACAAGCCCTTAGCACTTTGCCTGAGGACGTGAGGATCTGGTTACCTGATAGACAGTGTGCTACTTCAGAGGAGTTGGGGAAGAAGGGAGACCTATACTTAGCAAGCAGGGCAGCCCTGCACAGGAAAGGGACCCCCAATACTGCTCATGGGACTAAAGGAACCCATGGTGGGTAGCACAGACTGCCCCAACAGAATCCACCAGTAGCAGGGGAAGCCACTAGTCCAGGTACACATCCGGGAGCTAGGGTTAAATGTTTTGAATGCAACAAGTGGGGTCATGTGGCATACAAATGTCCACAGAGGCAAGGTGGGGAACCAAATGTGAGGGAGCCAGTAAGTGGGAAAGAAAAAATGCCAACAGTGGGTTGTCTTGAGACAACAGGGTTATGAAACTACCAACCTGCAGATGTCCTGAGAGGGGAGGATTTGGATGAGGCAGTACTATGTACTTATGCAGTTACATGCAGTAAGGCTAGGAGACAAGCATGTGGGTCTGGTAGCCTAGGACAGACCCTGACAGACTGCATACTTGCAGCCAAGACTGCTGAGGTGGTTACTTCAGGGAGTGAACTATGCTGCAGCAGTTAGACTGAATGTGAGCCACAGCTGCTTGTGGGTAATGATGGTCCCTTGGAAAGAGTGACTGCAAAAGTAGAGGTGAGTAGTAGTACCCAGGCTGAAAGTGAGGCACCGCTGTCAGAGGATGCCAGACTTCCTGTGGAAGGGGAGCTGGGAAGGGTTACAAGGAGAGACTTGAGACAGGCTCAGCTTTCAGACCCTACATTGCAAGGCCTGAGGCAGGTAGCTAGGGAGGCACCTGATTCTCACAGGAAGGGGGAATCTGTATACTGGAGCAAAGGGTTACTGTACAGAGAGTGGACCCCTGAGGGAGGGCTATTAGGTGAGAGAGTACAGCAGATGGTAGTGCCTAGAGCTTACCATCTGGCACTTCTAGCCATAGACCATGATATTCCCTTTGCAGGTCATATGGGCATAAAACATACAAAGAGGCGTATTATGCAAAACTTCTATTGGCCTGGAATTTCCAGAGATGTAACAGGATACTGCAGGACCTGTGAGCAGTGCCAAAAGGTAGGCAAGGCAGGAGAAAAGGTGAGAGCTCCTTTGATGCCTTTGCCTGTGATTGAGGAGCCATTTCAGAGGGTAGCTATGGATATTGTGGGTCCTCTGAGTACCCCAAACTCCACAGGGAAAAAGTATATCCCAGTGATTGTAGATTATGCTACACGATACCCTGAGGCAGTAGCTTTGTCCTCCATTGAGGCAGAGAAGGTAGCAAAATGCTTTGCTAGAGATTTTCAGCAGGGTAGGTTTCCCAAAGGAAATACTGTCTGACAGAGGTGGCAATTTTATGTCAGACCTGCTGGCTTGTCTGTGGAAGTCCTGTGGGATGAAGCACATCAAGACCACCCCTACCATCCCCAGAACTGATGGTCTTGTTGAGAGGTTAAACTCTACAATCAAGTCTACGCTACGGGCATTTGCAGATCAGTTTAAGAGGGAGTGGGACAAATATTTGCCCCATCTGTTGTTTGCTTACAGAGAGGTTCCCCAGGAATCCACAGGTTTTTCACCCTTTGAGTTGCTGTATGGGCATAGGGTGAGGGGACCTCTAGATTTAATTTGAGATGAGTGGGAAGGTGAGTGTGAGTCTCACAAGGAGTCTGTTGTGGCATATGTCCTTAACCTCAGGACAAGGCTCAGGGAACTCATGGGCCTGGCCCAGGAGAACCTGGCAGAAGCCCAACAACAGAAAAAGGTGTGATATGACAGGAATGCTTGAGCTATGGAATATGCTGTGGAGCATCAGGTAATGGTTCTCATTCCTGTCAGACACAACAAGCTGCAAGCAGCTTGGGGGGGACCCTACAAGGTGGTAAGAAAGGTAAGTGATGTTAACTACATGGTGCAGTGCTAGGCAGATGGCAGGGGCAGAAATTGTACCATATTAACATGATGAAACCTTACCATGATAGGGAGGCCCTTGTGCTGAGCATTTGCAGTGGATTGCAGGAGGAGTCTGAGAGAGATCTTGTGACTGATCTCCTCAGTGAGGCTCGGGCTGACACCTCAGTGGAAGGGGTAGCAATGTCCCAGCAGCTATCTCCTACCCAGGTTTGAGAAATCCGAGCAGTGTTGCAGGAGTTTGGGGGATGTTCACCAGGAAACCAGAGAGCACCCACTTGGTGCAGCACCAGGTGGATACAGGACCCCAAAGGCCTATCATGTAGGCCCCTTATAGGGTGCCTGAGAGAGTCAAACAGACTCTGAGGGAGGAGGTACAAGAGATGTTGGAATTAGGGGTGATTCAAGAGTCCAACCGTCCCTGGGCCTCACCAGTGGTGTTGGTGCCAAAGATGGATGGCAGCACCAGGTCCTGTGTGGATTACAATAAATTAAATAGTCACACAGAGGCAGATGTTTACTCCATGCCTAGGACAGATGAGGCCTTAAAGCAGCTGGGTGGGGCTAAGTATCTTACAACCACTGATCTTACCAAGGGTTACTGGCAGGTGCCCTTGACTCCCAGTGCTAGAGAGAAGTTAGCCTTTGTGACTCCTTTTGGCATGTATGAGTTCACAAAGATGACCTTTGGGATGAAGAATGCCCCAGCGACTTTCCAGAGGCTGGTAGATCATATCTTAGCAGGAGCAGGAGGGTTTGCCCTTACTTACATGGATGATATTACTATCTACAGCCATTCCTGGCAAGAGCACCTTCAGCATGTCAGGGAGGTGCTGGGCAGACTACAGAGGGCAGGGTTGACCATTAAGCCGAGCAAATGTCAGGTGGGTATGGCAGAGGTCTCCTACCTAGGACATAGAATGGAGAGTGCTAAGATAAGGCCAGAACCTGCCAAAGTGGAAGCTATTCAGGTATGGCCTGCACCTGTTACCAAAAAGCAGGTGAGGGCATTCTTAGGGACAGCAGGGTACTACAGAAAGTTTCTTCCCAATTATACTACCATAGCTGCTCCCCTCACAGACCTGACAAGGAAGAACAGGCCAGATACGGTAGTGTGGACCCCAGCATGTGAGCAGGCATTTCAGAAGCTTAAAGAAGCTTTGGGAGGACCCCCTGTGCTAGTAGGTCCAGACTACAGCAAAGACTTTGTTGTGCAGGTGAATGCTTCAAATTATGGGGTGGGGAATGTACTTAGCCAGATTTATTCAGAAGAAGAAGAGCACCCAGTGGTTTATCTCAGTCATAGGCTCCAACCCAGGGAGGAATGCTATGCAGCAGTAGAAAAGGAATGTCTAGCCATAGTGTGGGCACTACAAAAACGTCAGCCTTATCTGTATCGAAGCAAATTCACTGAGATGACAGATCATAACCCTCTAACATGGTTAAACAGAGCCAGTCAGCAAAATACCAAGTTGCTAAGATGGAGTCTGGGGTTGCAAGCATATATGTCAGTGCAGCACCGCAGTGGGAGAAGCAATGCCAATGCAGATGGGCTTTCAAGACAGGGAATGGGGTGATGTACACAAAGACAGACCTGACACTCTCAAACAATGTTTCTCAAGGGGCACTTGAAAAATTTGCTTGAGTTCCCCGGGAGAAAAGAGATGTGACGATTGGGGAGAGATGGGCGAAGGCTGCCAGCCTAGTCAAATAGAATTTGATATATAATTCTGGCATTTGTAAATAAATGTAAAATACAGCAATGTTTTCTTGAGTGTAAAAGAATATTGTGAAATGTGGAACTGCAAAATATGTGACAACATTGCACTTTACTTGCCCAGTGAAGCATGTTGTGACTCTTTCATGTTATAATTCAGCTCCAGTATGTCTGGATGAAGGTTTCATGCCCATTGTTTTAAGGCTAAAGTTTATGACCAGAATTTAGATGTGGAATGAGCTTTATTGCTCTGGTTTCTGTTAGACTATACATGTGAATGACTTATATTGTTGTAAGTTTCTGTGCAGGTGTTAGATTGCTAAATAATGCAGTTTCTGGCCTGAGAACTCAGACCAGGTGTTAAGACGATGCAATATGAATACTGGGAAAGCCTAAGTGTCAAAAATGATGTAATTTGGGAGGGCCTTAGAGACATGTTTGTTAGTAATGTTTAAATACTATTTCTCACAAGAGACTGAGAGCATTTTGATCTTGGATATCTAACTCAACACTCTGCCTAAGCTCATATGTAAGTTTTTAGCACTGTGATTTCTTGTAGGAGTAGTTAAAGCTACTAAAGATTAGTTAGGTATTTTTTTTAAATCAGACCTGTCCTACTATATTATTTTAAGTTTCTGTGTGATCTCTGAAATCTTAGATATCTCTGTGGTGTAGTAGTTTTGTCTTGTGTTTTAATTATTTATTATTAAATATTTTAAAAACCTTCTACCTGTGGCTGGTTTATGTAGACATAAATTATGCTATGCTTTAGAGTACATTATATATTTATAGAGTTTACTGTCTAAGCCCTTCCAATAAGCCTAGACTGAATAGTCATATTACCACTGGATAATACTTTTGCACAGTAATAATTGGACACCCTTTTAAGGGCCTTTTAGTGGCTGATATTATTAACTGGGTGGTGGCAGAAATTACTACCTTATGGTCTGGATAAAGAGGGGCACAGCTGGAGAGCCTGTGCCAGCCTTTTCCCAGGAAAGTCTGTGTGGTTGTATAACCTTTTTTCAAAGTGTGTGTGTGTGTGTGTGTGTGTGTGTGTGTGTGTGTGTGTGTGTGTGTGTGTGTGTGTGTGTGTGTGTGTGTGTGTGTATGTGTGTATCAGCTACCTGGGCAGAGACACAAAGCACTGGTTGGACAGAGAGGGTACTGGAGGTTTTAGCTTGCCCAGTTAGGCTGAGACCTGGACCCTATAGCTGTGCCAGTGGGGAGTCTTATGAAGGACCTGGTGAGCAAAGGAGCAACCAGCCCCACACTGACTGTGATCTCTGTGTGCACTTAAGGGAAATTGTACTTTACTGTGTGTATTAGTTATCCTTTCCTCTCTTCTAGGAGATGACTTCCCTGGTGTTAGTGGTGAGGATTGAGGCTCCTTGATTGCTGGGCCAGGGCACGGTCGTCACACCAGTCAGTTAAAAGTACAGGATTTGAATCCTTTCACCTCCATTTGTCTACTGTGCAAAAATGAGCAATCTGTAATTGATGGTCACATCTGTGTGTGTCTATATAAATAAATGGATGTTAGTTTGGCAATTGGCACCACAGAGGGCAAAGGCTATAAGTTGTAGTTCTGATGGTACAGGGTTTGATTCCCTTAGCTGTAGTTTGTCTTCTGTGTAACCTTAAGCAATTCACTTAATCATTCAATGCAATGGGGCAACTGGAAATTTGAGCACAGAGGCAATTGGTACAGAGGGTAAAGGCTATAAGTTGCAGTTCTGATGGTGCAGACTTTCATTCCCTTATCCCTCATTTACCTGCTGTGTGACCTTAAGCAGTTCACTTAATCAGACAATGTGTTGTGGCATCTGGAAATCTAGGCTATGCTCCTCAATGATTCTGTGGACTACAAGCCTAGTTACTACCTATGAACAATAGTAGTTATGGTATACAGGAAGGAAACTGATTTTAGTAAACAGAGATATCATCATACAAGCCATGTTGTTTGACTATGATCCCTCTTTTTGTTAAATGTTGACAGTGTGTTTATTATTTTTCTATGAATAAATTGAATAGCATTAAGTCTATCAGCTTAAAGTTAATATTCTAACTATGAATACATTTTCTGTTTTTGGCCGTTAATGGCAATAATTTACTTCTTCATAACAATAAGAGGTGTCAACAAATTGTCTATCACTGCTGGTGGGAGGGATATCTGTGGATGAAAGTACCTTAAGCTCTTAGCTTCATTTTTAAATAGTCTTTAATCTGGTTTTGCATGACTAGTGTGAAAGTATATGTCTGTGAATTAAGCTGGAATACTTTACTATAGCTACTGCGTGTCAATGTGAAACACATTTGAAATATATTACTATGGTCATTATTGTTTTTAATTGTTTGGCACTGAAATCTAAGAAAAATGCAGCCATCACCTGAGCTATGATTGCTAGGTTTGGGGATTATCTGTGGATAAAACTGACCCCGCTGAGCTGATGAAGTTAAAAAGTCATTAGTCTGTCTTTGCAGAGCCAATGTGTAAAGCAAATTGACATACTTAACTGTGTCCATTTTTATCACAGTCATGTAATGTGCCCATCTACCTCTAGGAATGTTTGGAGTTATCAAAGAGTGGTACAGAATCATCAGACAACCTGTGTAGGAGATTACGTAGGAATGAGAGATTTACTAATCGGTTCTCTGACAGTGTAGTTGATGCCTGGAATAAACTATCAAATTATACTAAAGCAAGCACTAGTTTAAATAGCTTTAAGAATAATTGGAGTTTATTACGAGAATTAATTTTTTGGTGTATCAGCAGGCTAGAAGGGCATTATTGCCTGCATATGAAATATTTGTATGTGTGTATGTTTGTATGCATGTTTCTATTATACAGTCAATAAAGTGACCATAACTGATGAGTAAGGATATTGGTGGATTATAATGACAGCAGTTCAAGTAGCCTCTTATATTTAAAATGTTCTGAAATAGGTACTTTTGTCTAGAGAAGTAGTTAAGTGTTCTGATGCCATTCTCTGATATGGCACGACCCTTTAAAAGCTCTTTCAACTTGAAACATTCATATTTGTTAAAAGAAAAAAGAAAAATGAAAAAAAAACTATTTTTTTTTTCTTTTAAACTCTAGAAAAAATGCTAGCTATATTTGTAGCAAGCAGTTTCTACAGTTTATACTGCACACAAAGCACTACAGTATTCAGGTTTGTTTAAAAAAAAGAAAAATGTTTTTATTTTAAATTGATTTCTACATTAAACAAGTCCATTGGTCTCCAAATTACAGAAGTGATGGATATCTACTGTGGTAAGGATACACAGGACATTGGCAAGTAGGGAGAGCATGGGTATTTATACTGAGAACAGACAATATTGACTGGACCTTTTTGAGAATCTGTGTGGCATGAGCTGGTGGGTAATGTTAATACAGTGTACAAAAAGGATAACCCATCAAATCTTTCACAAGCTCACTGACATGATCTTGCATGACTGCAGAAAGACCAATTCCGTTGTATGGGAGTGGATGGCCATGGGTAGGGTTCTGCTATCACAGACCATGCTCACTGCTGCAGAGGAGTTCCTGTTGCCCTGTGTGGGAAGTATGAAAGGACCCTGATACCTGGCTGAAGTCCAAATGTAGGAGCTGTACTGGATGTTCTTTCCTCTGTGTCTGTTGTGGATGCACCATTTTAGAACTTTCTTGCATCAGTATCATGTTTTTGAGGCACACTAGTGCCATGAGATCACAGATGTTCAACATTACCATATCTCCTCTACAGGCACATCTGGGATGCAGATATAAAGGCATACCATAGAATGTACATGTGTCAGCATTCTCTGCATAACTGTTATTTTTGCTGTTGTTCCAGCACCGGTTGTTACATATTAGTTTCTCCTGGTCTGATTTCACAGGTGCTACAGTCTTGTCTCATTGTGAACCTGATAAGGCCTTGACGATGATGTGGGTCCAGTCAATGTGTTCTAGATCATCAGAGAAATTGGCTATTTCAGGGAACACCCACATAGTGGTGTTTCTGTCCCCTATGGTTATCACGAACTGCATATGTCTTACACACAGTGCAACCGAACATCAGGAAACTGATGTAGTATTTATGAGGATGATGCCAGTTATATGGTTGTCTTTTGAAGTTTGCTGACAGGTGGTTGTAGCATGGATAGTCATTGCTATATATACATTCATGTCCCAAAGAATCCATATTTCACACTTCCATGGGATTTCATCAGCAGATGGCATATATCTAAAAGTTCTAGTATGGTGTCTCTCTCCACACAACAAAATTCAACTATGTCCCTGCCATAGGTATGTTATGTTAGAATGAGATAATGTGCACTGTTGCACTCACTGGCTGCTAGAGTGGACTCTAACATATACTGTTTGGTTAATATGGCAGCTAATATCTTAGCATAGTCTCTGTCTCTGTTCTCCATGAAATTGTGTTGTACAAACTAACAGGCACCTACATCTGGTCACACAATTTTTATACATTTCTGAATTGTTCCACAATGTCATTTACCATCACTTGCATTTGCAGTTGTGCTACAACAATAATGTTGCTCATTTCCATATTATTATAAAGTCATCACCATATAACGCCGACTGCACAGTTTTACCAGATATTGCAACTGCACTACGTGTCTGTAAATCCTCACCACCATCTGTGTCATTGCTCATTGCGAATTGTTTTCCTAACAGGTTGCTCTAATCATTTTTCAGTCCAAGCCTACGTCTTTATAGGTTCATAGGTTCAATGGTAAGCACTAGGATAACTGCCTTGAGAGACACTTTAAGCCTAGCCAACCTCCCTTTTGTGCTTGAATTAACCTGTCCCATTTGGTTAGAGACTTGCCTTACCCATCCCATGGTCAATAATTATATATTATCCCTAATGAGAATAACTGGGATCATACCATAGATAATTTGTGAAGACCCATGCATAGGATAAAACATTTAGTTGCTGCCTCTGTCCATTAGTAGTACAAGGGGGAGTCCTGGGTAAATTTTTTGTTTCCCATCCATAGATCCAAGTTACATTTAAATATAGACAGGTATGAACTTAGTTTTATGTGGATGGGAAGTCGGTTCCATTGCAGCAGTATTTTCTGTGAGATATACCTGTCCCTCCAAACTGTTCTATTGCTTTTACAGAAGAGATTTATATATCTCTAGACTGACTATTTCTGATGCCATTTGACTTGCTGATGTGTAGTAAATCCATCAGTACTGGGTTGGAGGGCACCTCGTATGCCAGACACAAGTCACGTCTTAGAGGTCTGTAGGATACCTACATTTTTATTTTTATTTTGTTTTATTTTTCCATTTTTCTTTCATCAGTTGTGCAGACTATTTCACCTGAAATTAAATAGGATGATTAATATGTACTTCAGCATTTGCACTACTTTCCAAACTTCCAGCAATATGTGACAAATACAGTCTGAAACATTTCTCTTTATGTAGACTGTATTTCAGAATTAGTCTTGAAAGTGTGGTGTGTCTAAGCTATAAGTTTTAAGCTCCATTGTTTGCTAGCTCCCCCCCCCCTCTCTCTTACACTCACTCTCTCTCTTTCCTCTCTTTCTCTTACACTCACTGTCTCTCTCTCTCTCTCTCTATATATATATATATATATACACACACACACACACACACACACACACACACATACACACACACACACACACACACACACACACACACACACACACACACACACACACACACACACACACACACACACACACACACACACACACACACACACACACACACACACACACACACACACACACACACACACACACACACACACACACACACACACACACACACAGGAACTAAGCTTCAGGAAATGAATGTCTAAGAAACATAATGATGGTTTGCTGCCTCTGCAGTTAGTCACAATGACACAATAACTACTGCTTTCTGCAGTGTATGTTCTATCTGCTATGACCGTTGTTAGAAAGAATGTGACAGTAGTGTAACAATGAGATAGAGTTTAGAAAGTATGCTTAACTGTAACTAAAAACATCCTAAAGTGGAAGAAGATGGTTTTGTATCAATGCAATTGTGTCACATAAGTGACTTAATTCTCCAAAAAACATCTCACGGTAGAAATGCACTTTTGCTGATGCATAATTTTGACATATAAATGAATTATTTACTGATCTAAATACTTTTATTGCAGGTATGTGTAAGCATATACAATATTAACCATGGCTTATATGTTAAATGAATGGAGCATAACACTATAAGCCTTGGTGTTTCACTTGAATTGATGCTACTTTCTAGTATCTCATCCCTCTGAAGAAGTAAATGGATTTTCTTCCCTTAGTTGCACATGCTGTGTTATGCTTCATCCTGACTACAATCCAGATAATCAGAATGTAATTAGTGATATGGATGCTGGAAGAGCCAGGCAGGGGAGGATGGAAGTGAGCAGTTATTACTGGTTCAGTCATCCTAGTGAAAGGGAGCTGGCTCATGGGTGACCCCTAGATGGAGCACTAGGTGTTGCAGCTAATGGGTTTGCTGAGCATACACTATTCCTGTGTAAATGCACTGACTGGGGATGTCTGAGTTTAGAGGCCCACATCAGACGACATGTAGTGTACTGAAGAGAACCATTACTGGGCTTAGGAACTCCAACAGGAAAGGTAGACCACTCTGTTAGAACTGAAGGCTGGCTCACTTCCAACCATCTGTCCCTCACAACACTGGCAACAGATGGGCTGATAAGGCCACCTGAGTTGAAAGAAATGAGTCATATGCAGTGTCTCCTACCCCAGGGATGACTGCTCCTCCTCCACAACAGAACGAGTGGGCCAAATAAGTAAAGGAAGTAAGAGCCATCAGACAGATCAGGTACAGGTAGAGTTGGGGGGGACAAAGTTTCTATTTTTGAATCTTGGGCTACGAGTCTGTAATATAACATGAAAAGTACAGAGGTTTTAACAGCATATTTGCATGAGAACTGCAAGAAAGAGACTTTAAGGAATCACCAAAGTGGTTTGTTGCAGCAATGTTTTATTTTTCTACCTGAAGTTGTTTATTTGGCATGTTACTAGTATACTTCTATGCCTTTCTGTTTAGAATTTTTAACTTATTTCAACCAATATAATTATTTTTAATATGATCTCAAGAGCTAAGCTACAGCTGATTGTTTTTGTTAATAATCTATGGCAACTGGAGGCTTCCTGGAACACTTAATCATACTGACTCAGCCTGTATGGCTGCTTTTCTACCTTTTTTGTGCAATCTAGAAATGGAGAGGTAATTTCTAAGCACATAAGGCATTGTTTTCCTGGTATATCATCTTGGTAGGCCATACCAGCAAATAGAAATCACTCAAAGGAATATATGCAGTCTATTAATAAAACTCCTTGGAGTTGACATTGTAGGTCACCCAACATTCTGTAGGTGTTCTACGTATCACAAAATACAGATTTAAGACCTGCATAACACATTCATACAAACCAGAAGCTAATGGGCAAATGTAAAGGCAGCAGAACCATAAAGACAGACAAAGGGTAAAAAAGCATATCACAAGCAAACAGGCAAACAGATAATTAAATTAATTACTTTTATTACACTCTCCATGACTATGCAATGACCTATGTTAACAATACTGAAATAATAAGGGCAGTAAATTTATCATTTCTGTGACACAACTAATTTTGATGTTCTGTCCCATATATTGTTTATCAAAACAGAGTGACATATTCTTTAAGAAATTGTTAGTCCAGGGAGATCTTCATAGCATCCTATTCTTCGCCACTCTACCACACACACGCACACACACACACACACACACACACACACACACACACACACACACACACACACACACACACACACACACACACACACATACACGCACACACACGACACACAAGGATTATACATACACAGAAGGGATATAATACACACAAGGATTATACATACAAATAGCTATTACATTCATATAAAGGAGTTCCCTGGCCTATGGGTTTTAAACCTGCAGTGACACACTTCTAGCTGAATATGGATCAAGTTCATATTTAATCCTACTTAAACACTTTTACTCACTGCCAGAAGCGACACCAGATCTCTACAGGACTAAATCTACACATCCCATTCTGAGTATATGAGTACTTCTACGCTATTGATCAGTGTCTCTTAACTGCACACCTGTCATCAAAGCTGATTCATCCAAAGGAAGATAAGCCCTGTTACAGGAACAGAAACCCTACGGAAAGGTTCTTGTCTGGGGGTCATAGCACCCTCATTCTGCTGTCTTTTCTTCATGCTTCCCCTTAATTACTACAACTAACTTGGATGTTTCCAAACCTTTTATTATGTTATGACAATTATTGGTTGGTGTCAACTTATGCAGCTGAACTTGTATATTTATGGTTCTCTGAAAAGTGATTCATTCAGATAGCAAATTACTATCACCCTTGTTAAAGGTGCAAAACTGTGTTCAGAAATTGTTCTAGTTTTGTTTTTGCAACTTTACCTGAGGCTGTTTAGATAGCTGAGATGGTCACCTGTACATTTCTGATCTTATTTATTTTATTTATTTATTAACGTTTGATTACCGGGAAAGTCCAATTGGGTCGAAGCCCATTTTCAGTGGGGGCCATGGGAGAAAAGCTCCAAATTATTACAAAACGTTTTACGAGCAATCATTTTACAGTCTTCAAAAATAAAACAAAGACAAAACATAAAAAAACGAAAAGTGAAGGTATCAGGTGCTGTTATCTCTATTTACCAAGGGAAGTATATTCCTTTCCTTAACACCTGTATCTGGGATGTAATTACTAAGTGCCTTTTAATAGTTTATTATTGTTTATCAAGAGATGGAAATGCCATCATATATGCAGGCACTGGAACATTCTTTTGGACTTGGTACTCTTAAACACATGGAAGAGAGAAACCCCTTCCTGTTCTGTAACTGTTAATCCATTGTCTACCTTTAAATTACCTTCACTGACTTAGGTAGTGGGTTGTGTGGCTGCCAGATAGCACATACAATACCTGTGTTTTTATAAGGTTTCTTTATTATGCAGCATTGTTTCTGAGAGTAATTCCTTACTTAACTGTCCATTTCAATCTCCTCCACTAATGGTGGACAGTAAAGGTCATATGACACCTGCTTGTATAAGCCTTTCTTTAACTCCTGTGACAGTTTAATTTTCAGTCCTTGTCAATACTGGTTTGGGATGATGGATTTCTGTGGCCAGTTTTAGCCTTGTATTGTCTGCATAGTTCATGCTGATAGGTTCCTGCACTGCTCGTTCATTCTAACACTACTCTAAGCATGATGATACTATTCAACTGTTCCATTATCATAATGTAACCAACATATTAGGCAGATGGTGAGATAACCTTACCTTTCTGTGTGTCTGACTGTGGACTATCATGCTGCTGTTACTCTCTTTTTTAATTTCTCCAAATCTTTTGGGTTTCTAATTCCATGATGGGAATGGACCCCATTCCTAAGTCAAAGTACAACTAAAGTTCATGAAATTAGTATTGTTTCACTCTTTGTTGTCAGCCAAAAGTGCTCTTCGTAACACCCGCAATGTGCCCAGTAATGACTCCTTCTTCAGTTTGTATGGAGTTACATGTGTTGGTAGCATATCTAAATATGCTTGTAGACTCTTTTTTAAAAGACCCATTGCAACTACTATTATTGCAACTATCTGGGTATCCTTCTTCCACATTGCTCTCGCTTTTGCTTGCAGATGCTGATATTTTTTAACTTTGTGTCTCTTTACGCAGGACACCGTAGTCACTGGGTGTGGTGATTTCAATGATCAATGCTAGTCTTGTCTTCTTTTCTTGGACTACTATATCCAGTTTTCTAGTATCTGTCTTTTGAATTGTTGGTAATGGATGATCCCATGTAATGTAAAGTTCATCATTTTCTATGATGCTTTGTGGCTCATGTTTCCAATGCTTTTCAGCCACTTCAGTACCATAATGTTTGCACAATCCCCACTGCAACAGTCTCACCACATCATTATGCCTTTCAGTATACAGTCCTTCTGCCATTAATATGTCACAACCAGCAACGAGGTGTGCAACTGTTTTCCATTCGGTTTTACAAAACCTACATTTGTCTGTTTCTCCCACATGATCAATGGACTTTGTAAACCAGTGTGTATGTAGCCCACTGTCTTGAGCCACCAATATTATCCTTTCATCTCTTGGTTTGAATTCACCTCTCCTTAACCATTCCTAGGTTTGTTCCTGATCAACATGAGGTTCTTCTAGAAGTTTTCTATACTTGCAACTATATTTATGCATTTTCCACATCTTGCCTTTTCATCTGGTCCTTCACCTTATATTCTTTCTTTTTGTTTTTTGGCACATTCAGTTGCTGCCTGATTTTTATCTACTTCTGGTTTGATTTCCATTCCTGCTTGATGGCGATATGCTTCTGCTAGATTAAACACAGAAGTCATTTTAGATTTACTCTCCTCATGTTCCAAAACTTTCACTATGTTTGGGTCCTGTGAGATCAGCAGATATGTGTGGAGTCCCACAATTGCATATCTCTACGTGTAATCAGTTTCAAGGAGACCCATCCCTCCTTTAGAATGGGGAATATATAATCTTGGTATGCACTGATTTTTATTGATCATTTGGTGAGCATGAAGCATCCTTCTTGTTTTAATATCTAATCTATCCATCACGTTTTGGGGCCAATGAATCACTCCCTCTCATTACTCTCATATGAGAAGAATCTGACTTTTTTTAATACTCCTGATCAGTGTATGATAATGGTTAGAAAACTTATGCTTATATTCACCGGTACCTGCAAAACTTCTGCTATTTGTATTATTTTAAAGAGGTGACATTGTTCATGCACATAAACTGAATGTTGCCCACAGAAAAACAGTTGTATCCTTAGTTTTAAAGTGGATTTTTTCATACAGCATAGCATTTCTCCCCTGCAGCAAAAATTACCCTAACCAGAGATGCACTACTTCAAGCCATAACCTGTGTGAATCTTGCCTGCAGCTAAAATGTCTGAATTGACACTCACTGGTTAGAGTTTATAACAGAACTGTTACTTTGCCTTGCTCCTGCAAAAAATTATTTGTAGACAGGTAGTCACATGTTTTTTTTCCCTGCTGACTTCTACATCATATGACTTGATCCCTTTGTGGCAGGTAATAACATGTGACACTGCATATCACCTAGTTGAATTTCCAATTAAATTCATTCTTCCTATTAATAAAGCTCTGGCACTGATCAAATCCTGGGTATATATCATTTATATCATCTATATCATATGTGTGTGTGTGTGTGTGTGTGTGTGTGTGTGTGTGTGTGTGTGTGTGTGTGTGTGTGTGTGTGTGTGTGTGTGTGTGAGCGCGTGCGTGTGTGTGTGAGTGCATGCGTGTGTGTGAGCGCGTGCGTGTGTGTGTGAGCATGTGTGAGCATGTGTGTGTGTGTGTGTGTGTGTGTGTGCGCACGTGTGCGTGTGCGTGTGTGTGAGTGTGTGTGTGTGTGTGTGGGCATGTGTGTGTGTGTGTGTGTGTGTGTGTGTGTGTGTGTGTGTGTGTGTGCGTGTGTGCGTGTGTGCGTGTGCATTCACACGATTGCTTATGTACAATCGTATAGATAGATAGATAGATAGATAGATAGATAGATAGATAGATAGATATTCTCAAATGCACTTTGTTAGAATTAAGCTTAGGTTCATAGGTTCATAGGATGATACTAGGCTATTGGCGTGGAGGCCCTTATAAGCCTAGCCAAGAATTTCACCCATGGCATATCGAATAAAATGTAGTTATAAACGACTGAAAGGAAGAGGACATTTTTGCAATATAGCTAAATACCAGAGCTAGAAGAATTTTTCCATTTCTCCAGAACTCTGCAAACTTTGAGATGGTACATTTAAGTTAGGGTGGTGTGGGGGGGGTAAGCGTCAGGCTTAAGTCCAGTAAAAACATTTATTTCACTGAGTTTACTTAGTTTAATAAGTCCATTTTCAACTTTTTTTCTCAATAAAATGGGTGTTGCACAAATATACAAGCACATATAAAAATATATATGGTTTCCATCCATTCCAACAATATACACGTTATTCCAAGGAGTGTGTTCTTTATCAAAGAGTAGGATAAGAAAATTTACATTTACTCCAATATTGTGTAATCTAAGTGTTAATACTTTCAGACATGCATTTTTTTCATTGTAATGTACTCTGACAATACTTTATTTTACACTAGGAAGATAAATGTGCCCATCTGTATCTACATCTGTTTATCCATCTATCTGTAGTACATATATATTGGGGAGGGTTTTTTTTCTTACTAGTCTGACTTCATTTCCTGCAGTACTGCTATATGACAGTTTTTTCTAAGGAAGCATTAGTGCATAAGATTCATCCTTATTTTGTTTGACTAGTGTCAGTACACATTGCTGTGGTAATATGTGAGCATTTTTACATGTATACCTATCTTGCATTTATTTTGTTCTCGTTTTGTATTAATTTCCAAAAATCTTGTCAAAGAACAAGTAAACTATTGTATGCAGGGTGTTTACCCAGTTGCAAACTATTGAATACTTTTTAAAAAGTCTGGCTTATTCAGGAATCACGTGATTAAGTTGTCATATTTTGTTCTCTCTAATATTCCCCATTTTTAGCACATCCCATCTCACAGTAAAGATGATAGTCTTTCTTGCTATTTCCATCTCTATACCATTATTACCATGAGTATAATATCATATCTTACTCCAGCTACCCTTGTTTCACACACTTGCTCCTGCAGGGGATTCCTCCGTCCCATCCCTGGAATACCTAGCATTCTGTGGCAGCATCTGAGCTGGCAGAACACTCACCGTCAATGAAGTAGAGGTCAGAACACTGACCATTCTGTCTCAGTAATGCTGCATGGGGTGGAGGGGGGTGCAATACTCCTGTGGTGCCATCCTGTACAGAATTATTTATACTGATGTCCCATCTGCCTCATTTGACTGCAAATCAAGTGGATAATGAAGAAGTTATTAAACTGAGCAGTGCCTCTACCCTACCCTAGTATGAACCAGTAACATCAGTATCAGTGCACTACCACATCTGTGACCACACCCTATCACATTCATAACCAGAAACATCAGTGCCTGCACCCTACCACATTAGTAGCTACTAACAGCAGTACCTGTACCCTAACACATCTATAACCTGTAACAGCAGTACCTATAACCTACCATATTTGTAACCAGTAATAGCAATGACTTTGCATTACCACATCTATAACCAGTAACAGCATTGTCCATACCCTACCAGCCATGTAATCAGTAACATCAGTGCATATACCCTTCCACAATGGCAACCAGGAACATCAGTACCTACACCCTAGCACATCTGTAACCAGTAACATCAGTGCCTATTCCCTTCCACATCTGCAAACAGTAACATCAGTGTCTGTATGCTACAACATCCATAAACAGTAACATCAGTGCCTATATCCTACAACATCTGTAACCAGTAACATCAGGGCTTATACCTCACCACATTAGCAACCAGAAACTTCAGTGCCTACACCCTACAGTATCTGTAACCAGTAATGTCTATGCCTATACTATACCAAAATGGCAACCAGTAACTTCAGAGTCTGTACCCCTACAAAATTTTTAACAAATAGCATCAGTGCCTGTACCCTACCACATCTCTAACTAGTAATAACAACGACTATACCCTACCATAATGGCAACCAGTATCATCAGTGTCTGTACACTACCACATCTGTAACCAGCAACATTGGTGCCTATACCCTACCACATCTGTAACCAATAACATCAGTACCTGCACCCTACCAGAATAGCAATCAGTAACATTAGGGCCTAAACACTACCACATGCGTAACCAGTAACATCAGTGCCTATACCCAACTATATCTTTAAACTGCAAAAGCAGCACCTATACCCTACCACAATCGCAACGAGTAACATCATTGCCTACACCCTACCAAATCTGTAACCAGTAACAGTGGTGTTTACACCATACCACATCAGTAACCAGTGACATCAGTGCCTGTACCCTGCCATATCATTAACCAGTGACATCAGTGCATATACCCCACAACAATGGCAATAAGTAACATCAGTACCTGCACCCTATCAGATCTGTATCCAGTAACATCACTGCTTATACCATCCGAACTCTGTAACCAGTAACAGCAGTGTTTATACCCTACCCCAATAGCAAAAAATGCCATCAGAGTCTGTACCCTACCACATCTGTGACAACTAAATTTAGTGCCTATACCCTACCACATCTGTATCTTGTATTATCATTGCCTATACCCCATCATAATTGCAACCTGTAAAATCAATGCTTATACTTAACCACATCTGCAACCAGTAACATCAGTGCCTATAGCCTACCATATCTGTAACCAATAATGCCAGTGCCTATACCCTACGACAGGGGCAACCGGTAACTTCAGAGTCTGTACCATACCAAATCTGTAACCAGTGACATAAGTGTCTGTACCCTACCACATCTGAAACCAATAACATCAGCAACTATACCTTACCACGATTGCAACCAGTAACATCAGTGTTTGTATGCTACATCTGTAACCATTAACATCAGTGCATGTACACTACCACATCTGTAAACTGTAAAATCAGTACCTATACCATACAACATCCATAACCAGTAACATCAGTGCCTATACCCTACTACAATGACAACCAGTAACATCAGTGTCTGTATCCTACCACATCTGTAACATCAGTGTCTATACCTAAAACACAGGCAAACAGTAGCACCAAAATCTGTACCCTACCAAATCTGTAACTAGTAACATCAGTGCCTGTACCCTACCACATCTGTTGCCAGTAACATCAATGGTTATGTCTTATCATAATGGCAACCAGTAACATCAGTGTCTGTCACTACCACATCTGTAACCAGCAGGGTTGCCAGACATCCCCATTTGAGTGGGACTGTCCTGGGATCAGCAGCCCGATCCCAAGTCCCTCACTGCCAGTTAAAATCCCGGCGAAACAGCCTCCACCTTTTTTTTGATTGGCCCATATGCCGGTACATGAGCCAATCAAAAAAAATTGCAAAACAGAGAAACAGAGCTACTTCTGTTTAATGCGGAACTGCCTGATGTTCAGCACTGAACAGAAGAGGGTACGCTGTGCAATTTTTTGATTGGCTCATATACCATATCAGTCCCTATACCCTACCTCATCTGTAACCAGTAATATCAGTAATATCAGTGCCTATACCCTACCACATCTGTAACCAGTAACATCACTGACTACACCCTACCACATCTGCAAACAGTAACATCACTGCCTGTACCCTACCCCATTTATAACTAATAATAGCAGTGCCCATACCATACATCTGTAACAAATAGCATCAGTCTCTATACCCAACCATAACTGTAACTAGTAACATCAGTTGCTTATACCTTTACACATTTGTTCACTAATAACATCAGTGTCTACACCCTATCACACCTGTAACCAGTAACATAACTGCCTACACCCTTCCACAATGGCAACCAGTAACATCAATGGATGTACCCTACCACACTTTTAACCAGTAGCAATAGTGTCTAAACCCTACCACATCTGTAATCAGTAACAGCAGTATTTATAGCCTACTATATCTGTAACCAGTAATAGTGCATATACCCTACCACAATGGCAACGAGTAACATCAGTACCTACACCATATCACATCTGTAACTACTAACATCACTGCTTATACACAATCACATCTGCAACTAGTGATATCAGTGCCTATACCCTATTACATCTGTAACCAGTAACATCATTGCACATATCCCACCACATCTGTAACTACTAACATTAGTGCCTATACCCCACTACAATGGCAACCAGTAACATCAGTGACTACATCCTACCACATCTGTAACCAGTGACATCAGTGTCAGCATCCCATCACATCTGTAACCAGTAACATCAGTGCCTATACCCTATCACATCTGCAAACAGTGGCATCACTTTCTATACTATACTCTTCCACAATGACAACCAGTAGCATTAGTGTCTGCACTCTGCCACATCTGTAACCAGTAACATCACTGCCCATATCCTAACAGAATGGCAACCAGTAACATCAGTGCCTACACCCTTTCACATCTGTAATTAGTAACATGAGTGCCTATACCTTAACCACATCTGTAACCAGTAACATCAGGGCCTATACCCTACCACAATGGCAACCAGTAACATCAGTGTCTATACCCTACCACACATGTAACCAATACCCTTAGTGCTTATAGCTTATCACATCTATAACCAATAACATCACATTTCATTGTTCAAGGTTGCAGGACCTCGAATCCACAGGTGTCTATGTCCTAGCCCTGTCCACAGTAACTATACCTAGGATCATAGGATCATAGGAAGTTACTATGCTATTGGCCCTAAGGCCCTTACAAGCCTAGCCAAGAATTTAGCCCATGTTCCAACAAGTCAGCACCCTATGCCACTGTCCAGCAGGGACATAGGTGAAATTTCAGGGGTGTATTTTCTGCTCCCCATCCAGTTATCCAGGTTGCACTTAAAAAGGTTTAATGAGGTACTCTGCTTTACGTGTAGAGGGAGTCTATTCCACAAAAGGGGGAGTCTCTGGGACACAAATCTGTCCCGCCGACAAGTCGTATTGATGTCACAGACCAGGCTGAGGTCTTGGATGTAGGTTACTCATACCATCAATATGCATTCATGATGAATGTTCAAAAGCTTTCCCCAGCTTTCTGTTTATTGCTAGTTCCCCATCATCAGGTGCCTGCTTTTTATTGTAAGCCACTATAATCAATTACATTTTGAGTTACTTGTTATTTATCGTATTTCAAAGGCAAAACCAGAATCTTTTAGTTGAGCTAAATGAAGCTAGATGCCATATTACATAAACATTACTATAACTTGTAAATAAGAAAAGTACATACTGTAACCAGGTTAAAGAAGACAACTATTTAAACCTATTTTAGTACACTCCCCTGGAGACCTACAACTCTAAGTAAACAGTAATTTATTGTAATAAAAAACAAACTACTAGATCATGCTGAACTATCACAATTTTCCTATTGATTTCTAAATGGCTTTCCCCATCAAAGTGCTCATTCTGATAATGTCAAATCCATTCACATTAGTAGATTTTGTCATTCTGTGTGATGAACGTGATGAACACACCTGCCCGCATTAAAAAATTAAGAAAGGAATTGAGAATTACCCAGAATTCTCTGCATTTTAATCATTTTTGAATTTAGCATGAGCCTTTTTTTTCATATCACTGAAATGCAATATTCTGTTTTCTTATTAAGACTGTGCAGTTTCAAAATACTGCTGCAGCAGACAAAACACAAGGTCTGCTTCTATTAAAACAAATAAAGAGAGTCAGAGATTATTATACAGATTTCTATCCATGGGCTCTCCCCTTACCCTATAACATTAGCACCTTTTCAATTTATTTAACTTCAACAATTGGCTAAGCTTCTAGTGTCATTCTAAGGGGATCCAGTATCTGTCTGCCTGGGATGACATGGTCGACAGACCACGATGCTTTGCCAGAGATGGCCTGCACCTGTCGCCCCTGAGATTCAGGATACTGGCTAAGACTCTTGCTGCCCCTATAGTGCCTTTTTTAGGCAAGGTTCAAATGACAAATTCACCACTTTAACAGGAACAGGCAAGAAAAAACTGAGGGTAATGCTACTTAATGCCAGAAGTCTAAATCTCAAAATGCACTCACTCGAGGCACTCTTTAAAATGGAGAACATCGATATCTGTGCAGTGACTGAGATCTGGTTCAAGGCTCTAGAGAGCACCCCTGCATTACCAGGCTATAACTCATACCACACTTTTCGGCCATCTAACCTGGACCAGAACACCAAAGGCAGAGGTGTGTCCATACTTATTAAGGATATCCACACCTCCAGGCTAGTTGCGCAGCATAATGCATCTGAGGTTATCCAAGTGCAACTAACTCTGGGCAAAACTGCAATCCAAATTGTAGCTTGCTACAGATCCCCCACCATGCCCCAGGATTCCCACTCCTGTTTTCTTGATATACTGGAAAATATTAGGGTTCAACCAAACACCCTAATAATGGGTGATTTCAACTACCCCACCACTAACTGGGAAAACAACTCATGTACCAATTCATTCGCTCAACGCTTTCTGGAATTTATAAATTCCAATGCGCTGGATCAACTTATCCACACCCCCACCAGGGGCAACAATATCCTAGACCTAGTCATTACCAACATGAATGACCGGTGTTCCGCACCTGAAATAAATTCCTCAGTCAGATCCGACCATAAGCTAATCACCCTAGATATCCGCATCTTGCCCCCACCCACCATTAAGGAAACCATGGTAAAAAACTTCTCCAAAGCCAACTTCATGCTTCTTAAGACAGAAGTGGTGAACTTCATGACACCCATGCAGATGGACAATACAGTTACAACTGCTGAATCCAACACAAATGCACTCTGTAAGCACTTACACGAGTGCATAGATCATACTATCCCAAACAGAACCAAGACACTATCCTCCAAAAAAGGAAGCCAATCTGGTGATCCCCTGCTATAAACAAACTCTACAACAGAAGGAAGAAACTGTTGCAAAAGTGAGTAAAATCCCATGAGTGGAGGAGCTGCCTGGTCAGCCTCAGCAAGAAGCTGAGATCCCTTACAAGATCCTTCAAAGCTAGCTACAAAAACAAAATTGTGACTGATTCTAAGGGCAACCACAAAGCATTCTATAGCTATGTCAAGAATCTCAATGGCAACACCCACATCTGCTCTGAGTTACAGCACAATGGCACAAAAATTACAGAACCAACTGATATTGCCAACATCCTGGCAGATAGGTTCAGTGCTAACTTTACCCCCCTCTCACTCCCTAAAGGGCCTATATCTATACAGGAAGAATGCAGAGAGTCCCTGTAATCGCATCTATGCAGGTAAAAGCTACACTCTCTAAAACCAAAAACACAGCATCCATGGGACCAGACAACATCCCAGGCTGTGTTTTACACAAACTTTAGAATGAACTGGCTCGCCACCTAAGCACCATGTTCAATCATAGTCTCACATCAGGCTTTGTGTCCACTGAATGGTGCACAGCAACAGTTATCTCACTCCACAAAGGGGGAGCCACCACTGATCCTGAGAACTATCGCCCTATTAGCCTAACAAGCCTGATCTGCAAGGCCATGGGACATATCATCATGGAACTCATAAACAAAGACATTGGTGACCTCAAAACTCTGGACCCCACCCAGTTCGGGTTTGTGAAAGGCAGATCATGCCTTCTGAACCTGATCGACTTCTTTGAGGCAGTCACCAAAGCCGTTGGCTATGGTAAGGTGGTTCACACAGCCTATCTTAACCTCCACAAGGCTTTCGATACCATCCCCCATTCTGGAATTATAGCTAAACTCACTAAACTAGGTATAAATCCCTACATCATAAGATGGGTTGCTAAATGGCTCACTGACAGAACCCACACTGTAAAGGTTGCAGACTCCAGATCTGACTTCAAACCAGTGACAAGTGGAGTACCAGAGGGTTCAGTCCTAGGACCTCTCCTGTTTGGTATCTACTTCTCTGAAGTACAGACTAACACAGAAGGCCTCTGGCTAATGAAGTTTGCAGATTACTGCAAACTAGGAGCCATAGTCAAGTCCCCAAATGATGTGGTCATCCTACAGAAAGGCCTCACTGATACAGTTGCCTGGTGTCAGAGGCATGGCCTCAAGCTTAGTGCCAAAAACTGCATTGTCATCTCCTTTGGTAAAAACTCTGTACCCATGAATTACCACATAAACGGCAGTCTACTTAATGCCAAATGTGTGATAAGAGACCTTGGAACCCAGGTGAACAGTAGTCTTTCTTTTGATAATCACATCACCACAGTAGTCAGTGAATCCTTCTATGTGGCGCACCTCATCAGAAAAGGGTTCTCATCCAGTAAAAAAGAGGTAATTGTTCCCCTCTACTCTGCACTCATTAGACCCATTATAGAGTATAAAGCTCCTTTTGGAATGTACCTCACAAGACATCTGCAGCAGCTGGAAAGGCCACAGTAGTACCTCACAAAGATGATTACTGGCCTCAAACAGATGCCCTACACTGACCATCTCAAAAAACTCCAGCTTTACTCTATAACATATCGCCTACACTGAGGAGATCTCTGCCTAACATATAAAGCTATGTTAAACCCAGAGCTGTTGGACATGCTACATCTTAAGAAATCCCAATCCCTCTGGGCTACACGCTCTTGGGACATAAACCTTGTCACCGCAATAAACAGGACATGCTGGAGGGATAGATTCCTGTCCCAGAGACTTCCTATACTTTGGAACAAGCTACCCATCTATGTCAAGCAAAGTTCCTCATTAGCACTCTTCAAGAAAAATCTTGCTGAGTGGATGGGAAATAGGAAATACACCCCAGGGATCACTTCTGTGGCTCTGCTCGACAGGGGCACAGGAAATTAACTTTCTTGGGTGGCATAAGCCAGGGAACCTTGTTGGCTAGGCTTACTTAGACCCTTGGGCCGATAGCCTAGTACCTACCTATGAACCTATGAAGTACTAGAAACTGTCCTGCCACAAGTAATAACCTCCACATAATAACATGCTTAAGCTCTAGACCTTTATTTTGTTTCTTGGTAAACCCATTAGGTTTAGTTGCATCCTTCCAGAAGTGACCCAGAAGAACAGGTCTTGTAAAATGATTCACTCAGAGTCATACAGTGTAAACAGGCAGACAGTGAACATCAGACTTAGGAATGCAGGCTGAGGCCTTATACACTTAACCCTATGGGTAATGCTGTCTTTAGACTATGGACCATTATGGAGCCTAGCCCAAAGTCTCAGTTGACCTCAAGCACTCTAGGGTCAAGTGACTTGCTCAAGGTCACAAAGTAGGTAAATGAGAGTTGTGGGAGCCAAACCCTTTTCCACAGGAACTCTGGCTTACAGCCTTAGCCCCCTGTGCTAACTGCCAGACATCTAGCTAGCCAGAAAGACTGGGAAGCTTATGAGTAGACTAAGTAGAAACTTGGTTTGGCAAAGGATTTTATGGACAAATCTAGGAAAAAGGCAAATAGTGAAGTAAGCAGAGAAAGACTGACAAAGGTGGCAAGCACAAGCTGCTGCAGTCATATACATGAGCACCTCCCCAAGTGCACAGCAGCAAGGCCTGCTAAACCCTGAATATTCATGTTGAAATCTTTACCATGCACATGAATATTCATCTGGTATTCTGCATTTAGCTCGATGGGGCACTACAATTACCTAATTTATTTTGTTCAGGGGGGATGCGACCCCCTACAAATTAAATATATGAACTCCAGGATCGCACTATATTGAGGAAAAGGATAAATTGTATGCATGCTGTCACCATCAAATCTGAAAAAGCATAATTTGAATATGACATCACAATCATTTGGCATGTCAATCATGCAACTGACAGCCATTCCATGCCCACATGTACACGAACAGCCGGGCAGGTACGGATGTACAGGATCACCCAAGCTGCTACATCAGTATGGATACTAGAAACAATAAGAAAGTGCTATAAATGCATGTAGTACATGAAATGCTGTGATTACACACCACAATCAGAAATAAGATAAACCTGTTATGTGCTACTACAAAGCGAGACCTGATTGTAACAACACTTTCAAAGGCTATAGGCTGGTACTGTTACAGGCTGGTACCAGGGAAGGGATATTCCTTCACTCTCAATGGTCCCCAAATATCATTCCTTCTATATCCATGTAAGTAACGTATTTAAATTAGGGCAGTATTTAAAACTGTCTCTGAGTTTTTCCCTTACTTGCTGTCTATGCATCAGCACTCACTAAGTGCTTGCTGGCTGCAAAACACCTCAGCTATTTTTTTTTTTTTTTGTGTGTGTCTGTGTGTGTAATAGGTAGTATATGGAGTAGATATAACTTCATGGACTACAGTGAGTTATGGTTGAGTCTCATGATCATAACCTAATTTTATGTGTTTTCGGCAAGGATGCCAAGATTCATCTCTCCAGCTTCATGCTCTAGGGGAATTTCTTGGCATCCGTGTCTTGAACATATAATAATGTGGTTACAGTCAGACTTGAACATATAATAATGCGGTTACAATCAGACTTGAACATATAATAATGTGGTTACAGTCAGACTTGAACATATAATAATGTGGTTACAATCAGACTTGAACATATAATAATGTGGTTACAGTCAGACTTGAACATATAATAATGTGGTTACAATCAGACTTGAACATATAATAATGTGGTTACAATCAGACTTGAACATATAATAATGTGGTTACAGTCAGACTTGAACATATAATAATGTGGTTACAATCAGACTTGAACATATAATAATGTGGTTACAGTCAGACTTGAACATATAATAATGTGGTTACAGTCAGACTTGAACATATAATAATGTGGTTACAATCAGACTTGAACATATAATAATGTGGTTACAGTCAGACTTGAACATATAATAATGTGGTTACAGTCAGACTTGAACATACAATAATGTGGTTACAGTCAGACTTGAACATATAATAATGTGGTTACAGTCAGACTTGAACATATAATAATGTGGTTACAGTCAGAGACCTGATCATAACCTTCTATGCTATAAACAAAAAATAACAAAATTGATGTTTCAAATGTGTTCTTCACAGACCACATTAGATGTAAAATAAATGAATTTAGAGGAAAGCGATATTATAACTGAAGGAAATGCTTGGAATATCTGCATGTAAGTGAGGTAAACGATATATAAAACATATGGTACTTTTAGGCTAGGGTAATGGTTATATAATGATTGGCAAAGGCACCCATGCTAGGGACTATCATTGCTATGGTAGCAATGTTTTTCACAAATTCTCCAACTTGAAAACAATTTAGTAAAATATGTTAATGTTTGCTTTTGTAAAAGCTGATCAAAGTGCTGTATTACTGCTAGAGTGTTGAGATGCATTTTCGTGGCAGTGCTTGTGAAATACAAGGAAGTATGTGAGAAGAGATGGCACGATGACTCTTTGTTTACATGTCCAGCGTGAGTTTACTTACTGAGCAGATCAGAACATTTGGAGCTGGTGCATAGTATCTTGTTTACATATTCAGGCATACCTCATGCTTTGCCTCACTCCTCATTTAGTTGTGTGGCCTATGTGCTGAGAATGGCATCTGTCCTTCTCTGGAACTAATGTTAGATATGGGAGTGTATAGGGGGATTAAATTGTAGAGAACCTGAAAGTAAAAGGAGATAAGCTCTGAAACAAAGATGCTTGGAACAAAATAACACAAATCAAGAGAAATGTCCATCTTTATTAAACAGTATTATAAGCCTCAAGTTAAAGTCATACCAAATTACTGCTTTGTCTTTCCCTTAACTATAATGAAGTGAAAGAAATTATAAAATTAAATCATCATATTTCTTATGTAGTACTGTTCATAGAATTATTATTTTAGGCTTCTCTGTACCCCAAACTATAGCAGATTTCACGCTAATTAGCCCTTTCATGATGCTGCAAAGAGCTGTCTGGATGCTCTAATACAGAAGCAATTAAATGTTGTTAATTATGTAGCACTAATGGAACTCACCTCTGCCGGTTCCTAAGAATTAGGATTCTTAACATTTAATTGATAACTCATCTTTCTTTTATGTTCTGTTGTGTTTCTTCTTCAGCTCTCACATGAGCACCGTCCAAATGAAGATGACCTTATTTCCACACACTTCAAAAAGTGAAAGAGAAATGCAAGAATGCATTAAAACTTCTAACTTGATAAAATCACTGCAAAACATTTCTGGGTTTTTTCATAATTGTCATTGTCAATACCATGCAGACGAATTCAGCAACACTTGCCTTACCACGTTTAGGCTGCAGGTGGCTGTACTGTGCTATGTTGCTTTGTTTATAATGCTGAAGTGCCATCCTACTTCATTTTAGGTCACATTAGATAAAGACAAATGTCTCTTTGTTCCTTTGAATTATTGAAGAATATGTATAAGTAATTAAAAAATGTTTTTGTCTAGATTAGTAAACTAAAATATATGAAAGGATATGGCTGTAAGAGATCGAATGGGATATTAAAAGGGTCTATATTATATAAACAAAGCATTAAAATGTCGACTCACCTTTGATCGAACCCTATTTCTCGACACTGCACAGCATCGAATCCTCAAAGCACCAATTTCTTTCCAAGGGAAAGAAATCAGTAGCCCAAACACACACACCGCATTGCAACAAACACTATTAAAGTGGGGGGCTTTGAACCCCACACCCCCCTAACTAAATATACTAACGCCGAGATCACACTATAGTCAGGAAAAGGGCAGAGTTAAAAGAACAGCTAACCGATTTCTTTTCCCTTGGAAAGAAATTGATGATTTAGCCGTTCGATGTTGTGCAGCTTCGAGAAATAGGGGCCGATCAAAGGTGTGTCGACATTTTAATGCTTTGTTTATATAATATAGACCCTATTAAAATGCATGTCCTACCAGTAGTCATAAATTATAAAGGACTGCTAGAAATTAAATAATTATTTTGTGTGTTTGTAAATAAAAGGGCTTGTCCTCAGATGTTAATGTATGCTAAACCATTACTATTACTTGTTGTACATATTCTATCCCCCTTTTCTGGACAATCTCCATGTTATAATTTTTTAATGTGACATGCTTCTTTGTTTAAAAAAATGTTGAAATGGTTTAAAAGGCAATTGGGCATACAGAACAACACATTTTAAACAAATGTTATAAAGAAGATTTTAAAACAAAAGAGCAAGAAATGCAACTACCTACTGTAAAACAATGTTTATTTGAAGTTCATGGCTTTATATGACTTTCTTTACCCTGCAGCTGTATTTCCTGTGGCTGGCATATAGTCATTATTTGCCACCTACTAAATATAACTAACTGAATAAACTTGAACTACCTAATCAGCTTACACCAAGCAGTGCTACTCAGAAAATAGTTGTATTAATGCACACTGCTTCCATTAATAAACACTTCATTTACCTTTATAATTACATGTCGCAGATCACCAGATGTGAATATGTCCTTCTACAGTTTTCCATGAGCCAAGGTTAACTGGATGTAACTCACCTTGTTTAATGTTAGCAACTCCAAGAGTTTTAAATGTTACTTATAGTAGGCTCCTTCAACATACCTGGCAATGGTGTTTACATAGACTGATAAAGACAGAGATATAGAAACACACACACACACACACACACACACACACACACACACACACACACACACACACACACACACACACACATGTGCAGGCATGTGCTTGATTGCATGCATGCATGTATGTGTTTATTGTATCTGTGTTCCTTGTTTAATAAATCCACAAATTTGTACAAGTAACATGACAGCAATATAGCAATTTGGGGTAGAATAGGGATCGAAACCTATTTGCTTTTGCTAGTTGCAAGAGATCTGGTTTTGTATAGAATTTCAGTTTGTTTAGTTATCTTTGGAGATCCCTGAAGTTTAGTCCTTTATCAATAATTACTTTAAGACAATTAGCTAAAATCTATATCAGTCCCCCTCCCCTCCAGCTGTGATTATCAGCAGAGGTTGCATCTGCAGTATGTCAAAGTAATAAAAAAAACTACTCCACAATAGTGCATTATATCTAAAAATATCTGGAATTGCTCAAACTAAGGACTAATTCACAAAAGGAAACTGATACACAGATGTTTAGCAGTTCACAGTTAACATTCATCTGATCATCTATTTTGAGTTTGGTAAAAAATTCTAGGGCTCAACCTCCTTACTGAAACAAATGGAATTCCAAGCATCTGCTCAGCAACAAACCTCAAAGAAAGCTGCACCAGTCAGTGTCATTTTATGTGGGGCTTCATTAATAATAATGAGAAGCAAGAGATCCCTGGTAAACTGTGCATGTCCTGGCACTGTTTATTAGTGGATGTCTTAGACACTTGAATCTTTCAACCAATCAGCACTCAGTATGTGACTCAGTATCTTACAAAGAGCCACACTGAGTCTTCATTGGCTAATTTATCCAATCACTTCAAATCAGTTTTCACATATGTTTAGAAAGGCATAAATTTGGTATCTTTGCAGGAGATTGCTATGTTGTGATGTGAAATTACAATAATGTACTCTCTCACAGAAATATCTGTATAAATTGCTTCTGTGGTACTTTTGTAATCTACTCAGAACATTTCCTGAGGTGTGTATGAATCTCTTAAAATGTCCATTTGTCTGAGGCCACAAAAGTGTTGCTTACCTAGGTTTAAGTCTCAGACATTGGCAACAACTGTAATTTGCAGCACCTTGGATGGAGGTCAATTGTCATTTGTAGGGGAATGCAAAATAACAATAGTTTGTCTATGACAGGAAAAGCCTGTTTAAGCAGGCACAAAATCCAGTAATGCATCAAAGAGATATTTGGCACAGTCATCAATAAGTACTAGTAAACAGTCACCTATGTACAAAGGTTACTGCTAAATATTTGCCTGTATATAGTGCTTACTGGTAACTATTCAGCTGTGTGCCAAGGATCTCAAAAATCTGCACTGAGTTATGCCCATGACTGGTCTGGTGTTTCTGAAATGTTAATAGATACCAACATTTTTTAAGGGTTCTTTTGTATTCTTATGTGTAATTATTACTGCCATATCTAACTGTCTGCTTATACCCGAATTGTTTTTGCTACTCAAGATACCAACATTTTATTTTGTACATTAAAGTGATATAACTGGTAGCTGCAAAACAGGGGCACTGTATAACTGCCTGTATCTGGAAACCATATATTTACTGTCATTTGTTTTTTACACCCTTGGTATGACTTAAGTGTAGATTGTGTTTCTCAACCCTGTAATAATTTATGTTTTTCCAGTTTGGAGAAGAATTTACTGTCAGGGAAAGTTTAATTTCATGTTAGCAATTTGCACATTTTAGTAGTGGAAACATCTGGCATTTCATTACTGATTATTTATTATGAATTTTTGTAGCATAATTTTGTCACTTTTTAGCATGGGTTTTTACTTGTTTCAGCTTGTATTTCTTCTGATACAAGAACTTTTAGAGAAGAATTTAATAAAATGAAATTAATCCATTCCTACACTTTTGATTTTATGCTAATTAGGAATGTACAAATAACTATGTATGTAAGACAAGGTATAATAGTTTCCTCCTGATACAGTATAGCAATAGTTTTGATCTGGAATTATTCTTAATGACTTCTAGTAGCTTGAGATATTATGTTTCCTTAGTGCCGACGGAAGAATTCACAACTGCAGATTATTATCAGCACCTCTGTTTCTGTCTGGGAATAGTGCTCTCATGTATCAGTAAACAGTCTACCTGCCTGGGCTAGTATTTGTAATGATGTTTCTATTCTGACTTCTAATCCAACTGTACTAGCATTAATCCAAAATCAGAAGAGGATGATATTCCACAACAAACGAAGCAAAACCAGATGAATGAAAACAAGTCCTTTATTCGAATAAGTAAGCGCTTTCACGTTGCTTGGAACGCTTCATCAGACTTCAACAAACCATAAAATTTAAATCAACTTATATATAAGTAAAACACCAATGAAAAACACATTAGCAAGTCACATGTAAGTTACAAAAATACATCATTTCCTTTCCATAAAAATTATATAAATATATCATAAAGATCTCATGTTAATAAATGAATAGTAGAAGTAAAATATTAAAACATACTAAAACACATATTGCATAGTAAGACTTATGTTTAATGTTTCAAAGGTTTATCTAATAAAAATGGTCTCAATGAAAATTTATCATTGAGACCATGACCTTTGTTCGCAGATAGCTTAATAATCCATTTTGCCTCAGCTTTTTCTGTCTTATTGCCAATATTACCAAGTCTTTCAGTCTCTGTTAACTGTCCTATTACTAAAAATCTAAAGGCATGTGTGGTATCATTTTGTAGTACATGCTTGGCTAGGGCATTCCCTTCATTATCTCTATGTATAGCATACAAATGCTCTCGTATCCTTTCTCTTAAGGTTCTATTAGTCTTTCCTATATAGAAACAATAACATTTTATGCAGGATGCTAAATAAATCACATTTCTTGACTTACAATCAGCGTATTCATTAAACTCATATTTAACACCAGTGTCTGGATGTATAAAAACATTGGATTTCATTATATATATACACTGGTTGCAAGAGCGACATGTAAATGTACCCTTTCTCTCATATATCTCATCTCTTATATATAAGTTGATTTAAATTTTATGGCTTGTTGAAGTCTGATGAAGCGTTCCAAGCAATGTGAAAGTGCTTACTTATTCGAATAAAGGACTTGTCTTTTCATTCATCTGGTTTTGCTTCGTTTGTTGTGGAGTATCATCCTCTTCTGATTTTGGATTTGTGCTTTTTTTGGGAGGTGATACCTTACCCTGACAGTGTTCTTTTCTTACTGTGCTACCATTAAAGTGAATAATGTTTGCTTACCTGGATTAAAATATGCTATGGTTTTGCTGGTTATAAGCATTTGTAGTTTTTATAATGCCTTGCCACTGTTTTTTTTCATACTCAGTGTTTTTTTTTTTCTCTAGGCAGGCTGCATAGTATAGCTAGATTACATAAAATGCTTGATTAGGCTTCCTTATATGTCATTGAGCTTAAATTGGGTGAGTTACCATCTAGTTGAGTTCAGCTTTGTGTAGCTAAGCTCTCTGAGTGCTGTTTTGCATGAGAAATCAGTGCTAATGTGATTTCTAAGTTTGCACATGCAGTGATTTCTTTCCTTTTGGAGATTTTCCCTTCTTCATGATCGTATGACTGTTATATTTTTTTTTATGTGTTTTGATGGTGTGAGGGGCTTGTTCGGCCACATAGTGGGAACAGGGAAATCGTCTGCCTGAAACATAATCTGGATGAGGTTATGACTACTTGTTCTGGTCCAGTTGTAACCTGGTGTAGTTGGAACTCGACAAGTTTTGGTAGAACTATCTGGATAAACCTTTCATTCTCATTTGCTCTTTATAATAGAGTTGTAATAGCTTTAGTATCAGTCAGTTGTAGAATATTTTGATCGCCTTAAAGTTATTTAGGTTTAGAAAGGTTCTCTTGTGAGAAAATATGAACCCACAGAATAGCAGTTTGTTTTTGGCAAACTGACATTTCTCTGTTTAGGGATAGGTGACTTTCATCATGTATGATTTATATAACCCTACTCGCACAATCTTTGTTATTCATGCCATTTATTTTTTGTACTTTTATAACATTATTATATTTTGTACTTTTGTCAGAGATTTTCTCTCTGGTCATCCACTGAAAAGAGGCTTCTGCCAAAGGTGGCTTTCCTGATAGACAAATGCAAGCAAATGCACAGATCCATCCATCCATCCATACATACATATATACATGCATACATGTATTCATAAATAAATAAATCAGCAAACATCAGACAATGGAAGTTTGTTGAAAAATATAAAAATAAAATATTGGTGCCTCGCTGGATCTACAGGTACTCCCTACTCTTGCACCCACTTCCCATATCTTATCCAGGACCTGAAAGGATCCTAAGGGTGACCTGGTGGGTCCATGGTATCCTAACATCATGACATTTTTTTTCTATTTTTATCCTACCCTTACCATTACTCTCTCCATCCCCTGTGCATTCCCTGTGGTATGCTGAGGGGTAGGTGTGCAATGAGGATGTGTGGAGTCTCACGCCCCCCCTATTCCCCTTTTTGGCCACATCTCTTATATGCAAAATCCCCAGCCTCTACCAGAGATCATCACAGGGATATCCATAGGACTGCCAACCCCTGCAGGATGCGCATACCCCATCCCTCCTTTCTGCTCCATCATTCTCCCCGACCACTAATCGGACCCAGGTCAGCAGGGCTTTACACTCTACTCCACTGGACTGGTTTACGTTTTCTTTGTTTATAGTGTTTTTCTGCACCTATTATAAAAACATCTGGTTTTAGCACCTTAGTTCTGATTCTTTCTTGGAAACAGTCATTTAACTTAAGAAGTCTTATATCTGCAGTCTTCTTCTTCTTCTTTTTCCACAACCAGCTTGCTAACACTATCCTTTTTTTCTATTTTTAAATAAAATGTGGGCTTGTATCTGATTTACAACTTATCAGGTAGGCAGAGTGCTTTCACTGAAAAGACTTATTCCAGTATATTAAGCTTTCCTTTACTACTATGAAAGTGCTGTCTTACTGTCTCTTAGAAGAGAGGATAGCCAAAAGGAATAAAGCTTGGTACAGATCCACATCTTCAATGGTTAAATAAAAAATACCAAGAAATCCTATAAAGTGTTGATTCATAAAGGAAAACACTCA
>NC_056731.1:151611860-151629360 GCF_019279795.1 Protopterus annectens
TGTTAATCAAGATAGGTGTGACAGTGATGCAGTAGTTGGAGTTTCTGCCTCAAGGTGCTTGGTTTTGATTCAGTTGCCACTCTGTGCAGACTTTGTATGCCATCCCTGTGTCCATGTAGATTTTCAGCAGGTGTTCCTGTTTTCTGCAACACACTAAGTACAAACCTTAAGTAAACAGGAGAGTCACTAAATTGGTCACATTTTAGCAACCTCTGAAGGAAGGAGTGGATGCATATATCCTGAGATGGACTTGTGTTCAGTTCTAGACTGAGTCTTGATCTTATATTGTCTGCATTTGAGGAGTAAGCAGCTGCATATAAAATTCTATTAAAAGTAACAAATATTCCATAAACTTGCTTTTAATATAAATAATGTCAGTGAGATCACTGTTGTACTTCTTTTAGGGATCTCCTTGTTGGTGATCATATAACACAGAACTAATTTTTAAAGTGTTCATCATTTAGAACTTTTGCATACTGTGTATTATGGCAATAATTGCACAATGCGTCCCCACTCTATAGTATAATGACTAAGGACACTTTATCACATGTGACTGTGTGACTGACAAATCCTGCAGTACATGTATGATACTTTACCAGATGTGATTAACAAAGCCTGCAACATGTGTCTGATATGTTATCATATGTGATTAACAAATTCTGCAGTACGTGTATGATACTTTATCATATATATTTAACAAAGCTTGCAGTACATGTATGACACTTTATCATATGTGATTAAGAAAGCCTGCAGTATGTATATGATATTTTATCACATGTGATTAACAAAGCCTGCAGTACGTGTATGATACTTCATCACATGTGATTAACAAATGCAGTACGTGTATGATACTTTATCATATGTGATTAACAAAGGCTGCAGTCGGTGTATGATACTTTATCACATGTGACTACGAAAGCCAGCAATATATGAACAATACTTGTTTAGTATTTAACTTGCAATGCTAGTAGTCATGTGCCAGCACTAATGTGCTTATACAAACCATATTGCCCAGTGTGCACTTTCTCGGATGAGGGTCTTTCTATCTGTTACTACTCTCATTCACAGAATATTTAGAAAGTCTTACAACTAATCTCTCTTATGCTTCCTGTTTGAAAAGCATTCTAAAGTGCACACGACAATATCTGTCTCAGAATCTCATACAGAAAACGTATTCAACATAGTTGAGGAATAAAACTTGACAAAGTAAGAGAAAAAAAACAAACAATAAAGTTAATACAATATTTCCTAAACCCATTTTTCGATAAAGTGAACCAACTGTGTGAATCCTGATACTTCAGAAACTTACCAGGCTATATTCTAGGTGAAATCAAAATCCCTAGCAGAAGTACAGAGCTGCTACTAATGGACTGATTAGCTTTCCTTGTTATTTTAAATTGCTGGGACCAATGCGCCTCTCTGCTCCATTTGTCTGACCTACACAGAGCTGTACATTTTGAATCAGTGGGGAGCAGTAAAATTCATAGATGAAAGCACCTAGAATTATACTTATGCTATATAAATAGTACCCCTGCCTTTTTCATGCTAATGGATTGTCTCTGCCTTATTTGCTGTGCTTGGCTGTTCCTCCATCTAGCCCCTTTAAATTACTGCTTCTTTTCTGATCCCTGTAGTAAGTGCCAACGCGGTCCTTTTTAATCACTAGGAAAGTGTTTATTTCCTGCCTCCATTTCACTTAATATCTCAGACCACATAATTGTCAACAGCTGCTGCATCTAACTGATCATTGAGCTATGGATTGCCTTCTGTGCTGAGTTCTGTGCATACATACAGCCAAAATAACTTATTCCCCCATATGTTGGCCAGACAGGATAAAAAACCCTCTTCCATTCGGAGCCCAGTAATGCTACATTTGGAAATCCCTCTGCTTGGTAATGTTGACAAATTGCATAATTCATCGCTATTACTATACTACTTATCATATTGTCATTCAGCTTGCAGTATATTAAATCCAGTAAAGCATGGGGCCATGATCCATATATACAGTTTTTGTTACCAACTTATTAGCATTTGGTTCTGTGAGGCAATATGCACTCATGCTTGCTGCCAAGCAGTTGCTTCAGTCTCACCTTCACTCAACATATGATAAGTGGAGATTTCTACTAACTCTGAAGGATAACCTCTCAGCAAAACATATAGTCAGTGCTCGACAGGGTGTTAGTATCCATGCTCTCTCCAGACAAGCAGGCCTCTTATCAAACAATTTGCCTTCCTATACTGAGGTACTTAAAAAATCTCTACCTAAGACTCAAATGCCTCTGAGAAACAAACCTGACATGCAATTAACTCAGCAGCTCAACGATACGTGACCACCTGCCTACACAACATCATCAACCATAAACACTGCTAAGAAGTCCTTGTATGAGACATACATCTTTGGATCATTTAGAGAGGAACATAACAGAGCTTTCTGAATGTAAATCTGAGAATGATATTCAGCTAGTGTGAGCAACATCATGCAATCACTAAAAATGATGCCACAATACAAACAAAACATAATTGACTTTAATAATTGGCCATGGTTTTGGTGTCATTTTGAAGGGGTCCAATATATGGAAGGGGGTTTTAGACAGTCAAAGCTGCTTTGTTAGGGGTGGTCTGTACAGATAACAGGATTTTCATACATTAGCAAAAGCCTTTTCCACTCCTTTGTGCCTTTTTAGACAAAGTCAGTCTGATACATCTGCTAACCTAACTAATCCAAAACTGGATAATTTAAAAGTAGCTTTGCTCAATTCTTGAAGCTTAAGCAAGAAATTGCTGTGCCAGTTTAGAAGCTTTCCTGTCCCTAGATAATATCATCTACTGCTTCATTAGCAGAACATGGTTTCAGTGCATTGATAACTCACTCTCTGTACCAGATTACAATGCCCACCGCTTATTCAGCCCTGCCCCTTACAGCACTTCTATGCCACATTTTGTTGTGTCCATATTCCTTTGTAATGCCATTACATCTAGAATTGCACAGCTAGGTAATGGCCTGGAATTTCTCCACAGCTTAATAACTATAATACCTACCATATCCTGGCAAACTACGGAACCCTTATCTAAACAACTCTGAGTCCCTCACTATAAAGCTTACTAGCATTATTCTTATGGATTTAAACTACCCATTTGAAAAGTGGAATACCTCCTCCTCTACAAATAAATGAATATGTGCAATGCTTCCTAGACCTCATCAATGAAAACTCATTGGACACGATAATGCTCTCTCCTACATGCAACGCAAATTTGCTTGATTTTTTTCTCACTATTATTGCACCACTATGATCTACAGCTATATTTTCCACTTCTTTAGTAATGTCTGACTGCTGGTTTGTGCCCACAAATTCTACCATCTTCAAGGATTTCTCTAAAACTTTTTACAACTAGCAGATGATGCCATAATGTAGTTTACTGGATGACCATGTGACCTACATCAGTGCATTTGCAAAGAGCTTCTGTGCTCACCTGAACCTGCACTGAGACTTTAGTGCTGATCTGCCACAAACAGAATACTAGATTTGGGAACAAACCCCTTATGATGTGTGAATTTGACATTGCCGGTATGTATCAGCAAACTGATGAACTAATAGTAAAATAGTAATTTTCTCACCTAACTGTTCTGTGCATCTCAAAATTGCTTCTTTTGAGCATGTTACTCTCAAAATAGATATTTATGTGGCAGATTCTCAGCAATGTACAAAATGCCCAAGTCATCTGAATGAGACACAAAAGGAGTGAATCGTGACTGTAATGTCAAATGAAGGTGATACAGATCATTTGCAAGGGAAACATGAAGGTGGTTTTTCTTTTGCTTTCTTACAGTGAGACACTTCTCTTCATTAATATTTATCCAGACAGGTACACATATCTTCATTAATATTCATCAAAGCTTTCATATTGCCCTTATTAAGAACAAAATCATATTGCCATTTCTGTATGGTAGTTATTGATGAGTGCTTATTCATTTATATACTGGCCTTCTGGAACTACTTTTTGACTGAAACAAAGTGTACTAGATGGACTTGCATGCAAACTAGCACAGAAAAACATGAAGTGTAACTCTCCAAGCTCCCCCTCTTTTCTTTCCACTGCTCTTTGAGTACCACTTATGCTTCATCCACCTATATCTCACAGTTTAAAAAAATGAAAATGGATAACCAGCTTCCCAAGCAGCTTGCGGCAACACTAGTTAAAGCCCATACAGTTGTATTGCTGTCAACACTCTCCTGTAAGCTTTTAACTCCACATGGCATCTGCTTCCAGAATTATTACTACATTACATATTGCCATTTCTTTTTTTCAAAACTTTATTTTTTTTTGTTTCATTATTTTGGTATAGAATTTACAAAACTTATTTTACTGAAACTGGTCAGCATACAGAGACAGATAAGGCCAATGAACATTCTCATAACCAACCAAAACATTTAAAGCTTACTTTCTTAATATGACAAGAGTGACTGTACTATTAAAAGATGCATGACATTCTTAACTATATTAATTCAAACTATCGTTACTGGCACAAAATTGAAAAATCAGTAGTTAATACGGAAGATAAGGTGCACAAGTCACATATACGACTATTTACATATATTGCTACAATCGTACAATATTTTGTATTACTAAATTAACACTTTGAAATATCCTTAACAGGATTGAATGAGTTAAAAACTTTGGAGGGAAAGACTGCCAATAGTATTAGTATAGTAGAGGCAGTGTAAAGCCATTTTGTTTTACTTCAGGATACAGTACAATGTTATACTACAAAAGTTAAGGTATTTCATGCATTTGCTGATAATTTCTGTAGTTAGTTTATGGGATAAAATACACTTGGTTGCCATCTTTGTAAAATTTTCCCAGTTTGTTTTAGAACAGTCCAACCAGTTCTGTGTAATATAAAGCTTAATTAGCATAAAGAGAGCAATCTGGACTCTCACTTCATTAGTGGGTAGGCCCTTGTGAGCCACATGCAATATAGCAAATTCCCATGAAAGGGTGGATTTCCCATAACCCATTATTTCAAGTTTAATCATAAATGAGTTCCATAAGCTGTGTGCATATTTACAGTACCACAGAATATGCAGGAGGTCAGCTGTCATTGTGGGGGAGAAGGGGCAGAGAGTTGAAGTATTTGGAAAGAAGCTGTTAAGACACTCTGGGGTACAATATGCATTATTATTTACCATTAATTGGGTATATAATAATTTCTTGAAGGGGCAAACCTGATTGTATTATTAATTGCTTGGGAGAAGTGAACATCTGTCAGTTCGGAGTTTTTGTTTCTCCAATACTATGCAAACATAATAGAAGATTGATATTTAATGGTTGAGGTACAGTTGTATGTAATTGATAACATCTTCTTTTTAATTTCTAGGCATTTCAGGAGAGATAGGGCAATATTTATTTCTTCCTGAACCTCATTAGGGAAATTGCCCAAAGTAGATACTAACTCTTTGATTTGTCTCAGAATTATTGTATATTTGTTATTGAGTTCAAATTTTAGTTTGATGTCCTTTAGAGAGTTATCCTTAATTGCGTAGAAATCCCAGACATTTAAGTTTTTAATTTGGGGGAATTGGTCAAGATTTATCATTTTATTACCCAGTTTTACATTTGGATTTAAATGAATGGGTTGCAAAAGAATAAGTGTGTTTGTTAGACCCAGTGAAGAGAAGAGCTTCTGGAAAAAATTATTTTATATTTGATTAGATTATGTAGTTTCATGTCTTTTAATACAGATTTATGATGGGTAGTGATTTGGGATTTATATTACACAGTTTTACATGTGCATGCCAAAGACCAACCCATTGGGGGGATGAATAGAATTAATTGGATTGTGATCTGCAATTAACATGATTCTGTTGGCACAAATTATGTCATAATGTAATCTAAAATCTGGTATTCCCAGTCCCCCTTTGTTTTTGGGAAGCATTAATTTTGGTAGGGAGATCTGTGGGGTCTTAGGAAACCAAATTAATTTAATTAAAATTGTGTTTATCTTTTTGAAGAAGTTTAAAGGGATGTTGCTGTTTGCTGCATTAAATTGGTATAGTAACCTGGGTAGGATGTTCATTTTTATAATTGCTATTTTAGATAAAAAGGGGAGTTTCATATTCTTCCATCTGTCTATATAATTTTTGATGTTTTTCCATGATTTGGCAAGATTATTTTGTTGGGAGTTATTATGGTTATGGTCAAATATCATCTCTCGGTACTTAAGGGTATATTTTAACTTAATTTGGGTTATAGGAAAGAGAGGCTCTTTATGATTGCTCAGGTTGATTGGAAAAATAAGAGATTTTGAAGGGATAATTTCATAATTAGAAGTTTTTGAGAAGGTTTCGATAGTGTTTTGAATTTTTGTTAAGTCAATATTAGGTAAATGGAAATATATGATGAGGTCATCAGCGAAGGCTGAAAATAACAGATTTGCCCCCAAAATATTGGGAATGTGGTGAAATGTTTTTTGTGATAAATATATAAATAGGGGTTCCATATATAGATTAAAGCCATAGGGTGAGATGGGACAGCCCTGTCTTGTTCCATTATTTAATTTTATTTTAGAAGAACATAGTTTATTAATATTCAGAGTGGTAAAAGAGGGATTATATAAGATTTTGATTGTAGTTATGAAATTAGTTGGAAAGTTAAATTGTTTTAGAGTCAGCAACAAGAATTCATGATTCACTTTATCAAAAGCTTTTGTGGCATCGAGTGCCATAAGGTTGTAGGGAAGTTTATGGTTTACAGAAAGTTGGATGGCAGCATCTAAAGTGAGTGTGTTGTCCCAGGTTTGTCAACCCTTCATGAAGCATGATTGCTGTGGAGAAATGATTGTGTGGAGAACTTTTTTAAGTCTATTCACTAAAGCTGTAGTCATGATTTTAATGTCTATGTTAATAAGCAAAATTGGTCTGTAGTTAGATGGGTTAGATTTGCCCATATTTGGTTTGTGAATATAGTTTTAGAATTGTTTAGATATAGGTCCCTAAATCCAAATTTACTAATATATTCAAAGATTTTAAGAAGGATAGGAGATATTTTAGAAGCAATTTTTTTATAAAAATTAGAAGTGAAGCCATCGGGACCTGGGGCTTTGTTGTTTTTTAGACTTTTAATTGGCTCCACAATTTCTTCTGTTCTTAAATGGGCTTCCAGGAGTTCAGATTGGTGTTTTTTCAATTTGTTGAAATGAGATACTGCAAAAAAAGTCATTGTAGGACTCTGGGTGTATTGCACTCTGCGGACCATATAGATTATTGTAAATTTTTTCGAAAACATTCAGAATATCTTGATTATTCATGTGTAGTTCATTATTATATTTAATTTGTAGAATCCTAGGGAGATCTTGATGGATGTTTATGAGTCTGATAGTTTGGAGGGTTGTTGGGTCTATTCAGAGTAGTTAGCAAGGAGTTTCATTTCTCGGAATGAGAGATTGTGTACATGGATTGAGTATAGTTCTTTCTGGTGATTAATTAGTTGGGCTTCTAAATCAGGACTAAAGTTTTCTGTGTCTTGGATTTTTTGCTTAATTTTGGATTCTTTCCCTCTTGTGAGTTTTTTAAAGCAGGAGGCTTTTTGAATTAGGAGGCCCCTAACTTTCGTTTTGGTGGCCACCTATAGAATGTCTAGTGGCATACTTGAGTTTAAAAGATTGGCACTGAGCTCGTCTAGTATATTGTTAATTTCTTTTACTACTTCTTCTTTGTCAAGAAACTTATGGTTTATTGACCATGTCTGTAAGGTTTTTTAATTTGGGGTGTTTTTTTAAGAGGATAAGTTTCAGTGTTATTTTGGAGTGGTCTGATAAGAATCTTGGACTGGTTGAGTGTATTGTTTTTTCGTTCAGAAGAGATTCTATCAGAAAAAAAGTCAATCCTGGACCATGACTTATGGCATGGGGAGTAGAATGTGAACTTATCCCCTTGGTTGAGCTGGTTATTCAAGAGAGCAGGATCAGATGGGGAGAATTTTAATACTAGGTCCTTTAAGGCAAGTATTGCTTGTTTATTATATTTATTGTCCGTGTTAGATCTGTCATTTAAGGGCTCGATAACCATGTTCCAATCTCCCCTCACCACATATTCATGATTAGGACATTTTGACAGAAGGTTATATAATTGAATTATGAAATCCTGTTGGTTTGAACAAGGCCCATAAATATTGAGAAACAGTCTAGGCTTACAGGATAAAGGATTTAGACAATTAAAATAACACCATCTTCCAATATTGTCCATACCACATTCAATAATTCCTTCTTTAAATGATTTCTTAATCAAAATAGCTCCTCCTTTTGAATTAGTTTTACTGCCAGAAGCAATACTTGAGGTTAGCCTGGGTCTGTCTCTATTTTTGTTCCAATCCTCGTTTAACAGGTTCGTTTCTTGGAGAAATATATTTGCCTGTGATTGGTATATTAGGTGTAGGAGTCATTTCTTTTTTTAACATCTTGCAAGCCCTTCACGTTCCATGAATTTATCACTAACAGCATTCAATCATGCAATGAGTAGTCAGAATTGTTAAAAAAGTCCTTCCCTCATTTTATATCCAGAAAGGTTTAAATAGAAATGTACCATACTTGGTTGTTTTGTAGCACTTAAAACTCTTAGAACAACATATTGCCATTTTTACGTCTACACCTTTGGCACTGATTAGAGTCCTATACCCTCCTTCATAGAACTGCAGAACTAAGTCTTTTCATTCTGCTATAGACTTGTTTGGATATCCATGAAATAGGTTCAGATGGTACTTCAAAGTCCGTGGCATATCTGACCTATTGCCATGTTCTTTTACCCTTTGAATGAACCCTACACCAGTTTCTGCCATATAAATGGCTTCAGCATTTCATACAAGAATAATGGTGTTCTCTATTTCTCCTGCAGATTGCACTCCAAATGTATCATCTCATGCCAGTTCAGTCATTGCCCCAGCTTTTATGCTGATGTTAGCTGCTGTACCGCTGAGAAAATTCTCCAACTATCATAAATCAAGAGTTGGCAGACAGGCAATTTGTCCTTTCATTATCTTCAGAATCTGAGTTGCTAGTAAAGTTCTCATTGCTGTCTAGGACACAAATAAGTATGATTTGGGCATCCTTTCAGCAACTGCAATCCTATCATTTGGAGAAGCACTCCTGCTCATGTATGCTGCCATTGACACACTCATCAAGTTCCTAGAAACAGAGATGCTTCTTCCAGCTTCTAGCTGTCATCTTCCAGCATGTCACTTAATCTACCTGGTGCCAGGTGAAAGGCAGGACCTGTTGATCCTCTAGGCAGTGGCCTCCATGTTTATTTCTTTAGCCAAGTAGAAGTTGCGAAGATGTTAATGAATGTGACTATCACCACACATGAAGTATTGATCATGCTTTTGAACAGGAGTACTTAACATCCTCTTACCAAAATTCAGTGCCTTTTCTATTTGCTATCAAGTGGATGTCAAAGCTTGTGTCGTAGACTAAGGTTGATATGATGCATAACAGTTCAAAATGTCAGTGAAAACTACTTATTTAAAGACAAGAGTTGTATAGTGTTCTTACTGATTCTAATGTGACTAATGCCATCTGCAAGAGAACAAATCCAACACTTTTATCCTCCAAATTGCCTGCATAAGCTGAAAGCTGATAGCCTGGACACACATTCTGTGAACAATGGCTCTTCAGGCAAGGCTTACAGGGGATACTGAATGGCCCCTAAAAGTGGCAGTTTGCAAGTAATCTGCTTGTTTTGTATGACATTTTTAACAGAATACCACAGTTGAATTCATAATGACTGTCACTAAGTGTACACTATAAGTGAACAGATAACTATTGAAAGAGCACAAGATGTGTCTCTGCAGAGGTGCTGCCAAGTGCTAGCAAAGCATAGGCATGCAATTTAATCATGCAATTATTTTTATTTAATAGTCTTGCTAACAGTAATTGTTCTTACTCTTCTCATTTTTACACTTTGATAGTCACATCTGTGCATTAGCAGTTGTTTTCACTGGTGCAGTGTGAGTACATAAACTCCAGTATCTTAATGAAAATAATTACATTTGGAAGCACATTACTGCATTTTAACTATTAGTACAGTAATTGCATCAGTGAATTATCTCTATGTGTGAGAAACTCTTCTCAAGTAGCTTTGTATGGCTCTATGAGCATCTCCTGTGGCAGCTGAAAGTTGAGTCAGGATCTTTCAGTGTAAATGATTACAGTCGTTCCCACCACTAATCATGATACATAATTGCAGGAATGAGGACCATTGTGCTTCTATTCACTTTTTACAGTACCTTAGTCTGCTTAAAAAAGAACTAAAGCAAAAGATGAAATCACCCCCATTTTGGTATGTTGTCATGGGGTACTTATTTTGAGTAGCCAATCTTTTATTATACTACTGGAATAAAACAAATGCAGTGTTGGGGCTTTCTTAATGAGGGCTGTGTTTTGGGGTCCAGCTCTCTGATAGATGTTTTACAGGGCTAGCGTGTACTGTTAAGATTCTACATCAGTAGTTTCAAATGATACCTTAATTGGTTTAGCACTTTAAGTTTGCAAAATGGCAACATTGTGTCAGACAATACTATAATAATCATAACTTGCTGTCATCTGTGATCTCCAAGTATGCCTGGGGGCTATTTGTCAATATGTACAGCATGTTGTAAGAATGCAAAACCCTACCCGCATGCAGAAATTTGACATTTGTGAATGAAAAATGTTATATCAGTGTGCTCTTCAGAGTCTTTGCAGAGAGTGATGCTCAGATAAGGTCTACCTGTTGTGCAGGAGCATAACCATTGCTAATCATACATTGCTGCTGTGGTACAAAAACAAAGTGAAAATAAATTGAGCACAGCAGTACAAATTCATTACTGAACCTGAGAAGGAAAGGCACTTCGGAGAAATTCATTTTAGTTACTGTGCACTGTCATATCAGATCTATTTCTCATAGTCAGGCTGTTCTATGTAGAGCATGACTTCTAGTCCACAAAACAATATGTGATATAAAGTAATTTTACAACCGTAAATTAGATGCTTTTGAAAAGGTGAAAGGTAGCCCAGCCGACACGCAAGAATGATTGTGACTTTTTATTTGATGGATGATGTGTTTGGGTACTTTTGCAAAACAGAAGTTCTGCATTTGTAGCAATACCATATTTGTATATTACTGCTGTCAGACTATAGCACAAAATAAATCACAATTCACTTGCGTGGAACTGAAAACATAGAATTAGATTTCTTTCCCAGCATTTGTTCTAATTGTTGATTTTATTTCTGTCTTGAAATATTTCCTGTCTGTTCTCATCTCTTCCAGTTTACTGTCTGTCTTCCTTTTTTTTCCATCTCTCAGACACACAGTCTCTGTTTCTCTGACACTCCAGCCCTTTTCAACTTCTTACCAATTTCTATGTTTAAGTTATACTTTCCTTAAGATATAAATATCCTCTGCAGTTTGTTATCATGTACAGATCAAAGCCAGGAAATAAGAAAAAGCACTATCTTCCTTGAAAAACAACTGTTTCAGAAAGTGTTCACAGTACTAACTTACTGTATATCTGCATAGAGACATTTTGCATTGGTTACTATACACTACTTGCATGCTAAGACACCATCAATATTTTTGTGGAATACTTTGTAAGCACTTTATCTTTTGTCAACCTTTAAACTCGTGTCTAATTGTGGGTCAGCATTCCATATTCAACATCTATTCATGTTTATGTACTTCTTGTTTTCTTGTACTCAGCATAACAATATAATGAAAGCTACCACTGTGGTTACATAATTCAACTTATTTCTTTCCAAACTTTTTAGTAATAAAGTAAACTCTGTTGCCTTTAGTCCTTAATAGGGGAATAATTTCTTAATGAAAACTTCTCAAAAATTAATTTAATTAAAAATGTAATCATGTTTTGCATTGATTTTATAATCTGGAATGCAATTTTCAGTGTTCCAGATATTTAGACATTTGTTTCTTTACATTCAGTTTTCTATGACCACACAAATATTTGCATTCTGCCCTTGATACTTGGATCCTCTACAGTCAGGTATTACATAACACAAGATCCTACGGACTTTGTTCTTGCAGTGCCAGCAGTACGTACATTGTCTGTGTGTAATGTATGTGACAAACTGGGTAACAACTACAAGTGGTACAGAGGTTTAATCTTTGACTACACCATTGGAGATCAGAAGATGAACAAATCAGGAGGCTTTATCCCTAACAAAGAACCCATGCAGTCTGAAAGTTTAAATTGGCTGCACTGTAAAACCTGAGTTAGTACAATAACAAGAGTCAAATCACATCTGTACTCTTGTGTTTTTTGTAAGAGGCAGCAGACTGACAGGTGGAAATGAGGGGTGATGCCAACTCACCTGCTACAAGGGTCGGGTGTGAGTGGATCTAGTGTGGATGACCCCTTTGGCTTAAGTAGAGAGATGGGCAACTAGTAAAGGAGCTATGGCATGAAGTATAGGTTTCACACGGAGTGGGGATGTAAGGAACAGCACCTAGTTTTCTGTCTTACATCAGGAGCAGACTGACAGGTGCATGCAAAAAATGACAGCCCCTCTGCATCTAAGAAAGCCATAAATTATTCAGTACAGTTACTATAGGAAGATATAAGCAATGAGGTTAAGGGCAAAAAAAAAAATAAAGTTACAAACAGGTTTACCCTAATTTCTCTTTTGGGTTCAATGAACTACCACTTCCAGTTTATTAGGTCAGATATGTTCTTTCCTAGTACATTTGTTTGCATTTATGTTACATCTCATTGGAACTGGCAAGAAGCAGACTCGGCAGCTCAGTCAGCAGTTAACACTTTTTTTTTTTTTTGATAAAGTGAGTCCAGACAAGCCAAGAGAAACAAAGCCAGGAGTCAAATAGTTGTTGAAATCAGTGCAGTTGGAGACAGAAACAGATCATTAGAACAGTGCAAGAAAATTACAAATGGTATGCCGCATGTGCTGAAAGCAAGGCCAGGCAGAATGCAATTTTCAGGAACACTACAGGAGAACCTCCAAATCTTATTAACTCTAGATGATAAATATCTTCTGTCCATCTGTGGGAATGACTATGATACGGAAGATGGTGCAACAGGAATAATTAGAGGTGGTCTGAATACTATTCCTTCTAATCCATGTTTGCAGCAGCATTTACATTAATCAGAGTTTGCAGCAAAATTTACATTAATCAGCTACTGAAAGATGGTTTGAAATGTACACCTTTTATTGTCAAACTTGAATGGTGACAAAGTGGTGTAGAGGTTAGTGTTGTCTCCTCAGAGCAAGAGGTTCTCTGATTCTCAGCTGGGGTGCCTTCTATGTGAAGTCTGCATGTCCTCCCTACATTCATGTGGGTTTCCTCCGGGTGCTCCGGTTTCCTCCCACATTCCAAAGACATGCATCTGGAGGGTTTTTCCCCGGCCCTCCGCTGAAAATGGGCTCTGTCCCAGTCAGACTTTCCCAGTAAACAAATGTTAAATAAAATAAATAAATACAATTAAATACTGAACGGTTCAGTATTATTAGATGAGCCTTGTACATCAGTAACTAATGAAAATGAAGGCTAAGTTTATGTGTCCTAACTCCCCCCCCATGTAAGCATACTATACCATATGAGTCAGCATCAGAAACAAACAGTTCAACTGTACCAGTAAATATGGATGAGCCAGCAGTAGAATGGGTGTTGCTGCTGCTGCTGCTGATGATGTAGTCATGTTTATGAGCCACCCGGAGGGCAGTGGCAGGCGGTGCCCAAGTTTAATGGCAGAATCGCTCACCTCGCAACATGCTAGCAATGCAAGTGACAATGCATCACAAAGTCACGCACGAGCTGACATGCCACTCATGCTTGTACACAAGGAACACCCCTGTACCTCCATACCAGTGTCTCCAGACATACAAGAACACTTTGAGGATGATGGCAGACATTCTGAGGCCACATTGAGACCATTATAAAGGGGTGCCATTTGGAGGAATTATTTACAACTACCCCTAGAAACATGCAACACATTGGCCATCCAACAAGAAACGTGACATTGTTAGGGCTCATAGCACTGCCACAAAGAGTCAGCTAGAAATTTCTAAGTCCTACAGGGTATGCATGATGATTACCAACACTACTTTGAAATGGCAGAAAGCAGGGATAATGCTATGGTGTCACTGAGGCATAGTATGGTGGCACATCAAGCATCAGTGGCCACCTCCATTCATACACTAGTTAGGATATACCAGAGTCAAGCTGGACTCATTCTTGTGAGGGGCAGGAGAGGAGATACTCTCTGGACACTTGAGGGAATCACATTTTACTACTGCTGCTTCTCAAGATAGTAATGTCAGTACTCACAGTGAACAATCACAATCCATTTCTCACAGGCCATGTCAACAGTCATCTGTACATATCAGAACCTCACATTCCAGGTTACAGTCACACAGCAGTGTTAAGTTACTGACAACAGGCTCACCTTCCTCCAGTAGACCATACCATTGGACTAACTCACCTTACAGTTCTCATGGCAGCCTGTCCTCCAAATTAGTTGCACCATCACCAGGCCTTTAACTAGGAGATGTGTATGAGTCATTTAATCTGGAACTAATGTGATTTACATTCATTGACAAATCTTTCTGTTTAGTTGGGATAGGGTTTTGTTGGGGGTGAGGGGTGGTTGCATATATTCTGTTATTCCCATTACAGCTATTAGGTACATTATATAGTGAATCTGAATCATTATCAGAACTTTCTGTTTAATTGGAATGGGATTGTGGAGAGAAGGGAAGTCTGTGTACATCTGGTAGGTGCATGAAAGAACACTGGACAAAAAATGATGGTACATTGATTAACATTCCTTCTGGTGGCACTCACATAAAACTTCACAATAGTAATGAGCAAACATTTTCAGGCCGAATACATCATAAAGGAAATGTCAAATTAAAATAAGCATCTTGCCATGTAAACTTAACTGCTGCTACTATACTCTCTTCACTGCACAAATCACATTTACCAAAGTCAGAATTTATTTTGTATGTTACTAAAAAACAATCTGATGTACAGTACAACATAATACAGTAAACAGAAATGTTAAATATAACTGAATATTTAATTGCTGCCAGTCTTACTTTCTTTCAGACTTTCCCATTAGCAAATGTTAAATAATGAATAAAAAATAATAAAAATATTGTATATAATTAAAACAAAAGTTATTCAGTACAACAGGTACAACTGTTGATTTATTTATTTATTTGATGCTTTTCAAGATCACTGAGCACCAAACAGGTAATAATACAGGACTCCACCAAACAGGTAATAATACAGGACTCTTTTAAGATGAAAGAGAATGTCAGATGAGCAGTGATAGCAAACCATGCACCACACACGATAGCCAACAAATATCTCTGCATGTATCTGTTATACTCATTATTTATTTTACAAGAAAAGGAAACACTAACCTGAATGTCCTAGTCCATAGTTCTGGAGTAGATATCACCTCTTAACCTCCACAGTCAAATGCTGTGCACGAACCTGCCGCATGGGGTCCCTTACTACTGTTGCCAGCTGGTCATCATAAGTCAAAGTGTAACTAGAACTGGGAGCTGTAGTGACAGCATGGGTTACTTCACAGCCAGACTGGTGTATGATCATATTATGCAGAATGCAACATGTAGTAAGCATCCTGCACTCAGTAGCTGAGCCATACAGAAGGACACCCCCAGACTCATCCAGGCACCTAAAATGGCTCTTCAAAGGCCAAACACCCTCTTAATGACAATACAGGTCTAGAACAGGGATGTGTTATACATCTCTTCTGCCGCTCCAGAAGGATTTCGCAGTGGAGTCATGAGCCATGACTACAGTGGATATTTAGTATCCCCTTAAAAAAGACAGAGGTAAGGGAGTGACAGACAAAAACAGGAAAATAAACACTACTATACAGCAATATAGTTTAACATGAATAGCTACTTAAATAACATAAAAAGAAGAACTCTTCTTACCAGTAAGATGACTGCAGGACATCGTACCATGCAGAAAGAGGTGGAAGAATAAGCCACCGTGCTAGATATGGGAATCATGGACACTGCCAGGATATACGGCAGTGACACTGATAATGCACTGCCATGTATCACACACTACCTGGCAATTGATGGAATGTATTCCTTTCTGTTGTGGTACTGCACCCCCTGTGGACCAGGAAGGCCCTAATTTCAACATGGGTACAATATATGGAGGGCTAGCCTGTATTAAGGATGGGTACAATATATTCCACTGAGTACCTCAGAAAAATGTGCCAGCACGTAGAAGGCACCCATAGTCCTGGCTTGGTCCTGAGATGACACCGGGAAATAGCTGTACTGATCCACATCTGCGAAGAGTACATCCAGTAACTGCTTCAGTATCCTCAAGGCAAAAGCGTGTGGGATCCCCAGTGTATCCCCAGTCTGTCTCTGGAAGGTCCCCCATAGTAAGTATAGTGAGGGCTATACATACTTTGGTGTCCACAGGAATAGGAAGTATGTCCAGTGCTGCTATGGGGGTCAGACATATCCACTAAGACCTTTATAATGTTCCTGCCCACTCTAAATCTAACAAGGAATTTCCTTATTTTCAAAGTTATAATGAGCAAGCCTTTGCTAATATTTTTGTTTTTTTGGTGGGTTAGTGCCACTGGGCTTAAGAGGTGTTGGCCTGTCCAATACATGCAACTCTGGCCTAGAAATAGCAAAGCTTGTTGGAAGAGATCGCATTTTCACTGCCTGCTACTTTGATAGACTTCGGCGATGGTTCTCTTTTTGTAGCACATCTGTGACCATCTCGAACAAATGGGGAAAAAATGACTATAAACTGCAAATGGTGTGAAATAGACTTCATTACCATATGAATGTTTACATCACTCTTCATTTCCATCTCATTATTTGCCCTTTTGCTTTAATACTTCCTAGGTCACTGACCATTGATTTAAATGGCTTCTATGAATCATAGCTTGGCTGTGCTCATTTGCTCACACCCCCAACAGCCTTAACGCATTTGCATAACTGACTATGAATACTGGCCTAAATGTTTTTGCTTATTTTCCAAAAGGTATTATGATATGTCATTTTTTTACCTGTGTTTCATATATTCTTAGCACCTTTTCTCTTGTATTTCATTTCAAGCATATGTACTTGTTTTGTACACTGCCTAATGTTTCTCTTCATCTAATAGTTTTTCAGTACTATTTTTCAAAATGCTTTTGAATTTTATAGTTATATGCTTCTCCTTTATTAAAGTATATTGTTCATGTTTGGAAACATCATTGTTTTACAATTAATTTCTTTTCCTGTTGTACCCTTCATGATAAAGTTGTGAGTTGTTTTGCAAAAAGTAAAGATTAGAGTGTGCTGTTTGACTTGTAAGTTTCACTCATTATCAGGTTTCTCTGTAACCACACCCAGTGTTTGATGTCCTGGTAGGCACTGAGCAAAAATCTGCATAAAACTGCAAAACATTATAAGTTATTGAAATAACTTACCTCATTAGAGAAG
>NC_056731.1:151634360-151794360 GCF_019279795.1 Protopterus annectens
TTAATGATATCTGGCTTGAATTATTCAAAAACACTTAGATGTAGCAGAAAGAATAGTGTACAGTGGATTTATGTGTAAATACTTCTGTAAAGGACAGAAATTAGGTAATTGTATCTCCTAACAAATACTTTGCCTGTAATAGCAGTGGATTGCCTGTTTGGAAAATACATAATAGTGTGTGCATGGGGGGGGGGGTCTCAATTAGTATGGCTAAAATTCCACTAGTTAGTATGAATACCACCCTATGTCAGCCATGACCTAGTGGAATGAACCAATATGACAAAATATAACAAACAAACAAACAAATAAATAAGCACATAAGGGAAAATCACAATTATCAGGATTTGTACTTGCATTCCACATTCTCTTTTGCAGAGAGAGTGGTGAAGCCCTGATTGCAACCCAGTTGACCTGTGGTCAACTAACAGCTTGCAAGCTGAAGGGAGCAGGCAGGGAAGATGAGTGGCTATTGTTAGCCCACCCATCCAAAGGAAGAGAGGGAGGCAGCTGTGATCTGCCACGTCTTGGCATCTAGAAGAAACTTTGGCTGTTGCATCCATGGAGCTCAGTGCTACTGAGCGTGCACTTCCAATTGGCAACTTGTGCATTGCAGCCCTGGACAGCATGTTCATGTAGATGACTGTGTTTCTTCATAGGGTGGCAGAAATTTCAGCACTCAAAAGATCAAACGTTTGAAATCAGGAAGCTCTGGGGTGGGGGGATTAGGTCCACTTGACTACTAACTGACCCATTTCCTGCCAACTTTCAGAAAACTTTACTTGGCAACAAATGGGCTTCAGTTTTCTGATTAGTGAGGGGATGGGCCCTAAAGCTGCTCAGCACCTACACCAGGAGGAAAGACTTCAGCTTTCCTCACCAAAGAGATCTCAAGTCTTGGTACAGTTCACTCCTCTGAAAGACTAAAATGTCTGTCTCTCACTCAATGTCAGACAGACTCCTGAGGGTGATCTCTGCTTAGCCGAGACTGTGGTCTGAACAACCCAGCACTATTTGAGTGCCGTTAGGTAACTACAACCATTGGTACAGCAGACAGACACTCTCTAGAGCCCTAAATCTATACTAACACATCAGCACCACCAGCTAGCATGATAATCAGCCTAATCAATTTCCATTTCTTGAATAGGCTACCCTTACCAAGCAAACAGAGTACTTCCCTAGCAACCTATAAAACTATTCTCGATGACTGGATGATTGATCACAAATTTCCACCACTGATACGTGGAGAAAGTCTGTTTGTTCGGGGACATTGTTAGTATCTTACCAATGTTGGGTGATATGGGTAAGCTTCTTGATGGTCTCTAAGTAAGAACCTATGAACCTTCAATGCTTGAGGAAGCTGGTATACTTGTGTGCTCCATGGATCCAGTACAGAAGCTTGCTCCAGAAGTCTGATCCACTCCCCCAGAAGGGGAAAAAATGGGATTACTTGGTATTGAAGGAAGGATCATTCAGTTGATTGGAATGAAGGGGATAAATATGCACATGCACTGTAACCTGCATTCACTTTTATACAGTATAAAAATAATAAGTCACCTAAACTTCAGTGTGTTTGCACATCATCCTAGTTAACAAACATATCAGTAATTAACCACTGATCTGTTGTGTAAACATGAACAAAAGAAATGCAAAAAATAATTAAAAGGGATGTCCACAAATCAATGAAATCCATAAGCACCAACTAGTCATTGGTGCAACTCAAGAGATCGTGAACCATCTGAACATCAGTCTGGAATAGCTGTCTAAGCTCCTCACTTTGCAGTAATCAGAGTATAATACTGCTGTAACCTTGTAACCAAGTTAGTGTACTTCAGATCTATATTTTCAAAAAGGTACACTGTTGTATAAAAGCATGGCTCCATTTTACCTACTTTCATCAAATCAAACACAAACAAGATGGAAGTATGCACTCTGCTAAACTGAGTTATGTGATCATCAAAGAAGAAAGATGTATATAGCAGCCGTTATTTTTAATGCATTTTAAGTCTTTTCTAAGTAATCCTATTAATATACTTTACCTTGGTATGAATATCCCTCATATTTACCCTAGAAACATGGTTTGCACTCTTAGAACTAATCTAGATTGTTTCTTTTGGCCTATGAACTATTTTCCACTATAGCTATAGAGGATTTATTTTGCAATCTTCAAAAATCTTACTTTGTTTGATATAGAAAGGTACTTTCAAACTCTCTGAATAACCCTTTTTTTAATATTTGGGCAATGAAGTACAGACATTGAACAAATTTAGGGTTGGAAGAGTGGCCTAATGGTTAAGGTGTTTGCCTTATAAACACAAGGTGCAGGGTTTGAGTCTCACAAGGGATAATTGGCTAGGCTTAAAATGGCCCACAAGGGCAGTTAGCCTAGTACTAATCTATGAATCTATGAATCTAAAAAATCTGTAGTTAGTCAAAAAAGTGCTATGAAACTTTGAATTGTGGTCAACCAAAACAGTACTTGTGTCATGAAGTAACCTCCTGGAGTCAGTTAGAAGAGAACTTCAGTAACTCTTTTTGTTAATCTAATCTTTCTTATCTTTTTGTTAATTTGACCCATTGGTGCTAGTCTCAGAGTAGCAAGACGAGATGAGCATAAATGTAGACTTACATATACTAAGTCCAGGATAGCTGCATCTCTGAATATTCCTTTTCCTCCGATGTAAGGCAGGCTCAGCAAGGTTGTATATAAAAGTACATTGGGTGCTGGGCACAGACTTTTCACACTGGGAGATGCAGGGTTTCCCCTGAAAAAAGCAACTTTAAAGCAGAACAGAGATTTTTAATGTTTGTTCTTCTCCTGTATTTTCATATTTTTTCTCATAATTCTGGGACTTTCAATTACAAGTCTCAGATTTTTTTAAAGGGAGCAGAGAATTTTGCTACCTTGAATCAACTTCTTCTGTTTACCTAGATACTGTCCAAGTTTGGGTAAATCTATGGTTAGCCAAAGTGGCATTTAGTACCTTGAAATAATATAATGTAATTAGTTGACAGGCCCCTTAGCTAATTCCTTGTGGTTAACTAGGAAGATGCTCTGCATTGTTCAGATGCTCTGTTGGTTACCTAAGAAGGTAATTTAATATCTGAAAAATAATGTCCTGTTTCAAACCAGAGAGGTAAGTTAGGATATTGATTCCCCCTGGTGATCCAGAACAGGTCTGACATTTAGAATCAATCTTACATGTATAGAAGGTACACTGCAAGACCATTTTAATTATCACACAATTAGCCTAAACAAAGATAATAGTTTGAAGTCTGAGCATTCATCCCTGTAGTTAGCAGTGAGCCAGAGGTTAAGTCAATACCAAACTGTATAGATGTTGCTAAAATGAAAAGTATATAGCAGAACAATTTCTAATTTCTCCTGTACTTTCCACTGCCCAATTTTACTCTTTTGTAACATCATTTTCTTCTCTTCTTTACAAAAGTGCATAGCTATGAGTAAACTTCTCAATGTAAATATGTACACCTACATAATTAACTTTCTCAGAACTGTGCTTGATTGTACTCTGTAACATTTTTGCATGACTATGCTACTGAACACTTCTTTATATGTATTTTTTCTATTTTTTCTATAAAGACTAATACAGAGGTTTTTTCTCCGTCCTGGGTCTTCAGTGAAAAGAGGGCTATTACAGCTCAGTCAGCCAATCCTGGTTAAGCAAGGGAAACAAATTAATAAATAAAACAAACCTTGGAGGTATTTCTGTAATTAAAGGAAAGAAGTGCTATTTGGAACAGTTTTCGTGCTACCTAACCACTGCCTGACACACTCATCTATGGTCCCCCTCACACACACATTTCCTTCCTCCATTTCGTCCTATGGATGCTACACTTACCTTGCTCAGACACAGGCATGGTGTAACAGCTCTGCTCTCTCTGCATGGCTGCTGCACCTAGCTTGAACCTGTAGTGGAGTTTAGTTGGCCAGCCTTGCAAGTTGTAAGCGAAATGAGATCTTGGACTCGGGTGCTTGTACTTAACCCTTTGCACACACACACACACACACACACACACACACACACACACACACACGCACACACACACACACACACACATATATAAATTTATATAAATATATATATATATATATATATATATATATATATATATATATATACATACATACATACATAAATACAAACATACATATATGTATATAGAGAGAGAAAGAGTGAAAGAAAGTTAGGAAGTCTGCAGCACCTCTACTTTTATTATTTGTTAAACTATTCTGTGTTAAGCATAAATGTTTTAGATTTTTTATTACAGCTATGTGCTTTCTTCAAGAGTAACTAAATACATTTGCATGACAGCATTCAAACGAAGTCTATTAAAGAATTGAAATAGTTTTATAACATCTACTGCCTAGGTCTATAACCTTAGAGTTGATCAAGGGAAATATGTTTTTTTTTTTTTGCATGGTTCATCTAACCTTCCTAGAAGTAACAGCAACAGTAGAATCACTGCCAGTTTTGAGAACATTTGCTTACTCAGTGAATAGGTACTGAAGTTGTTTTTGCTTCATGAATAAAATTAAAAGGATGCAACCAAGAAATGAACCCTGCGGTGCCCCACTAGCCTAAGGCTCCAGTCAGATACTGGTCCTGTTTTCACGGCTTGCCTCTGGCAAGATCAACAAAGCTGAATGTATTACTGACTATAATTGACAAAAGCTTAAAAGAGCTTCAGGGACACCTGGGGACACTAACTAATGGCTAGTTATATGACAGAAATATTTTAGGCATATTATTTGAAAAGACATTTGTTAGAAAGAAACAATAACATCAAGCAGCACAGGTCAGACTGTAGACAGACTAGCTAGGCGAGGACACTACAAAGAGAATAAAAAGAGAGGAAAAGGTTTGGTCAATACACAATGTAAAAATAATGTAATGTAAACATATCTTCTTGTTATTAAACTAGAGTGTGATATTCAAAATCCAGAATAATATACAAAGAACCTGTAGAAATAGGTAATCACAGGGAAACCCTGAGATGCTTCTGACATGTATGTTAAAAATAAATAAAAATGGGTGAATAGATGTAAGGTTAGGTGCAACTATGAACATGTGAATTAAAATGTTTATACACAGTGTATAGAGGCACAACTGCATAAAAAAGGAGGATTAAAATCATTGAAATAATCTCTTATGCTAGATAACTTGAGGACTAATGATTTGTAAAACTGGGAAGGAGGTTCTGAGAAATAGTACAGGACAAAAGGAAATTGGTGCATAAACAGATGACTGTAAGAATGCTGATTCATTGCAGATATAGGTAAAGCCCATAAGTAGCTCATAGGCTTAATTGCTTGCAATAATCTGTTGTATATAAAAGGGAGGTTACATGTCAAAAAGTAAGAGATGGCAATCATAAAATAACTATATAAAACTTTAATTAAAATGAGCAATCCAAAACATCCTGTGTTCGCAGTACTCACTACCATCAACCAGACCTGTCTGATACCAAGTTCTCAGTTAATGAACACTCTTCCAATGAGTAAATATGTCATCAAAAATGGCAGATGATAATATTTGTGTAAATGTCCTATACAGAGTAATAAATAAGACATCAGACAAAAGTTTTTCATAAATGAATAAATAAAAACACTTTGAGTAAGAAAAAAATCAGGTAAAAACAAAAAGCAATTAAATATACAAGTCAGTTCATAGGTTCATAATTCTATACTAGGCTAATGACCACTAGGATCTTTATAAGCCTAGTCAAGCAGTCCAACACAGTTGTGTCCCTGTGTATCATGGGTGCTTATTAGGAGGGGATATGTTAGCTAGGAAGTTTCTAGAGGTTAAATGGGGAAGGAGTATGTTAGTTTGGGCATTATTGTCTGCCTCTGTCTATCAGAGACATGGGTGCCCGACTCAGGGTGCATTTCCAATTTCCCATCCATTGGTCAAGGTTGCACTTAAATAGGTTTAGGGTTAGGGATGGACGCTTTACATGGATGGGGAGCCTGTTACATAGCATGTGGATTCTCTGAGACACATATCTGTTTCATCAACATGTCTTATTTATGTCACAAGCAAGATTTAAATCATTGGATCTAGTGGTTCTACTGCTGCTTGTTGTATGGATGTGCAAAAGTCCATCAGAGCTAGATCCAAGGATACCTTGTATGCCAGGAATAGATCACCTCTCAGTCACCTGTAGGAGACAGAGTACAGAGATAGTGCTTTTAGGAGATCTATATAGGACAATGTGTTTGTACCCTGGATTCTTCTGGTAAGGAACCTGTGTGCGCATTCCAGCTGTTGCATGTGTTTAGTGAGGTACAGGACAAAGGGGATATTAGACTCAATGATGGGTCTGATAAGGGCCAAATAAAGTGGCAATATGACTTCCTTGGACCTGGATGTCATGTCCTTAGTTATACGTTGGACAACATAGAATAACTTTCTTAATAACTTGGCCACAGGTTGGGCAAAGGCCAGATTACTGGTTACATATATTCCCAGATCCCTGTCTTGTGGGACAATTCTTAGGGGTATATTACTGATGGTGAAATTTAGCCTGGGTGACAGCTTTCCCAAAAGGCACTATAATGCATTTCTTGGCATTGAGTTTAAGTCCGTAACTTTGACACCAGTCATTTGTCTGTTTTAGACCCTTTTGTAAGATGTTCATGTCATGGGATTATTCTATGGTAGCTCCCATTTTGCAGTCATCTGAAAACCTAGTCAGCCAAAGGCCAGTGACTTGAGCCTTTACCTCTGAGAAGTAGATGCCAAATAGGCATGGTTCCAGCAGAGAGCCGTGAGGTACCACACTGATGACCTGTCTCAGTGGAGGTGGTATCACCACTCTTGACTTCCTAGGTCCTGTCTGTGAAGCAGCTGACAATCTGGTGAGTTATATAGGTGTTTATGCACAGTTCAGTGAGTTTGTCCACTACACACAAATGGAATATTGTATCAAACAGCTTAGCCAGGTCCAATTAAGTGGCATGCACTATTTTCCCCTCCTTCATGGCCTTGATTTCCTTCTCAAAGAAGTCGACCAGGTTTAGTAGACATGAACTTCCCTTGACAAAAACATACTGGAGTGGGTCCAGTGTCGGAAGGTAAGCAGTAAACTGACTGCTCAGGGAAAAGGTGAAGGAAATATTTAAAACAGATATGCAACGGCAGAATAACTTAAGTGTGACTAGACAGTCTTTTCTTACTAAATTTTAGAAAAGATTGTTGACAAACTAGCATTAAGTCACTAACAGTATCTATTGGCTGCAGCTCATACACATGCAGATAGTAATAGTTTTTAACTTACAGCCTTTGGGAAAACAGGCAATATTTTCCCTGTTTTGCTGCTTCAGGTGTGACTATAGTTCAAGTCCATAGTCTACAATGAAGCGAAAAAAATACAGGATTTATGAAGCAATATACCTCATGGTAGGAGGTAGTATGTGTAAGCATAGTAACAGTTTGATATCTCTGAGCTTAGAATAACAGTGCAACAAAGAAGTTCTACCATCATCCTTAATAACAGATTGGAATTGTTTACAGACCTAGAAAATCAGTTTCCAGACAAGAAATTGTAAATAATTAAAACTGCGCTTGTCATTACATCAGAGGAGATGTTGAGCATATGCAAACCATAGGTGTACAAGCTGGCTCTCAAACTACACCATAGTAAAGAGTGATGAATGTAGGGGTATCAAACAGCAGCTATGTCAGGCATAAACTAAGACCAAGAGACAGTAGCTCCAGCAAGAACACAAAGTAAACAGCATTGAAGTCAAGAGAAGCACCCAGACAGATAAGAGAGAACTGGTGGATAGTCATGCAATAGAAATGGAAAACACTGCAGAGAAAAAAATTATATGAAGTTATATGACCTGACCAGAAATCTTTAAGGCTGGAAGAAAAATATCAATAAACCTGTAAAGAAAGCAAACAACAAGACTCTTAGTAAACTAGCTGATCAACTGACCAGATGATAAGAGGACTTCAAAATCCTATTTAATAGTTCACAAGTAGATATTCTTCCAACCACAGAACTGCAGTATGTCAACTTGCGATCTTTCACAAGAGATGAAGTCATTCAGCTAGGTAAAATTATCAAAAGTATGAAAATACCGGAAGCTGATATCATTGAACCAGAAACTCTGAAAGCAGATGTCACTGTAGATATCATGATCTCCTTATTGCAAGCATGGGAAAGGAGAAGGAACCATGTGATTGGTAGAGGCTGCAGAGTTCTTGTTTCTCATTGAGGTCATTTGCTAATGGAAAGAAAAAGCAAGCTAATATCTTTGCGGGTGCAAGTTTAGCATGTATTATAGCTTTCAGTGTTTTGTATTAATTTTCAGGCCTATTTAATTACAAAAAAACCTATTTAAACTTTTTTATAGCTTAAGCCAAGAACAGTAATCTACAGATCCACTGTTGCAAAAACTAAGCAAATTATCTTATTTCTACATATTATATAATCAGTACATCCTACCCCCACCCCAGAAGCCCAAGATCTAAGCAATATATTAACCTAAACTTTTTTCATTTCCACCTTTCCTCTGTTGTTATAAGGTAAAACGTATACTTATTAAAACTAAAAAAGGGTACTTGTTTCCTTTAATATTTTTAACACATACAACAGTCACTGAAAAGAGCCATCCATATACATTTACAATATCCCTGACTGCACACTATACAAAACTGCTTTACAACAAAACATGCAGTTTATATCATGAAACCAGTCAAATGTTATCATGAGGAAAATTGACATGTGGTAAAAGTATTAAGATGACTGCTGGTTAATATGAATTGGGGATTTGAACGACAATACATTTTTGTAAATTACCTAATTTCAAATACATTTGGTCTTCAATCTATAAGCAGAAATGAGCTTTTAATAATAAACCTTTGGGAAGTTAATATAACAAAACTATTGTATGGAACTATATCTACATCATTTTATAGGATACCATTTACAAAACTTAAGTTTTAGCATCCCCTTGCTTCATCCTAAGCATGTTATCAGAAATATTCCTAAATTGCAATACTTAAAGTTAAGCAGTAATGACTTTGATTTTGAAAGGCATGCAGTTAATTTATACAATAATGTTCTATTATGGAGCTATCACACAAAGGATATCATGACTACATGATTTTTTTTCTAAAGAAAATAGGCATGCATTGTTAACATACAAGTCCAAAACACTGTGCACCGGTGTCTGATTATTTGCAGTTTGTGACAACTTATGACACTATTTCTCCCCAAATTAGAGAAGTAATAAATAAATATTGGCATCTGTTTAAAATGATCCTTTTTTAGACATATTTTGTCTGATAAAAGTAAGTTTAGTTATCACAAGGAGAAATAAAAACAGGGGGCTGTTTGGCTTTTTACAGAAGGTTATGGCCCAAGGAAGATGATCAAGCTTTACTGGGAGTCAAACCCAAGGGATTTGTGCCATGTGTTAGATGCACATATTATAAACATATGCATAAATCAAAGTTGTTTACATTTTTATAGCTTCATAAGTAAGTAGTAGGCTAGCTGCTCTTATGAGCCACTTTATGCCAAGACAATTTCCATTTTGAGCTCAAATTAATCAATCCCATTCCATTAGAGATTAGCCTTAGTCATATAATGGTCGATAATTATACATTACCCCTAATGAAAATTGTGATGCCTGTGCACTGGTCCAGTAATCAAGGAGCCACAATCCTCACCACTAACACCAGTGAGGGACGTGCACATTGGGAAGATGAACAGTACACACACAGTAAAGTACAATTTCCCGTAAGAGTACACAGAGATCACAGTCAGTCTGGGGCTGGTTTCTCCCTCTCTCTCCAGATCCCCAGTAAGACTTCCCACTGTCACAGATATAGGGTTAAGATCTCAGCTGAGTGGTCAAGCCAAAACCTCCAACACCCTCTCTGTCCAACCAGTGCTTTGTGTCCCTGGCCAAGTAGCTGACACACACACACTTTGAGATTTGATTTATATACAAACACACAGACACTCCTGAGGAATGCTGGCACAGGTTCACTAGCTATGCCCCCTTCTGCCCAGACTATAAGGTACTACCAACTGCCAACTGCCACCAACCACTCTTATCAGCTACTCTAAGGCCCTTGGAAAGGGTGACCAATTCTACTGTGCAATATTGCTATTATCCAAATGGTAAGTGTGACTAGGACTTAAAGGCTATTTAGGAGTGGCTTGTACAGTATCACCAAATACATGCAAGTACTCTAAGAGCTTATATATCTCTACACAAAACCAGCTACAATTACTAGTTTTAAATATATTTAATAATAAATAATAAAAGCACAAGACAATGCTCATTAACTCAACACAGTGACAATAGAGTTCAGAATCACAGGAAATATTTCAAAACAACATTGTAGAACAGTCTCACATAAAAACAGAAAACATCTAACTAATCTTGTCATATTCCTATCTATCTCTAAGAGAAATTATTTTCTAAATAACTTACTTACAGAACAAGACAAAGTGCTGGTGATGTCTACAGGTCCAGAACAAGATACAAAATACATTGACTTTTTTCACTCTGAGATAATGAGTTGAATATTACACATTACTGCTGAATCATCTCAGATTACATAATTTTTGTCACCTCTGCCTAAGTTTCCCAGGCTAGCAGGGACTTACATTTTAACATGTCTCTGTTAAAAATACTTATCTCTCAGAAGCTGACAATTCTCTCTTAGAAGCTTGCCTGAAATTGAAAGTCGTAAAACAATTACCTTAAAAATCTGTAATTACCTCTGTTTCCAGACAATAGAAAGAATCCCCTAGCCTAGGCATCCTGTCTCTTAGCTGGGATAAATTAACTTTATAACACATCGTAAAACTCTTTACTTAGCTTATTTTCATAGAGTTTTTCAAGTTAACTCGGTATCTCCCAATTTCTATTATGAAAACATACATTTGCATTGGCATATTGTTTATACACATGTCTGCTGTTTTCCAGCAGGGTGCACTGTAATTACAATCTTGAAGCTCAGTACAGAACATATAGTTTTCTTACATTTTCAAGGCAAGCATACAAATCATATTACTATTCACAAATTACATAGAATTATTTACAAATTTCTATCTAGCTGGGCTCACAGTGTCACATTGCGACATAAATCATATTAATTGGGTGGCGCAGTGGTGCAGCGGTTAACGTTGTCGCCTCACAGCAAGAGGTTCACCGGTTCGATTCTTGGCTGGGGTGCCTTCTGTGTGGAGTTTGCATGTTCTCCCTGTGTTCGCGTGGGTTTTCTCCGGGTACTCCGGTTTCCTCCCACATTCCAAAGACATGCATCTGGAGCATTTCTCCCCGGACCTCCACTGAAAACAGGCTCTGTGGAACCTAGTCGGACTTTCCCGGTCAACAAATGATAAATAAATAAATAGATAAATAATATTTTCAAATGACATATAATTATTTACAAAATTCCAGCTAGCTGGGCTGGCAGCATCTCGGTTTATCACAAGAATAACTGGGATCATATCAAGTATAATTTATGGGGAATCACACACGGGATAAAGCATTTAGGAGCTACATCTGTCCATTGGTAGTACAGGTGAGATCCTGGGTTAAATTGTTTGTTTCTCATCCATAGATCCAAGTTGCACTTGAATACAGACAGGGATGAAATTTATTTTATGTGGGTGTGGAGTCTGTTTCAAAACAGCGGTATCATAGCTTCATAGGTTCATAGGTTCATACTAGGCTATCTGCCCTAGGGCATTTATAAGCCTAGCCAGAATGTGTTTGGCTTTCGCCACCCATTTTAAATTTATTTTGCTTTGCCCTTTTTCGAGGTTAGTATACTGTGCCTCTGTCTAACAGTGACACAGAAGTGATACCCGGGGTAAACCTACGATCTCCCATCCACTCATCAAGATTCCTCTTGAAGAGAGTCAATGAGGGACTCTGCCTAACCTGTACTGGGATTTTATTCCAGAGTGAAGGGAGCCTCTGGGTTATGAATCTGTCCCTCCAGCATGTCCTATTTATTTCAATGCTGAGGTTCAAGTCTCTCGAGCGCGTAGCTCGATGGGATTTGGATTTTCTGAGGTGCAGCATGTCCATTAATTCTGGGTTGGACATGGCTTTATACGTCAGGCAAAGATCACCTCTGAACAGGCGGTATGCCACTGAGTAGAGCTGGAGTTTCTTTAACCGGGCAGCATATGGCATCTGTTTGAGCCCTTTGATCCTCTTGGTGAGGTACTTTTGGGGTCTTTCCAGTTGCTGCAGGTGTCTGGTAAGGTACATCCCAAAAGGGGCATTGTACTCAATTATGGGCCTGATGAGGGATGAGTAAAGAGGCACGATGACCTCCCCTGATCGAGATGTGAATCCCTTCATGATTAGGTGGGCTATATAAAATGTTTTTCTAACCACTTTGGCCACGTGGTTGTCAAATGAGAGATTGCTATCAACTTGGGTCCCCAGGTCCCTAATTACTTCTTCTGTACTTAATGGATTACCACCTATGTGGTAATTTGGCGCTTTGTTTTTGCCAAAGGGATGACTATACACTTTTTGGCATTTAGCTTGAGGCCATGGCTCTGGCACCAGTTGTTTGTTTCTATGAGGCCCTTTTGGAGGATGCTTGTGTCGGCTGGAGAGTCGATTATGGCGCCCAGTTTGCAGTCATCTGCGAACTTGGTCAGCCACAGTCCTTCCGTGTTGGCCTGTACCTCCGAGAAATATATACCGAACAAGAGAGGTCCCAGGACTGAGTCTTGTGGGACACCACTTGTAAATGGTTTGGAGTCTGACATGGCTCCAGCAATTCTAACCATGTGGGTTCTGTCCTTGAGCCAGTTTGCAATCCATCTAGTGACATAGGGGTTTATATTTAAGCTGGTGAGCTTATCTATAATGCCTGAGTGGGGTATTGTATCGAAGGCTTTTATGAGGTCCAGGTAGGCTGTGTGGACCACCTTCCCCTCGTCAATGGCCTTGGTGACTGTTTCAAAGAAATCAACCAGGTTTAAGAGGCAGGATCTGCCCTTAACAAAGCCGAACTGGGTAGGATCCAGTGTCTGTAGGTCCCCAATATCTTTATTTATGAGGTCCATGATGATCCTTTCCATAGCTTTGCAGACCAAGCTAGTCAGGCTTATGGGGCGATAGTTTCCAGGATCTGTTGAGGCACCACCTTTATGGAGAGGGACCACTGTTGCTGTATGCCACTCTTTGGGCACATATCCTGTAGTAAGGCTGAGATTGAACAGTAGTTTTATGTTTGGGTTTAGCTCTTCTTGGAGTTCATGTAGGACGCAGCCCGGGACACCGTCTGGTCCCATTGATGCTGTGTTTTTTGCTTTGGAGAGGGCGGCTCTTACCTGAGCATCTGAGATGTCAGGGGCAGCACTCTGCTGGGATAGATATTTGCCCTTTTGGTGGGGGGTTGCGCTGAACCTGTCAGCTAGGATGTTGGCAATGTCTGTGGGTTCAGTGTATTTTTTGTCATTTTGGACTAATTCTGAGCATATCTGGGAATTACCACCCAGGTTCCTAACATAACTAAAGAAAGCCTTCTGATTATCTTTAGTGTCCTGTGCAATTTTTCTCTCGAAGCTGGCCTTAGACAATTTTATGAGTGCCCGTAGTTTTTTGCTAATACTGATCAGTGATGTCTTCCCTTTTTGGGATTTTGCTCTATCATTTAGTAGCTTCCTCCTTCTATTGTATAGTTTGTTTATGGCTGGGGTCCACCAGACAGGACATCTGCCTTTGGAGGATTGGGTCTTGGTTTTATTTGGGATCGCATGATCCATGCATTCCTGAAGGTGTTCATAGAATGCGTTTATAAAGGATTCTGCAGTCTGGGCCGTATTTTCCACAGGCCCGGGGGCATTGAAGGATTCCACCTTGGTTTTGAGGAGTGTGAAATTTGCTTTAGAGAAGTTTTTCACTGTGGTTTTCTGGGCAGGGGGTGGGGTCGGGATGTGAATATCCAGTGAGATTAGTTTATGGTCTGATCTTACCAGTGAGGGATACACTTCTGGTCGGGAGCATGGAGTCCCCATGTTGGTGATGATCAGGTCCAGTATGTTTTTCCCTCTTGTGGGAGTGGTAACAAGTTGTTCCATAGCATTTGAGTTTATAAATTCTAGGAACCTTTGGGCTAGGGTGTTGGAGCTAGAGTAATGCTCCCAGTCTATGTTTGGGTAGTTGAAGTCGCCCAGTATAATGGTGTTTGGAGAGACCTTCATATTTTCCAGTGTTCTCAGAAAGGCCAAGTGGGGTTCCTGGGTTTGGGAGGGTGGTCTGTAGCAGGCTATAAACTGGAAGGCAGTTTTACCCACTGTTAGTTGCACATGGATAGTCTCTGATGCTTCGTGCTTTGCCACCAACCTAGAGGTGTGGGTATCTTTGATGAATATCGATACTCCCCCTCCTTTTGTGGTTCGGTCCAAGTTTTGGGGCCGAAAAGCATTGTATGAGGTATAACCTGGTAGTCTGGGGTGCTCTCGGGATCCCTGAACCAGGTTTCTGTTACTGCACAGATATCGATGTTCTCCATGCTAAGGAGAGTTTAGAGTGTGTGCATCTTGAGGTTTAGACTTCTGGCGTTGAGTAGCATTACTCTTAGTTTCTTATCCCTTGTGATACCTATGGAGGTGGGTTTGTCTTTTGAGCCTTGCCTAAAAAAGGCACTATGGGATTAGCAAGAGCCTTTGCCAATATCCGAAAGCCCAGGGGTGACAGGTGCAAGCCGTCCCTAGCGAAGCATCGTGGCTTGTCGAGCATATCATCCCAAGCTGACAGGCATTGGATCCCCTTTGAATGACACCAGTACTTAAGCCAATTGTTGAAATTGATCATCTTGTCTTCATATTGTGGCATCATTCTTGGTGAGGGTAAGATGCTACTCAAGGTCAGGGTCATACCGGACTGGGCTACATGCTCAGAGAGCTCCTTTATGTCTCTTTTCATGTAGTCCATGGAGGTACGTCTCAGGTCATTCACACCAGCATGGACAATGACTGAGTCATATTTGTACTTGCCTTGGAGTGACCTGAGTGCTTGTGTTATGTGGCGGATCCTAGCACCCGACAGGCTGCTCACCGTGACCCTCTCCTTGTTCAGCCTGGTGAGCGGGACGTCAGTGTGCCTGACAATAGAATCACCTATTACAAGTGTATCAAGTGTGCTAAGTGTAAGTGTATCCTCTGTCAGACATACCTATTCCTCCTAAATATTATGTTGATGTCACAGAAGAGGTTTAAATCCCTAGAACAAGTACTTCTAATGCCATTTGACTTGCTGTTTTGCAATAAATCCATCAGTAATGGGTCAGAGGATGCCTTGTATGCCAGACACAGGTCACCTCTTAGCAGCCTGTAGGATCCCAAGTATAGTAATAGGGCTTTGAGTAGATCCATGTAGGACATGTTGGCCTTGTATCCTTTTAGTAAGTTATCTCTGTGGGCGTTCCAGTTGTTGCATGTGCCTGGACAGATACATACCAAAAGGAGCATTATACTTAATGACTGGCATAATAAGGGCTGAGTAAATGGGGGGGGGGGGGGGGGGTAATGATATTCCTAGATCTAGACACAATCCCTTTGTTTATATGCTGTGCAATATAGAAGGACTTTCTTACAACAATGGGCACATGTTGGTCAAAAGTTAGGTCACTGTCCACATAAGATCTCAAAATCTGAACAACTTAGCTCATAGGGATGTATTGTTAATGTGGTAGTTCCCTGGAATAGATGACTCCCCAAAAGATACAATAATGCATTTTTTTTCACTTTGTTTCAGTTCATAATTTTGGCACCGGTTATTTATTTTGGACAAATCTTCCTGCAGGATGAGTAAGTAATTTTGGGATTCAATGACTGCTCCTAGCTTGCTGTTATCTGCAAACTTAGTTAACAAAAACACTTCAATATTGGAATTTAATTTCAGAAAAGTAGATGCCATACACCTGAAATTGCACAAACACAGGACAATGACAAATTTTCTAACCCTTGACATTGTGTGGTCTCACACATCTGCAGTCGAGTAAGCAGCTGTTAACCTAACACATAATCACCCATTTCAATAGCTCACATTTACAAATATGTGTGTGTACGTTTGCCAGATAAAGGCACAGCAAATGTGAAGATAGTATATTTTTTAATATATTTTAAAAAGAAAATGTGTAATCATAGACAGTATTTGATTAATGGTGTATAATGCCACTTCTTTAGCTGAGCTTAATAACTGTTTCTACTCTGTAGCTGCTTTAAGTTTTATATACTGAAACTCTGCAATACCACATTCACTATCACTTTTTGAAGCAAAACTTCTTTAGGCATGGTAGTGCTAGTTCAGAGTGAAACAAAAAGTTAAACAGAAGTGAGACTCCACTGGATGGTTGTGCTGTTTGGCACCCAACTGTTGTCGAACCATGACTGTACTGAAATATGCCCACCCTTACAGATCCTAGGCTAGTCCTACATAAATAAAATGCTATCAATCACATTTTTCAATTACAGCTACTCATTGGAATAATCCACATTTTTAATAAATAAATAAGTATACTCTTTGGAGTCACTACCAACATCTGTCATCCTTCCTCAAACTGTTAATTCAAGTTTTGTTGTCCTGACATAAAAAAGCACTGTTCCTGATTTTGACATTCAAGGGAAAACTAGTTGAAATGTGTACATTTAAAATATATGGCCAAGCGTAAACCCATTATGTTGCCTGAAATTATATATGTTGTTTCTCACATACATATATAGATAGACTCGCACACACACAGACACACACACACACACACACACACACACACACACACACACACACACACACACACACACACACACATGCGCTTGCACATGACCCATACACACGTGCGTGCATGCACACAAACTTAAGCCACATAACATAAAATCTGTCTTGCCATTTTGAATGAGACATCCTTTCGTAACACCTATAATTGAAGAAAACAGTGGTTTCTTTCACATTTGTTTTGTTTTGCATGGTACAAAATAAAATTGCCTGATTAGAACCTCTTACTACATTATTTTAAAACAAATAGTTCAAAATGATTTTATAACAAAAATTGTTATTATTTTCTTTGCACTAACACAGATAAATCTATATGCTTGCCAACTGACCTACCCAACACACGCAGACATACACACATGCATATAAACACTTAGATAAAATGGATATTATTTTTTTAACTAAACACGCATATGTAATGACAACCATACAAGCTCACAAACTCACTGTATCTTTTTCGCTATAGTAGCTCTGGAAAGTAGTAGTTGCATTGTATTGAAACAGTATGTTTAAGAAAGGAAATGAATATCCTAACAGATATGACAGAGCTGATACTTTCAGCATGGTGCACTCTATCGCTCCATTGTTTTATGCTTACTCTTAATGAGACAATTAATTGATTTTGGTATGCTTCATTAATTTCACTTATACCTAAAACAGGTGAAGTGGTCTAGGAGAGAATCACCTGAAGTAATAATTGCCTAACTGCATAATTAAGCTTGACTATGACATTATTAAGTTTTCACTGTGTTGTTTTTCATAATTTGCATCCCTACAACTATATATGTATTACTTGATTCTGCATCTAAAAAGGAAAAACAGATGGTAATGCTGAAATAAGACAGCAATGGGAAATACTGTAAATATTGTCCTCTTATGAAATCATTTTCTTCATTTTAACACTTACACTTATGTGTATTCAATCTAATTATGCATAACATTTTTTATAAAGAATTTTAAAAACTTTAGATTTCTAAGGACCCAAAAATAAGCATTTGCAGCTAACTATAATTCAAGTCCAGTTTTATCATAAATGTGCCATGCAATGAGAATGATCAGTAGATTGTCCAAATGCATTTCATTTAAGCTGGTTCCTTAACAAATACTTAACTCTAACATTCAGAGGCATTCACTCATCAGGTATTTCTGTTTTTGGAAATGTATATTGATCCCTTTCTTCTTTTCTATATAAGGTGTCAACTCAACAACTTGTAAAAGAGTTTCTGCATCCATTTATAATAATAATAATAATAATAATAATAATAATAATAATAATAATAATAATAATAAACTATATCACGCAGTCTTGTTGTTATAACTATCTTAAAATTAAAACAAGTCATGTATTTGCCTGCAACAGTGCAAAGCACAGCTTCATGCATCCATACACCTTCAAGATTAAGTGCATTTATTTATTTATTGTACTGGTACACACAGGTACCGCTCCCTCTGCAGTGTGGAGGAAGGTCATAGTGTTATCTTATTCATTTCTTTGCACCAGAGTATTCTGCCTTCTTAAGGGAAATATGAGTGCTGTGTTGCTGCTACTATCTGGAGGAAATGAAAGTGGAACTTACCATTCCAAGTTCCCTTTGATACCCTTAAATATATTCAGCTAATTAAAGGGGGCATTGCTCTTGTCTTATGATGCCTTTAGCATAGGGAATATTGCAAAATAATTTCTTTTTGCTCCCAAGCACTGAATATGCAGTCCATAAATACAGATGTTTCACTTCTACCACACATGGCTACCATGCACATTCTTTTTTTGTAAATTAAAGCCATTAATTTGGACCTCTTAAACAGATAGATTACATATATACAACTAGTTCAATCTTCGCCATTTGCATGCATTAAATATAGTTGACAGTAACAGCACACTGTGTGCAGATAAAACAATCAAGCCTTCATTTTTCACACTGAAAGTAGTGACTTGGTCTTCTAAGCTTTAAGACAAAGGTATCAGTTTCAGTGCAAAAAATGAAGGCTGGCTTGTTTTGTCTACACACACAGGTTATTATTTATTTATTTGCAGTTTGTTTACCAGTATGGTCCATTGGGCCACATGGAGGTCATTTTCAATGGAGTCCTGGGGGGAGAAAAGCTCCAGTAAATACAAATATTGTAAATTTCAGAATTACGAGATTACAAAATAACAATAATTGCAAAGTTTACAAAACACTTAATCAGACGTTAGAGAAAGAAAATATATGGTAACAACAGTTACAATAAATTGGCATTTGATGGAGCAAATGCATGAAAAATTCCATTATATACGAATTAAGGCAGTGTAAAGTGCAAGTTCCTTCAGGAGAGTATGGGCTAAAGGAGGCTATTAGCAGAGATCTTTGGTAAAGAGAGAATTATAGTAGGATGTTATGTGGGATTAGAGCAAGAGCATTCCCATTGTGAGATTAGCTGTGAGTGAAGTAAAGTTTTAAAGATAAAGAGACTGTTAGTGGTACGAATAAGAGGTGGGAGAGAATTCCAGTGATGTGCTAAGCAGAAGGACAGAAGATGTTTGCCTGGAGAGCGGGCAGGTTTATGTAGCTCTATTAGATTTTAGAAGTTAGATCGAAGGCATCTATTTGGAAGATGAATTTGGAAGGTAGAGGCAAGGGCAGGGCAGAGAGAGGGAGAGGGGCAAAAAATAAGTTTGTGTGCTTGGATAAGTTGGATATAGGTAAGATAGTTGGGCAGTTCAAGCCAGTTCAGTTGGTGCAGGTAGATGCAGTGATGGGTACTGGATCTGTGGCTAGTTGCAAATTTTGAAATTTTATGGTTAACAGTTTTGATTTGAGGGAGAATTCCAGATTGGTAAGGATAGAGACACCATACAGGAGGGAAGGGATGAGGTATGTGTTAGCAAGAACGAGTCTGGTGAAGGGAGAGATGAAGCGGTTGTGGCGATAAAGCATGCCAAGTTTCTTGTGAGTTTTTTTAATACCTGAATATGGCTTTCAAACTTTAGTTGGTCATCAATGAGGATTCCTAACAGTCTAGCAGTGGAGACTGTTTCAAGAGGAGTGTTATCTCGGCTGGTGATAGAGAAAGAGTTCTTTTTCTAAAGTGATGCTTTTAGAGGTGGGGAATGTCATTAGTTTAGTCTAAGTTGCATTTAGTGCTAGGTGGTTATCTAGCATCCATTATTCTGTAGAGGAGAAGGGATCTTGGGTTAATTTTGTTAACGAAGAAGTGGAGGTTGCAGAACAGATTATTGTCAAGTCATCCACATATTGGATGAGGTTGGCATTAGGGATGGCATGGTAGAAGTTGTTAATGAAAATATTGAATAGAAGGGGGCCTAGAATTGAGCCTTGGGGCACACCTGTGGGAGTGTTTAGGAATGATGAAGTAGCTTTTTTCCACTTAACTGCTTGTTTCCTATTTGATAGGTAAGTGGTGAACCAGTTAATAGAGGAGTGGGATAGATTTAGTTTAGTCAGCTTAATAAGAAGAACGTTATGAGAGATGGTGTCAAAGGCCTTAGAGAGGTCTAGGAGGAGGGTGGATACAATACGACCAGAGTTGCGGGCTTTGTTTACGGTTTCTAGGAAGGAGAGAAGAATGGTGGTGGTGCTATGGCCAGGTCGGAATCCATGCTGGCTGGGAGTAAGAAGGTTATTGTTTATTGGATAGGGTAGGAGTTGTAGGTGGATGCATTTTTCAAGAAGTGTTGAAATAGGGGATAAGATAGCAATGGGATGGAAGTTGGAGATTTCATTATTGTTACCGCCTTTATGGTGTGGAATAATAAAGGCCTTTTTCTAGAGCTGGGGAACATGGCATTCTGAAATTGATCGATTTATTAGGATGCAGATAGAGAAGGTAATGGCTTCTGTGACTATCTTTAGGAAGTAGAAGGGTATTTCATCAGGTGCATTAGAGCAAGGTTTCAGTTTTAGAAGGTGTTTTTTATGATAGAGATGGGGATGGGGTTCACAGAGAAGGGAGGAGGTTGGGAGCTAGAGATACTGGAGGAGAAGGGGATCTGAGGAGGTTGTTGTGGGGAAGCAAGGTTACCAGTGAAGGATGATGTTAGTTTGGATATGGAATTATAAAAGAATGAGTTAAATTGAGTAGCTAAAGCCAAGTCGGAGGGATTTGGGTCTGGTCAAGGGTTTTCTTTTTTACCTGGGTTAAGAAGAGAGGAGATTCCATCCCAGAATTTTTTAGGGTTATTATTGTGATGGGTTTGGAGAGTGGAAAAATTGGCTTTGTGGTCTTGAGTTACTACATTTTTTTACTTTGTTGCGAAGTGTTTTATATTCATTAAGGTAAGTAATAGTTTTTGTTTTATGGTAGTGTTTCCAAGCTATATCACGGAGTTACATGGTGGCTAAGGTATTCTTAGTTAGCCAAGGGACGGGGTTACTTTTAGTGCATTTTGTTTTCCAGGGAGCAAAGGAGTCTAGCAAGTTTAAGAAGGTTTTATTGAAGTAGGTAACAGCATTTTCCAGGGGTAAAGTTTTGAGTGGTTTCCAGTTAATACTTTAAAGAGCATCAGAGAATGCATTGGGGTTAAAGTTTTTTAGGTACCGAGTAGAGGTATAGATGTGGGAAAGTTGTAGGAAGGTGGGCAGATGATGGGCAAAAGTGGGAAGGTGGTCACCTAATGGATCTGGAAGTATACCGCTATTGGAGATGTAGTGAGGGTGGGAAACTAGAATCCAATCTAGGGTACTGCCAGAAACGAAGTCTTTGGAAGGTCTGGTTATGGACTTAATACGTTGAGTGAAGTTATAAAGATTTATATTTAGAGAGTTAGAAGGAGAATGAATTGTGTCCCAGTTAATGTTAACATCCCCCAAGATTATAGTTTAATTAGTGATATTGGTTGGGATCCAGGAAAAGAATGTCTGCAAGGATTGGAACATTTTCTCCGGGAGGGATATAAGGGTGGAAATACAGATAAATTTGTGTTTGTTTACTTGAAGGAGGGCTAGAATTAATTCAGCATTACCAAATTTGGGGATAGGTTTGGAGTAAGGGGTCACTGAGAGGGATAAGGAGTAAAGAAGAGCGACAACGCCTCCTTTTTTATGTGGTCTATCATTTCTGATAACACAATAGTTGGGCGGGGTCAATTCTGAGTCTTTTATGTGCTGTTTAAGCCAGGTTTTAGAGGTGGAAAGAATGTCAGGTTTGTTATGGAGTTGCTAGGCATGGAGGTTAGGGATTTTATTACATATGCTCTGAGTGTTTAATGCTGTGAAATGGAGGGATCTTCCTTCTGAGTGGGGAGGAAGAGATGTGTGAAGGAGAGGGGCCAGGGTTTAGGTGTATGTCCCCAGATGTAAGGATAGAGATAAAATGATGAATGTGAGAGAAGAGATATTTAGCTTGTTTAGAATCTAGTTTATAGGTTGTGAAGTTTGTTGAGGTGGGGCTGTTATTGATTTGAGTAGTGTTTTTGTGGTAGGGTATGAGTTTATAGGCAAAGAGAATAATGTTATTGAAGGATTAGAGGTTACGGGAAATGCAGATAGAGGAGTGTGTGTGCTGCAAAGAGGATGACATAGTTGCGTGAAATGGCAGAGTGTGATTGGCATAGAGAGATCTGGTAAAATAGTTTAAGTAGGATAAGGAGATAAGAATAAGTATTAGAGTTAGAAAAGTGACTGGTCTGACAGGCATGGTATTTATATTTTATAGATTTGGGGGTAAGTTTGAGCTGAGAAGGCATTGGTACAGTTATATTAAAGTGCAGATTTAATAGAGTGTGAGGGGTGGAGTAGATGTAAGGGTTGGATTGGAATGAGTAATTAAGTAATTATGGGTAGGGTGGATAGGTTAATTGGATGTTGGAGGAGATGGGTGTGGCTTAGCAACTATAAGTATAGAGGTACTGGGGATGGGTGGAATTTGGGGGCAGGGTAGGGGATCTGAGTGAGCCCATAGGGCTAACAGAGCAGGTAGAGCCAAGGAGAGGATGTTGCCTACCAAGAACGATCAGTGAAATAGAGAACAGGCAGTGAGCATGCGAGCCAGTTCAGGTAAGGGTATACTGGGAAGAGCTAAATATTGAGAGAAATGACAGAAAAAGTTTTAGTTTTTAACAGGGACTGGTGCTATTTGGAGATATGGTTAATAACAGGCAGGGTAATACTGCCACCTAGTGACAAAAATAGTAATTGCAACTGGGATAAGTAGATGAGAAAAACTGGGATCTACGTGCGAAGGGGCACTACACTAAGCAAAGTTATTCGACAAAAACAATGGAGGTGTGACAGTAGATAATTCACATACACTTTTAGATCTTGGGAAGCAGCATGTTATGTTGTTAAGTTTACTTGGTTACGTTCCAGTTGACTTTATTTCAGAGGTGGTGATTCTGGATGATTTTGAGGAGAAACACCTTGGAGGTGGGAAACGTAAGACTTAGCAAGCAACGGGTGATGCTAGCAGCCTACGGCAAGGCAGGACAGTTATGGCTGTGGAACACTTTAAAAAAAAAAATAAAAATAATTGTACCATAAGACATGTTTTAAAAATGAAAAGAGCTAATGGATCAGTAAACATCTGAGTTGTCAGTACCTGCTACAGGGTGTCCCAGACAAGGGAGAATAAATGGCCAGAATAATAGATTTACATATACCAAGTCCAAGATGGTCATTTCTCAGAATATTCCCTTTTTTCCCAGGTATGGCGATCTCAAAGTTCATGTGTGCATATGGATCTATCTTACAACGTCGACAAGTCAAAACGCCGAAAACGAAATCACCGACACCACATAACCGACATTTCACAAACACGAAACCTCACATGCCCGACACACCATAATCCCGACAAGCAACAAACAAAACAAATCCCCGGTCCAAAAAGCACACACACAACACAAGCACACCAAAATCCTTACAAACCAACACTAAACCTCACATACACAACTACCTACAACCTTAACCCAAACCCTAACCCTAAGGTCCGCCACTATCGCACACTCACCTAACCCGCGCCCTAACCCTAACTCACTTAACCCGCCCCTAACCCACAAACTATCACAGTCGCACACTTACCTAGCCCGCCCTAACCCTAACTCACTTAACCCGCCTAACCCACAAACTATCACAGTCGCACACTTACCTAGCCCGCGCCCTAACCCTAACTCACTTAACCCGCCCCCAACCCACAAACTATCACAGTGGCACACTTACCTTACTCGCACCCTAACGTCCGTCACTACCGCATACATCCACAGCCTTTTCCCATGTCGATGTTCTCAGCGTCGGGGTTTTGATCCGTCGGTCTTCTCCGTTTTCGATCTTCTGGCGTCGGTGTTCTCGCTGTCGGCGTTCTGACTTGTCGACGTAGTCAGATAGAACCGTGCATATACATATCTACATCTATATCTGTATATATATATATATATATATATATATATATATATATATATATATAAAAATATAAGTTTTTTTGGGGGGTGGAGACTTGCCCACCCCACTTCAGGGGGTGCGTGGAGACTTGCCATCTGCAAAAAGAAGTTTAGAGGAGAAGAGCGATGTCTGAGATCCACACTTTTCCTGCATTTTTGATCTTTTTGATTTGCTCTGTTGACAGTCTGCATAAAGAGTTCCGACATTTCATTCAGGAGCCCAATGGAACACTTAGACAACATGGCTGACCTAGGATGGAAATAGTGCAAAATTGTCAGGCCAGCTGCTTGATAGTAAGTTGCATTTTCAGTTCAGTTTAAAATGGAAAACCGAAAAGCAGGAACTTAATAAATAAAAATCAGGTACACTAGATAAGCAAAAAAAAACACAAGTTTTAATTTTCTATGTTTGGGACATTGAATCCATGCATGTCAACTATTTTTACCTTCTGTCAATTTTATTTATATCTGAAGAACCTCACTAATGCATTTTATTTAAATAGCAAACATGTAGACAGTTGTTTATGTTGCACTAAACTATGTTTTGTCCTAAATGGTAGGTATAGGCTAGCTTACTTCTGAACCTACAACTGCAGGCCTGTGAAGACTGCATGCATATGTACCAAGTCATAATCTTTTCCCTCAGCTTATTTATTAATGTTTTCATACTGTCATGTTGGACTATAGGCACAATTACTGCTAACAATATTCAGTGTTATTGTCTAGGCTATTATGACACTTCCTCAGGGTGACCAACCTATGTAGCTCTCTCTCATAGATTAGTACTAAGCTAACTGCCCTTGCAAGCCATTTTAAGCCTAGCCAATTATCCCTTGTGAGACTCAAACCCTGCACCTTGTGTTTGTAAGGCAAACACCTTAAACATTAGGCCACCCTTCCAACCCAAAAAATGCATTGAAGCTTCCATGACCAGGAACTGAATTTCAGACCATGGCAATGAGAGCACTGAATCCTAACCACTAGACCACCAAGGACTCCTCTCTGATCCTTTCTTCTATATAGCTAAAGATTCCTTTTTCCAAATCTATTCTTTCTGCTAAAACTTTCTCTAGATTTCATTTTGCCTTTCTTACTCCATCTGTAGCAGCTGTGTAGCTACCTCATAACCCCTTCTACACTCCAGCACTCCTCCCCTCAACTCTGTAATGATCTTTCATTTGTATACCTTGCTCTTTAATCACCTTGATGAACTGCGTGACAACTTTCATTTCCATGTCTTTCTGGTTATTGCAAGCCTATTTTCCATAACTTACACTTGTACTTGTCTCAGTTTTTCCATTTTGGTCTAAAAAAGGTGGACTTGCTTTATTTATTTATTTATTTTATTTATTTATTATCATTTGTTTATTTACATTTGTCTACTGGGAAAGTCCAGTTGGGAATTAAAACTCCTTTTCAGCACAGGACTGGGAAAAAACTCCATGGATATATATATATATATATATGTATATATATATATATATATATATATATATATATATATATATATATATATATATATACAAAGTTATTATAACAATGTACTAAACATCTATTAAAGCAAAAGCATTATAAGGTTATAACAGACCTTGACAAAGTTTACCTTTTCCTTAATCTTACACTTTTATTTTCTTAGCTTGCCTGTTGTCCTCCTTACCCATGCTGAACCAAATTGTTGTATAGTCAGTGTTGGCCTAGGATGACTATTTTTGTAGGTCTCAAACCATCTTCTCCTTGCTAAGCTTCATTACTGTGTTTTTCTTTCTTTGTACATTCTTGTATTGGATTGAGTCTCTCTTGTCTAGTGCCATCACCATCTCATTCTCTCTCCCTCATTTGGATGTAGGAATGCAAAACTCAGCTTAAAGACTCACATCAATAGAACTTTTTTCATATTCCAAGTGTTTATTCCACTTGAGCTAAGGCATAGTGTCACAGCGGATAGTATTGCTGCCTCACAGTAAGAGGTTCCCCAGTTCGATTCTTGGCTGGAGTGCCTTCTGCGTAGAGTCTGCATTTCCTCCCTGTGTTCACATGAGTTTCCTCTGAGTGGTCCCGTTTCCTCCCACTTTCCAAAGGCATGCAGTAGGTGGATTTGACACTCTAAATTGGCCATAAGTGTGTGTGGTATGAAAGAACAGCTGTAGCAGGGCTAGTCACCTGGTGGTGTAAACCTTGTCTTTTGATGATTGTCACTGTTGAAGTGACACCCTGACCCCATGTGGGAAAAAGGGATATGGATGGATGGAAGCCATTATTCATTCCTTTACATGTTCATCATTCTTTATTGCAGTACCTAGTGGTTGATCTTACTTCTAGTTCTCATAGTTTTTCCCCATTACACTGACCACATCTTTCCTAACATTTGATGGCGTTTGAGTTGTCTCTTCCACGCTTTGTTGTACTGCCTTGCCATCGGATATTACACAATTTAAACTTCTGCCTCCCACCACCCACCCCCACTATTAGTACACATCTCTTCTTCCCACTGTCTCATCTTTCATATTCTCTCCAAATGTCTGATATCTTTAAATCCCCATATGCAAGTCCCTGTTCATTCTTTGCCCAAGTTTCTGTCCTACATACTTGGTCTATTTTCCCCTGTGGTATTAGTGTCTGAAGAACCTCCATTTTCTTGCATAAACTCCTGTCTCTACTCACCATGAATCTCCACCATTTTTCCCATTCCAGTTTTCTGCCATTTTGATGCTGTTCACGCTCTTTGAGTTATACCTTTTACCTTTTGTTTATTTATTCATTTACTGGGATAGTTCACTTGGCCATAGTGAGCCCATTTTCAGTGGTGGCCCGGGAGAAAAGATCCATGTGTGACAGGTACATATACACAGTATGAATATAATACAATGAGTACACTCCAACAGAATATACCGCAAAAGTAACATATTTAATGATTGGTTGTATTACAGGTATAATAAATTGACAAGCAAGCAGCAAAGGTAACTAGGTTGATATTTCATAGTTCTTTTTGAATGCAGAAACAGTAAGGCTAACAATCGTATTAAAGTTAGAATGTGAAATGAAGGATGTTAGGTTTTGAGAGGGGGAGACAAGTTGCATGTGCAATTCCAGATTGGAGATTGGTAGTCTGTTAGAGAGGTTTTGAAAGTAGCCAGATTTTGAGTTGTCCTGATAGTTAGTGGTAGGTCATTCCATGTTTAGGCGACTGAACAAGAGAATAGAAGCTGGCCGGTTGGCATGTTTGGTTTTTGTACTATTAAAAGGTACTGATTCTGAGATCTGTCTGGTCTACTTGGATGGTAGAAGTTGAAAGTCTGTCTAAGAACAGGGCAGTGTGATGATTTAGAGATTAATTTGTGTACTATTGCTAGTTGCAAATAGGAGAGGAAGTTATGTAGTTCAAGCCAATGGGAAACAACTTATAGCAAAATTAGTTTGAGAAAGTATAGTGAATTGAGCTTTGTTTAATGAGGTAATCTTCCTAGGAGCAAATAACATGAGCTTGGTTTTGCTTGGGTAAGGAATAAATGATTGTTATACATCCAGGTCTCAGTGGTGGTAAAGGCCAGTTGAATTATTTGTTGTAGATCAGAAATACAAGTGGCAGAGCATATAATACTTGAGTCAGCATTGTATTAAATGAGTAATGCTTGTCCTACTGAAGAATGGAAGTTATTAATGAAAATGCTGAATAGGAGGGGTCCTAGTATGGAGCCTTGAGGATCTCCAGTAGAGGTGTTAAGATATGGAGACAGGGAATGTTGCCATTTAATGGCCTGTCGCCTGCCTTTTAAGTAGCTTGGGAACCATTTAAGAGAGGGAGGGGAAAAAGCAGTCTTACAGAGTTGGGTTAGGAGTAAAGGGTGGCAGACCTTGCATCTCAGTTCATCCTTCCCTGATGATTGCTTTGCCTTTGTCCTAGCTGGTGTCATTGTTTGTTTACCTGACTCCTCCTGTGACCTGTCTTTTGTCCTCGTATAAATCCGTTCCCTATTCTCTTCATCTAACTGAATCCCTCGCCAGTGTCCTATCTGTCATCAACAGTACCTAAGATTCCATATCACAGTCCCTTAATTCTGGGACACTTTAGCATGTGAATGAGATTCATATAGCTTATGCCCACATCAAATTTTTGTTATATGAGCTTGTGCGTCACAGAACTATTACAGCTGAACTATTTACATTTTTTGAATGTCAATTCGACTTTGCTACCAGCAATTTTCGGTATTCCAAAAATTTATTCAGATGTTAACAATTCCCCACTTAGACCTGTATTATTCACAAGTGGTTCAGTTACAGAATCCCTGGTGGTTTGTTTAGATGTTAACTAAAAGGTAGAGTTGTTTCCATACTTGGTCAAATATTCATGGCATTTTTTTTTACATTTAGTTGGTAAGACAAACTTTACACAGAACATTTTATCTGTTACAGCTGATATTAACCATTTATATTCTTTTACACCCCACAAATTGGGCATGAAGTGGCTCATTGAAGCCATTTCTAGGTGTCTTTGTTTGGATGCAAATGATATGACCATTGCAGAGCAATTTATGGACATTGTGTTGAAAAACAATTATACGTTTTTTGAAGGGGAGTGTTACTAACTGCTCTGTATCTAATAAATGGTTAAATTGGGTCTATATTACTTACTCAAACTATGAGAATGTCGAGTACCCTTCCATCGACACCTAAGTGTCAAATGTCCTCTTCAGAGAACGGCCACATCATCGATTTCTTTCCAAGGGAAGGAAACTAGTCGGCTGTTGTTTGAAATCTGCCCTTTTCCCCGCTGAGGTGTGATCTCGGAATTAGTATACTTAGGGGGACACAGTCCACCAGTTCATACTGTTTGTTAAATTGTGTTGTTTGATGAAGAGGGAATTTGACACTTAGGTATTGATGGAAGGGTACACGACATTCTGACAGTTCGAGTAAGTAATATAGACCCGTTAAATCGAATTGTCCTGTTGGAGATTTTGGAAGTCTTTCGCTTTACTCTTTACCATGAACAGGACTATAGCAGATAACTCTAACTATGTTAATATCCCAGTTAAATCAGCACTGACAAACTGGTGCCCAGTTAACAATATGTATCTGTGTACAGGTGGATTAAATACTTACCACCCCAACCCCAGAGTACCTACTCACTCCATTCTTTCCCTACCTTTAAGTCACTGTTACCCAGCTGCCTGAATGTACTTCATCAGACAACTTAGAGTTTCTCAGGCAGTCATTAATGTGTGCTCCTCTATAAATAGCTATGCTACAGAAGCACCCAGGAACAGAATGGACAAATGTCTTTCTGAAAAAATTACAACAAATGTCTTTTGTGCATTTAAAGAATATTCTTACATGTGCTTTTTAATGCTTTTTATTCAGTCTAGAATTCAAGTAATTAAAAGTTTACAGTAATTATAGGAAAGATGTAATAAGCAAAAGTTGTTATACCACATAATTTTGGATTGTGTCAATATACATTTATGTGTAGTCCTATTTATGCAAATGTCATGTTTTTTGCACTAATAGAACCATTTCTACTGCTACACAGTAACAAAATGTGCATGGCATCTTCTGAATGAGCTGCCACTTTGCTTTAAATATAAAAACAAAGTTTGCCAAGTCCTTACAGACCTGTATGATACAATATGTTCTTAAAATTATGATGACATTAGAATCCTTAATGTTGAAATTTTATTTAATTTTATTTACTTTTCTTATCAAAAATGGTCAATACTAGTTGATTACTGTCATTATTAAGACTTTTGAAAAGTTAATAGTTGATGCAAATGTTTTTATTTTGATAAATAGGACATAGATAGCTGCTATAGAACATACTTTCCATTCACACAAAACAAAGTTCATCCCTGTCCATTTTCAAGTGCAACTTACATCTATGGTTGGGAAACAGACAATTTACCCCAGGACTGACCTCTGTACTGCTAATGGGCAGATGCAGCTCCTAAATGCTTTATCCCATGCATGGGTTATCTCAAATAATCTATGGTATGATCCCACCTATTCTCATTATGGGTAATATATAATTATCAATCATGGGATGGGTAAGACCAATCCATAACCAAATAGGATAGGTTATTTTGAGCTCAAAAAGAGAAATTGGCCCACAGGGGCAGATAGCCTAGTACTTACCTATGAACCTACAGTGGATATAAAAATTGTACACACCCCTTTTAAAATGCCAGGTTTTTGTGATATAAAAAAAATGAGACCACAATAAATCATTTCAAAACTTTTCCCACCTTTAGTGTGACCTATAACCTGTACAATTCAATTGAAAAACAAACAAATCTGTTAGGGGAAAAAGTATAAAAAATAAAAAAATGTACAATAAGCTGGTTGCATAAGTGTGCACACCTTTAAACTAATACTTTGTTGAAGCATCTTTTGATTTAATTACAGCATTCAGTCTTCTTGGGTAGGAGTCTATCAACATGGCATAGCTTGACTTGACAATATTTGCCCACTCTTCCTTGCAAAAGCACTCCAAATCTGTCAGATTGCAAGGGCATCTCTTGTGCACAGCCCTCTTCAGTTCACCCCACAAATTTTCTATTGGATTTAGGTCTGGGCTCAGGCTGGGCCATTCCAAAATTTTAATTTTCTTCTGGTGAAGCCATTCTTTTGTTGATTTGGATATATGCTTAGGGTCATTGTCGTGTTGAAAGGTGAAATTCCTCTTCATCTTCAGCTTTCTAGAAGACACCTGAAGGTTTTGGGCCAAAAGTGAATGGTATTTGGAACTGTTCATAATTCCCTCCACCTTGACTAAAGCCCCAGTTCCAGCTGAAGAAAAGCAACCCCAAAGCATGATACTGCCACCACCATGCTTCACTGTGGGGATAGTATTCTTTTGGTAATGCGAAGTGTTGTTTTTGCGCCAAATGTACCTTTTGGAATTGTGGCCAAAAAGATCAACCTTGGTCTCATCAGACCATAACACATTTTCCACATGATTTTAGCAAACTTGATGTATTGTTTTGCAAATTTTACCCTGGCCTGGATGTTTTGTGTAAGAAAAGGCTTCCGTCTTGCAACCCTACCCCATAGCCCAGACATATGGAGAATACGGTAGATTGTTGTCACATGTAGTACACAACCAGCACTTTCCAGAAATTCTTGCAGCTCCTTCAGTGTTGCTGTAGGTCTCTTGGCAGCCTCCCTGACTAGCTTTCATCTTGTCTTTTCATCAATTTTGAAGGGATGTTCAGTTCTTTGCAACATCACTGTAGTACCATATTTTCTCCACTTTTTGATGACTGTCTTTACTGTATTCCATGGTATATCCAATGTTGTGGAAACATTTTTATACCCTTCTCCTGACTGATACCTTTCAACACTGAGATCGCTTTGATCCTTTGTAAGCTCTCTGTGAACCGTGGCTTTTGCTATAGCAAACAACTGAGTAAATATCAAGAAAATCATACTAGGACAGCTGAACTTTATTTGGGGTTAATCAGACTCTAATTGATGGCAGGTGTGTACCCAAGAAGACTGAATGCTGTAATTAAATCAAAAGATGCTTTATTAAAGTATTGGTTTAAGGTGTGCACAGTTTCACAACCAGCTTATTCTACTTTTTTTATTTTTTTTATATTTTTCCCCTAACAGATTTATTTATTTTTCAATTGAATTGTACAGGTTATATGTGGGAAAAGTTTTGAAATGATTTATTGTGGTCTCATTTTTTTATATTACAGAACCTGGCATTTTAACAGGGGTGTGTACGCTTTTTATATCCACTGTATGAGAGCTGGTTCAGGGAAACGTTTCAGCCACAATCTGGAACAAACGCATGTCTTTGTACCCGATTACTATGAATCATGACCTGTCTTCAGTGACCCCCATTTGTAACTCTTTTAGACCGTGCTTTTTCTCCTGCATGTGCTCATTTGCATATCCCTTTTTTCACCTCATTTGCTCATTACTTTTAGTGCTACCTTGTTCTGTGATTTGTTACTTAGCTGCATGTTCTCAGTTTCTGCACAGTCCTGCCCTGTGTGCTACACAAGTTGATATGAACACCAGACAAAGTGATGTGTATCTTATCTGTCTAACAGCATACTACACTGCATTACTCCTTACATTCCTCCCTTTCAGATAAAGATTTTCACTTATACTGAAAATCTATACTATTCTAAATTAGGGATTTTTCATAGGTTCATGGATTCACAAATGAGTACTAGGCTATAGTCCCTGGCAGGTCATTTTAAGCCTAGCAGTGCTTCCCATTTGTTACACAGATGTGATATTGCAATAGGTGATTAACTATCCCTGCCATAGTTATATTAAAATATTTTTCCTTTGTAGTGGATTATTTTGTTTGGGTCTTACCTTCAATTTATTAAAAGTCCCTATTACAAGGTAGGAAGTTTAATCACTGCCTCAGTCCATTAGGAGGATAGGGGTTAGTTCTGGGGTAAATTTCCTATACCCTGTCAACTGGTCCAAATTAAGGTTTGTTTTATGTATATGGTGAGCCTGTTCCATAGCAGTGATATCCACTCGGATATGTACCTGTCCCTCCAAGCCATTCTATTTTGTGTTGCATTAGAGGTTGAGGTTTCTGGACTGAGTATTTCTAATACCATTTGGCTTGTGGATGTGCAGGAGGTCTTCCTAGTGTGTAGTCATATGAAATGGATATATGCATACAGAAATAAAGCAATAGTTAAGATGAAATAAGAATTTGCAATAACTAGATAGCAGTTATATAAGTCAGTCTTTGCTGTCATAACATGTTGCAAAATCATTCCATTTGGATGCTTTTTTTATTAGTCTGCCAAATATAGAGACTTTAGAACTATTAACAGAATGTGAGGTCATTGCAGATACAGCAAACACAGTTGGTAGTGCCATCTTCAAGTGCTGTCCTGTCTTCCACTCCTGTAAATGAAATATGGGCTAGTATAGAGTCATAATAAGAGTAACTGTACCTCTCAAGGGAAGTCTCTTAGTTTACAAGTTATGCTACTTTTAGGCTAGAACTGTTCCTTACAGGTAAACTTTAAAGCAAAGGACAAAAAAGGTTACACATGCAAGACATTTAGTGAAAACTGCAAGAAAGACTCAGTCACTTTAGAATTTTCACTGTGTAGCACACTAAACCTCATGGTGTGGAGGCCCAAGGGATATATGCAAATGACCTCTTAAAAACATACCGGTGTTCATGCTACATGTCGTCCAAATGCCCAACACTTTTTAATTTTTATTTTTTAAATCTTCATAGGTATATTTAGGGCAGTGAAGGCAAATCCCACCAGCTGTAAGTATGACATCTTTTAGACTTTTTATGATCTCATCAGTACAGTATAAGTGGATTGTTTGGGTACACTTTAGAAACACAGGGCATTAAACCTAATAGGATGCCTACAAACATTAAGGTGCCTGCAAAGTATCCAAAACAACATTCAAGTAAAGGTTAAAAAAGGTTACTGGTAATCATTCAGACATGCATCTGCTCTGAGATGAAAATCATGCAGGCCTGTATAAATGCTTTTGCTTTTATCTAAGGTACTTTAGACAATTATTCAGTTATTTTGCAGCATCTCTAGTCTTGCTAAGATATTAATGTGTTTTTTTCTTTGGAATTGAAATCACCAAGACAATCTGGCACAAGCAGAAGTCTTTCTGTCAAATGGCACACATTGTTAAGTACATCACTTAGCTTACTGTTCTAGAATCTTCCAAACTACATGAAAAATAAATTAAATTATTCCCCACTGATAAATAAGACATCCATGTGGAGCATTTCTCCCTGGGACTCTCCTGAAAATTGGCTTTGTTTCAAGTTGGACTTTCCTGGTAAACAAATAATAAATAAGTTATCTGTGTGTGGTATATGATTTATTAAATGTTCTGTATTTTTGGAGCTTTTCTCCCCAGGCCTCCACTGAAAATGGGAACCCAATCCCAGTCAGACTTTCTTGTCAAACAAAAGCAAATAAATAAATATTTAAAGAAATGCTGAGTCAACATTTTTTTCCAGCAACAGACTGGACTATATATAAAATTCTAAACAAATAAAGTTAAAAAAAAACAGACAGAGAGATGCACAAGTAATTTCAGTACATAACGGATCAGATTATAGTCATAGATGTAAGGTCGATCAACAGTAATCAAGGGGGAAACAACATATATCCATATAAGCAGTACACTAAAGCCAGTCTGACAGTTCATGCAAATGATCAGTCTGGCAATTAGCACGTAGGATTAAGACTATAGATTGTTAATGAGTTACTTCCAGTAGTCTAGGATTTGATCCCTAAACATTTATTTGTATAGAGAGGGACTCTGAGCTGGTCAATTAACCAGACAGTGCTTCTGGGTTGAGTATGAAAAAGGTTCTCATACAGATCTCTGAATACAGACCCCAGTTAACAAATACAAATAAATAGTAGGATCATCTCACCAGTAACACATGATTAAATACGACTTTAGATACATATACATAAACAAAAACATTTGGTACAGCAGTAATGCCACCTGGATAAATTGCCTGCTAATTAGTTACAACATCCATACAGAGACAAATGAAAGTAATTAGTATGAAGCATTTAGGATAGATAGGAGACATCAATGATATGAGGTGTTACAAAAGTCCATACATAGGAGCAATACTTACAGAAGAGAGAAACTCTAGGAAAAGAAGACAACTAACAGATGTAACTGGCAAAGTTATAGTTCATCGAGGATGGGACTAACAATTGACATTTGTCCATATAAAAAATGTAAGGAATCTAAATGGGCAGAAACGAAGTATAGAGATAGTAGAAAGTAGTTGGCTGCAAGCAGAGAGTAGAGTCATACAGTGAAAGCAGCAGACAGCTGGATTGTACTTGTGATCTGCAGTTCTTCATATTCTTTGGCTGGAATGTCATTCACTGTCACACTGTTACAAATTCTGCTCATTCATATGAATCTTTGCCAGTATTTTTATGCTATGTATCACGTAGGCAGACATAGTAAGTTCCATAATAATACCTGTAATTGGAAAGCAATACCATGTGTAGACTCCCTGCATTACTAACAGTAGATTTGTTGAATTTTGGAAATAGCAATAATATGACATGCAGAAGTACCTAGACTGCTTTTAGGCAGATATCCTTGAAGTCTGCTTACCAGAAATTCATTATATAGAGAACAAAGAAGCTAAGGCCATAAGCTAATCACCCTTGATATCCACATCCCGCCCCTACCCCCATTAAGGAAACCACGGTAAAAAATTTCTCCAAAGCCAACTTCATGCTTCTTAATACAGAAGTGGTGAACTTCATGACACCCATGCAGATGGACAATACAGTTACAACTGCTGAATCCTACACAAATGCATTCTATAAGCACTTACATGAGTGCATGGATCGTGCTATCCCAAACAGAACCAAGATGCTATCCTCCAAAAAAAAGGAGGCCAATCTGGTGGTCCCCTGCCATAAACAAACTGTACAACAGAAGGAAGAAACTGTTGCAAAAGAGAGTAAAATCCCATGAGTGGAGGAGCTCCCTGGTCAGCCTCAGTAAGAAGCTGAGATCCCTTATAAGATCCTCCAAAGTTAGCTACAAAAACAAAATCGCCACTGATTCTAAGGATAACCACAAAGCATTCTATAGCTATGTCAAGAATCTTGATGGCAACACCCACATCTGCTCTGAGTTACAGCACAACAGCACAAAAATTACAGAACCAACTGATATTGCCAACATCCTGGCAGACAGGTTCAGTGCTAACTTTACCCCCCCCCCCTCACCCCCTAATGGGCCCATATCTATACAGGAAGAATGAAGAGTCCCTGTAATCACAACTACACAGGTAAAAGCTGCACTCTCTAAAGCCAAAAACACAGCATCCATGGGACCGGACAACATCCCAGGCTGCATTTTACAAGAACTTCAGAACAAACTGGCTCCCCACTTAAGTACCATGTTCAATAATAGCCTCGCATCAGGCTTTGTGCCCACTGAATGGTGCACAGCAACAGTTATCCCACTCCAGAAAAGGGGAGCCACCACTGATCCCGGGAACTATTGACCTATTAGCATGACAAGCCTGGTCTGCAAGGCCATGGAACGCATCATCATGGAACTCATAAACAAAGACATAGGTAACCTCCAAACTCTGGATCTGACTCAGTTTGGGTTTGTGAAAGGCAGATCATGCCTCCTGAACCTGATCAACTTCTTTGAGGCAGTCACCAAAGCCGTAGATGAGGGTAAGGTGGTTCACACAGCCTATCTTCACCTCGCCAAGGCTTTCAACACCATTTCCCATTCTGGAATTATAGCTAAACTCACTAAACTAGGCATAAATCCCTACGTCACAAGATGGATTGCCAACTGGCTCACTGACAGAACCCATACTGTAAAAGTTGCAGACTCCAAATCTGACCTCAAGTGACAGGTGGAGTACCACAAGGTTCAGTCCTGGGACCTCTCCTGTTTGGTATCTACTTCTCTGAAGTACAGGCTAACACAGAAGGCCTCTGGCTAACGAAGTTCACAGATGACTGCAAACTAGGAGCCATAGTCAAGTCCCCAAATGATGTGGACATCTAGAGGATCCTAAAGGACCTTGCTGAGATAGATGCTTGGTATCAGAGCCATAGCCTCAAGAGCAATGCCAAAACGTGCAGTGTCATCCCCTTTGGTAAAAACTCTGTACCCATGAACTACCACATAGGCAGCAATCTACTTAACACCGAATGTGTGATAAGAGACATTGGGACCCAGGTGGACAGTAGTCTCTCCTTTGATAGTCACAATGCCACAGTAGTCAGGAAGTCCTTCTACATGGCACACCTCATCATAAAAAGGTTCTCATCCAGGAAAAAAGAGGTCATTGTTCCCCTATACTCGACACTCATTAGACCCATTATAGAGTACAATGCTCCTTTTGGAATATACCTCACAAGACATCTGCAGCAGCTGGAAAGGCCACAGAAGTACCTCATAAAGAGGATTACTGGCCTCAAACAAATGCCCTACACTGACCGTCTCAAAAAACTCCAGCTTTACTCCGTAGCATATTGCCTAATCCGAGGTGATCTCTGCCTAACATATAAAGCTATGTCAAACCCAGAGCTGTTGGACATGCTACACCTAAAGAAATCCCAATCCCTCAGAGCTACAGGCTCTAGGGACATAAACCTTGTCACCACAATAAACAGGACATGCTGGAGGGATAGATTCCTATCCGAGAGACTTCCCATACTTTGGAACAGGCTACCCATCTATGTCAAGCAAAGTTCTTCATTAGCACTCTTCAAGAAAAATCTTGATAAGTGGATGGGAAATAGAAAATACACCCCGGTGATCACTTCTGTGTCTCTGCTCGACAGTGGCACAGGAAAATAACTTTCTTGGGTGGCATAACCCAGGGAATCTTGTTGGCTAGGCTTATGTAGGCCCTTGGGCCGATAGCCTAGTACCTACCTATGAACCTATAAATGAAGCACTCAGAGACAACACAATGGATGAAGCCTTAGCCTTCATGTACAACTTGTATATATTGTGTTTCATTCAGTTAAGGAGTGCTACATCTCTAAAGAGCCTTATCAGTCTATGTTATATTATTCTGGTGATTATTACAATTTTTGCTCTTATTGCAAAACTATTACTCATCAATGATGTACCTTAGGCACAACCAGCGGAGGAGATACAGCATATTATGAGGGATATTGATTTCTCATAACTAACTAAGCACAGAACCGAATACAAGTTGCATGACACATTTGACATTGGAATAGTGGAAGAAACATGCATTATTTATTATTTCTTAAGATGTCATTTTCCACTGATCTAATTTTCTTAAAAAATATGTAATTAGTTTTAGAGTCACCTGTGTGTTTTTACATATTTTAAAAATATTTTAGCAGCATATATTCATTTAATGAACTTGTTGAGCTTCTGTGTCTTGCATTTTTTTAACAACTGAGACTTAAAACTAACAGTTGACTACAGGGCATATCAGCTATTTGTAGTGTAAGGGTTATATATGCAATACAAATTAAAGATTATAAGGCTGATTTACTAGGACTCAGTCCAAGTCTTTCATTTGTTATCATTATGACTCTTTATAACTCTTAAATGCCACTTAATCTATCATAAAAAAGACTCTTCTAGTAAAAAACACAAAGGGAAAGGGCTATGTTGGGGACATAGAGGGATAAACCCCTAACTATAGCTCAAGTGACATGAGTTTAGTTAGCCACTTGTGGGAAGTGTGGGCATGTGTCCCCTGCGAGCATGCTGTGTGGAGATCTCACCAGAGCTCAGTAAGTAATTACTTGGTTAACCTAATAATCTAGTATGGGCACATGCAAAGGAGATTCCATGCAGAACAGTATGACATCAGCATGCTAGGTGATAACACTAGGGTCTGTTAATTGACTGCCTTGCAAATGGAAGCACTCGCTGCTATATTTCATGTCTCCCCATGTCATTTCTCGCTCTTGAAGTGCTACAAATGTGCACCATAAGGTTATTTCTCTGAAAAGTCAGGGACCCAAGTGGTTCTAGGGGTATATAAGGACAACAGGAACAACTAGTGGTTCTGGAGGTAGTGAAAACATGCTAACTGGGAGAACAAGTTGAGGGGCACCTGATTTCTTGGGAGAAAAACACTCCATTTTAAAAGTGGTCATCAGCTAATGAACATCTGTTCACGTTGTTTGCCTTATTTCTTTACCTACTGTTATGCCATCACCTTTTCACTGTTTAATCTGCATGTTCACATACTGTACTGTACAATGCTTTGATTGTTTGACTGATTTATTGCTAGATTGATTGATGTAAACCAGGAGAGCACATTAGACACAAGTTCTTCTTTATAGAGGTGACTTGCTCAGAGGCATGCATTTTGCAGGTGGGAACTGAGAAACACAAAACTAGGAAGGCAAGCTAAAGATTATTTGCAACCTATAGTTATAACCTTCTCTGCTAAGTTGCTGAAAAAAACATGTGCTTACTGTCTGTGCTGAGAAATAATTATAATTATTTACCTTTCTTTACCTGAAGAAGTATATGGGTTCATTTTCTTCCATGTATTCCTATATAACTTTCTGTTGAAAATGTTTTTTTTTTTTTTCTGCACCATATTTTATGTGTGAGGGATTGAATGTGAACTTCCACTTTTTGAAACCAAAAAAAAAAACTGACTGCAGCTAAAAGTCAACCCTGAACAGCTCTCATAATTACAAAAAGGAAGAATGATCCAACTAACCAGGCAGAATCCAGTGCTGGCAAAAAAAAAAAACACTTTAATAAACAAAAGAAAACTAAAAGACAAAATAAAAACAAAGTAGTGCTTTCACACTCATGGTGCTACTTCAGATCTAATTCAAGAGGTTGTTGTTGAGTCTTTCGGCTTTTCCCGGTTAGGGGTCCCCAAGACGGAACTCCGGTCCGCTAATGATTGGTAGTTGATTTTTACGTGCCGAGTTACCAGCCCTGATGCACAACCTTCAATGAAGGTATGCCCATTCACGCATGTCTCCACGCAGAAGACGCTCTAGCTGAGAATCAAACCGGACAGCGTCTTACTGTGAGGCGACAATGCTACCGCAGCACCACCAAGAGGTACCAAGAATTTAAAAAAACAAATCAACCAATAGACAGTATTACAGCATGCAATGCTTAGCTAATCCAGTTAGTCGGACAGTTCTTCCATATTTCCACTTTTTCTCACTTATGATAAAAATTTTTGAATGCATTTAGCTTTTCTTCAGTAGGCTTTCAGTGCAAAACTATGCAACATATGTGATATTTTGATTGTCAAACTAACTCAAGCTGTGGTATGTATGTGTATGTGCCTGTGTGGGAGGGTGTGCATTTGGGGTAGTGTATGCGTGGTTATGTGTGTCTCTGTGTCTATGCCTCTGTGTATGTGTAAGCATTCAGTGCATACCAGTGTGTGTGTGTGTGTGTGTGTGTGTGTGTGTGTGTGTGTGTGTGTGTGTGTGTGTGTGTGTGTGTGTGTGTGTGTGTGTGTGTGTGTGGAAAGTTTGGAGCTGGGACAAAGAAGTTCATAGTACTCCTGATAGTCAAACTACTGATATAGTCAGTAGTATCACTTTGTCTTTCTTTCAATGACAACGTGCAGCAAATGAAATAACTTTCCTGCTACTATTTCATGCTCTTTGACAGTATTCTGCCTAATAGAAATAGTTATCTCCCTGCCTCTTTTCTATTCTGTAAATGCTGTTTGTTTATTTTGTGAATATATTGTCTTAGCTGTATGTACCATAAATTAATTTAGTCTTTTTTTTTAGTAGAATGCAAGCTTCTAAACCTCTTCAGCTTACATCTGTGCTTGCTATGAGTATGCAGCTGTCAGAATGTGCTTGTGTGTGTGTGTGTGTGTGTGTGTGTGTGTGTGTGTGTGTGTGTGTGTGTGTGTGTGTGTGTGTGTGTGTGTGTTTATGATAAAATAAAAATAAAAAATTCACTGCTCTAGGCAGATATGCACTAAGATCTAAAATGTTATTTTCTGGGACTTTTGTAACGCACACAAACACACACACACACACACACACACACACACACACACACAAACAAGCACACGCTCACACACACACACACACACACACACACACACACACACACACACACACACACACACACACACACACACACACACACACACACACACACACACACACACACACACACACACACACACACACACACACACACACTTGTTTTTATTTACAATGTCTGACCTGCTGCCATTGTCTGCCACTTTTGCTGCTCCTCGGTCTCAGATGACTGATTTAATTCCTGACCTTCTTTACCTGATACAAATTTTTTTCTAGTTATCTGACCAGAGACTTATTATCCCAGTACAATATCATACTCATGGCCATAGGGCTTTTTCTTGTATGTCCTGATCCTTCTTTCTTTGCAACAATGAAACTGTTTGTTATTCATTCTTTGTTACTTTAAATTGCTACTGTTTAACCGGCATTTTATCAGAATAGTTGCAAGTCCTTGACATTTGATAGGTGTTTTAACAGCTGTCAAAATAGCTCTCTGACTGGATCATATAATCATACAAAATGCAGAGCAACTGAGGCTTGTGATTATTTACCCAGCCTTAGACCACACTTCCTTTTTCAAGGAGAGCTAGGCTAGATAAGCCAGGTGTGAATTTGTGAGTACTCATCCAATCATCTATTTCCCATTGAAAGTAGATGGTGTACTACACTACTTAATTTATAATGGGAGTTTATTTCAGAGGCGGGGAAGGTGCTGAAATTCTGATTTGTACTTTACTTGATACAACTGAGTTTAACAATATAGTACTGTTCTGTAGTAAACACCACTATTGTGAAATACCTCAACTGTAGTTCTTTAACTAGGGAGTGATGTATGGACAATCTTACTGGAGCTGTGACATTTTGCATTGCCGTTTTTAAAACTGAGAATTAAAACACATGCGCACATACAGAAAACAAAAAAAACAACAAAATAAGATTCAATTACAAGATGCTTGGCAATGCTGACACTACTGTCTAAGCATTTTCTTTTTAAACTTGTGCAGTTTCACAGATAGTCCGACAGCTATCAAGATGCCTGCAAGGCATGGCATTTGGCAGCTATTTTGAATCCTTTCAAAACGGTTTTCAAACTGTAGCATTCGACAACTATTTCAACAGCTGTTGTGATAGGGGTGTGCAGTCCTGTATTTAATTACAGAATTATGGAGCTAGCAAGAAGCTTTATATAAGTATGCCTTAATTCCTTAGAGTATTTCTTGACAGTTTTTTTTTTCATCAGGCTAAATATTCAATGCGTCTTATGTTTGGCCAAATGGGTGTAAGCATTCTGTAAGTGTGTTTAAGGTAGATAGATAGTCTTAGTGACCTTGTAAAGCTGCACAGCAGTTCCCCCCTTCAAGACATTTTTATTGTTCTTTTCCTGTCGGTTGGAGGCCTAGGTGTAAGAGGAGGTCAACCCAGTCATAATCAGTGAGGTGGAATGAATATGATCATTGTATGATGCTGAAATAACTCCAAACCTTCAACAGTCCAGCACCTTTCATATCAATTGTTTATTATGACATAAAATGATCACTTAATTCAAAATATAAGACCACATTTCATTTATTACAAATGGTCCTTATGAAAGGAATGATCCTGTGTCAAGAATCATTTTCCACTAAGCAATACATCCATCTTCTATACCAAAAATTGACTTAATCTGAAATGTAGATCTCAAATTTCTGTTTGGGATAGTTAAGAAGTGCTCTGTGACAGACAAGAAATGAAAGAGATTGCCACATTCATATGTCTGATAAAGTTGTAGGTTAATCGAAAACCTGGACTTTCAGCAGCTGAAAACCATGTTTAGAACTGTATGTTAATTGTGTATTTCTGTTACTTCACCTGTAATTAGACAAAAAAAAAATGGAACAGGAAAATAGCTTTCTGCCTTCACAGTCAGCCATCCCAATGTCATTTTAGTCCTAGAGAACTGGTATAATAGAGACCTGAAATATTTCATATGTGTTGCAGTGTACCTGGCTCCCTCATTTATGCACATTGATTTGCATGCCACATGACGACTCAAAGATGTAAAGGTAAAATAATGTGTAACGTTATTTGTTTATTTTATTAATTTATTCATTCATTCATTTACTTATTTATTTTGCTTAACAGGTTATTGAACTGATTCACACTACAGCACTCAAATGAAACATGACGTGCAAAAATACATAGTAAATAAAAACACAATGAGTAACACATATTGTTGAGCCAATAATACAGTAGTATACTGTCATAATATGCATAAATAGCACACATCAGCATACATTTGTTTTCAGTATCAGATTCTTTCAACAAAGTTTCCATAACACAGGTAAAATTAAGTAGTGATTCTCATTAAAATAATGTTGATGAGAAACACTATAATAGCAAACTGAGTACATTTATGTTTAGAATAACAAATGATTGATATTGTTAATAATTTATGTTTATTTTTATGACTAGTTTGACATTGTTGGGCTTTAGTAAATAAAAAAAATATTCAAGCACATTTTTGTCTGTATCGACACTATACAATACTGACTCCTTGATTGGTCTTCTATATTGTGAGTATTGCTTCACAGTGACTTGACCAGAAACTACAGTAGCATCTGGTGTAATACCTTGTTGGGTAGTAACATTTTCATTAGAATTAGTCTGGATCCCTTTCTGACTTTCTGACAAAACAAAATGAGGAACTAAGACAAAGCTTAAAAAGGCCTCCTAGGTCCATTAGCATAGTAATCACTTAGCAACCTAGAGAGATGCACATGCTCATGCATTATAAGGTTTGGAACACTAGCCCTCATAATGTGGAACAAATAAGCAAAATGTGGAACGCATAATTATGGCTTATTAACAGTTTCAACCAAGAAGATCATACGATGCTTAAAATATTATGGCTTTACTTATAACAAAGCTCTTTTAATGAATAAATATGATTTATTTCTATTTATCATGGATATCAGTTAAAAAACATTCTAGTACTGAATGTGGAACAGACCCTTTCAATGTGGAACTTTGAGGAACATGGAACTTTTTAAGACCCAAAATGAGGTATGTTCCTCGTAATGAGGTACACTTGAGAGGTATGTTTGGTGCTAAGGAGGTTCATAGGTTTATAGGTTCATAGGTTGGTACTAGGCTATCAGCCCTAGGGCCTATACAAGCCTAGCCATAACAATTCCCTGGATATTTCTTCCCACAATATTTACTTCCCTGAACCCCTGTCTAGCAGGGTGACTGACATGATCTCTGGGGTGAATTTCCTATCTTTCATCCAATCGTCAAGGTTCCTTTTGAAAAGGACCAAGGAGGCGCTCTGCTTGACATGTATGGGGAGTCTCTGGGTCAGGAACCTATCCCTTCAGCATATTTTGTTCATTGTGATGACAAAGTTTAGATCCCTTGAGCGTGTGGCTCTGAGGGATTGGGATTTCTTTAAGTGGAGCATGTCCAACAGCTCAGGGTTTGACATGGCCTTGTATGTTAAGCAGAGATCACCTCTGAGTTGATGATATGCCACAGAGTATAGCTGGAGTTTTTTTAGACAGTCAGCATATGGCATCTGCTTTAGGCCTGTGATCCTTTTAGTGAGGTATTTCTGCGGCTTTTCCAGATATTGCAGATGTCTTGTGAGGTACATACCAAAAAGGGCGTTATATTCTATAATGGGTCTAATGAGGGATGAGTACAGTGGGATAATGACCTCCTTTTTCTGGATGAAAATCCCTTAGGGATGAAGCGTGCCACATAGAAGGATTTCCTGACTGTTGTGGAGATGTGAGTTATCGAAGGTGATGTCACTGTCCACCTGTGTCCCTAAGTCTCTCATCACACTTTCGATGTTTAATGTACTGCCACCTATGTGGTAATTCATGGGTACATGTTTTTTCTCAAAGCAGATAACTATACATTTCTTGGCATTGAGCTTGAGCCCATGGCTCTGGCACCAAGCATCTGTTTCTGTAAGGCCCTTTTGCAGAATATCAACATCATTTAGGGATTCAATAATGGCTCCCAGTTTGCAGTCATCTGCGAACTTTGTTAGCCAGAGTCCCTTAGTGTTGGCCTGTTCTTCAGAGAAGTAGATGCCAAACAAGAGCGGTCCCAGGATTGAACCCTGAGGTACTCCACTTGTCACTTGTCTGGAGCCGGATTGGAGTCGACTAATTTTACAGTCTGGGTTCTGTCAGTAATCCAGTTGGCAACCCATCAAGTGACAGGGATTTATGCCCAGCTTAGTAAGTGTATCTATGATTCCAGAGTGGGGGATGGTGTCAAAGGCCTTGGCAACGTCCAGATAAGCTGTGTGGACTGCCTTACTCTCCTCCACAGCTCTGGAGACTGAGTCAAAGAAGTCAATCAGGTTCAGGAGACAAGATCGGCCCTTCACGAACTCAAACGGGGTGAGGTCCAGTGTTTGAAGGTTGCCAATGTCTTTATTTATAAGTTCCATGAGGGTTGTCAAAGTGGAGCATTATGCTGAATCAAAGTAGTACTGCTTTAGGAAGGAACTGAAGGAAACAGCAGTCTGAGAATTTCTTAAATGTGGAGAGATACAATGCTACTTTTGTCTTCTTTTCATGGATTACTATACCTGGTTTTCTCACATCTATGTTTTGAACTGGTGATAATGGGTGATCCCATGTGATATAAATTGCATCATGTGGCTCATGTTTCCAGTGTTTTTCAGCCATTCCAATACATAAAGTTTGCACCATCCCCAATGCAACAGTCTTTCCACATTATTATGCCTTTCAGTATAGCCCTTCTGCCATTAGTATATCACAACCATCAGCAAGATGTGCAACAGTTTCCAATTCTGTTTTACATAACCTATATTTGTCTGTTTCTCCCACATATTCATGGACTTTGTAAACCAATGTCTACATAGTCCACTATCTTGGGCCGCCAATATTAACCTTTCATCTTTTGGTTTAAATTCACCTCTCCTTAACCATTCCTGATCAACATGAGGTTGTTCCAAGAGTATTCTATACTTCCAAATATATTTATGAAGTTTCCACATTTCTTGCTTCTCATCTGATCCTTCATCTTATATTCTTTATTTTGTGTTTTTCACAGATTCAGTTGCTTTCAGATTTTTATCTCCTGGTTTGATTTCCATTCCCACTTGACGTCGATATGCTTCTGCTAAACTAAGCAGAGAAGTTATCTTAGACTTATTCTTCTCGTGTTTCAAAACTTTCACTACATTTGGGTCTTGTGAGGTCAGCAGATATGTATGTAGTCCCACAACTGCAGATCTATACATGTAATCAATTTCAAGGAGGCCCATACTTCCTCCAGAATGAGGAATATATAGGCTTGGTATGCACTGACTTTTATAAATTGTTTGATGAACACGAAGTATTCTTCTTGCTTTCCTGTCCAACCTATCCAACACCTTTTGGTGCAGTCCCTAACTGTCCCTTTTTTAATTTCTCCAAATCTTTTGGATTTCTGATACCATGGAATGGATCCCATTTCTAAGTCAAAGTATGATTAAAGTTCAAGAAATTGGTATTGTTTCTATCCTTGATGTCAACCAGAAGTGCTCTTTGCAGCACCTGCAATATGCCCAGTAATGACTACTTCTGCAATTCATATGGAGTTACAGGCATTGGCAACATATCTCAATACGACTGTAGATTCTTTTTTAACAGACCCATTGCTCCTACTGCTATTGGAAATGTCTGGGTATCTTTCTTCCACATTGCTCTCATTTCTGTCTGCTAATCCTGATATTTTATGACTTTGTATCTCTGTACGCAAGACACTCTAGTCACTGAGTATAGTGAATTCAATGATTAATGCTACTTTAGTCTTCTTTTCAAGGACCACTATATCTGGTTTTCTCACATCTGTCTTTTCAATTGTTGGTAATAGGTGATCCCATGTGATGTAGACTTCATCATTTTCTATGATGCTTTGTGGCTTATGTTTTCAGTGCTTTTCAGCTACTTCAGTATTATAATGTTTGCACAATCCCCAGTGCAACAGACTTGTCACATTATTATGCCTTTTAGTATGCAGTCCTTCTGCCATTAATATGTCACAGCAAGCAACAAGGTGTGCAACTGTTTCCAATATTGCTATACAAAATCTACATTTGTCTATTTCTCCCACATATTTAATGGACTTTGTAAACCAATGTGTATGTAGTCCACTATCTTGGGCCGCCAGTATTAACCAATAGTAACCTTTCATCCTTTGGTTTGAATTCGCCTCTCCTTAACCATTCCTGCATTCAGTCCTGATCAATGTGAGGTTGTTCCATGGGTTTTCTATACATGCAACTATATTTATGCATTTTCCACATTTCTTGCCTTCTCATCTGATCCTTCACCTTATATTCTTTCTTTTGTTTTTTTTTTTGGCATATTCAGTTGATACCTGATTTTTATCTACTTCTGGTTTGACTTCCATTCCCACTTGACCCCAATATGCTTCTGCTAGAGTAAGAAGGGAAGTCATCTTAGATTTATTCTCCTCATGGGTCTTGTGAGGTCAGCATATATGTATGCAGTCCCACGATTGCAGATCTATACATGTAATCAGTTTCAAGTAGGCCCATACCTCCTTCAGAATGGGGAATATATAATCTTGGTATGTGCTGAGTTTTATAAATCATTTGATGAGCATGAAGCATCCTTCTCGTTTTCCTTTCTAATCTATCCAACACCTTTTGGGGCCAGTCAGTCACTCCAAAATGGTAAGTTAAGGCAGGAAAAGAAAATTGGTTTATAGCATGAACTTTGTTCCTAGATGCAATGCTGTTTTCAAGAGTAATTTAAGTCTTCTAAAATATTCCTTACTGAGTTTTATTCGCATTTGCTCATGTTTTATTGTTGATCCTTCATCGGTTCCCAAATATTTACACACTCCTTTTTGCTCAAGTTCTTTTATATCACATTCTTGTCCCAAACTGATGTTTTCTTGGTGCTGCAGTTTTCCTACTTTAAAGGTTGCTTTTGCACATTTATCAAGACCAAATGACATTCTTATATCATCTGAAAAAGTTTTGACTAAGAGAAGATGAGAAGTCTTTACATTCTGTTGCTTTCTGGGAGGCATATTATAGCCATGGCCTAATCTGTTAAGCAGACAGCTTAATGGGTTAAGGGTAAGGCAAAACAGCAACATTGACAGAGTCACCCTGGAATATCCCACTATGGATTTTTATCCCTGGAGCAATAATTTGTCCTTTATCGTGGCTTAACTGCAAAGTGGTTTGCCACTGTTTCATGGTCGCTGTGATGTCATTTTTCTACAGTTTCTTTTTTTTCCTTTATTTTTCATTGTCCTGTAGAATATAGAAGCATTACAGCTCCATACACTGCAAGTGTGGTAGTACTAAGTGAGATACGGTTTTCAAAGCCCTTAGCTCTTACACTTTTTTTTCTCTGTCTGTCTGTCTGTAATTGGTGGAACACATATCAGGAAGAGCTCCATATAGCTCAAAAACTCATGAGCCAGTCTTTCCAATCATTACCAAGTGCATTGCAAGATTCACCTGTCAAGCTTCAATTTGCTCTGCTGTGGAGGTGAGTTCCTTGACAGCCATTTCTTGAATATATAACCACTTTGTTATCATCAGGGACCAGAATATAATCCTATGTATTATTTCAGATTATTTCAAATTTGTTGCATGATTCTGACTAGGCTTTTATTATGGAGACCTGGCTGGAAGGTAGTTCTTTTTCTGCAACTAAATAGACACCACTTTTCAAACTGTTTTCTGAACTAAATGAGCCATGGTTATTATTAAAATGGCAGCTGCAGTGCTCCACATTTTCCTATTTCCTGTAATGTATTGCCATAGGCTGGACAATATGGGATCAGGGTAGAAAACTGTTTTTTCCTTTGCTGCCTCTTTTCAGTATGTCATGAGAACAGGAGCAATCTTGCCCACAATGATGTTCCTTCAGGAGTTGACAGACTTTTTTGTGGATTCAGTCTGGGGTCCCCAAACTCTCCTGTGATAGGTGTCTTCATCATCTGGCTTGATGATGAGTCTGTAGCTCATCCTAATTAATTAATCTGTGTTATGAGGGTTTGAGTTTTGCTTGCATTGTTGTATATGTTGTCCATCATTTCCAATAGATTCTTGACTGAGTGAGTGATTTATCTTGGTGCTGCCACCTCTGACCTGGTGTTGGAACCTTTCTTATGGTCAGGCCACCACCTAGTTCAATTTTCTGTGATTATGTTGCAGAACTCCGTGATTTTGAAATGGCTGAATGCAAGAACCTGAAAACTGGAGTTGTCCATTTATTTTGACATTGTAGTATTCCCTTTGCTGGTCAGTATAGACTCCAGTTGAGGCCCTTAAGCCCTATAACACACCAGTACAGTCCACACTGGATCTACCTGTTTCCACTTTATGTATGCCCTGTTTACCTAGCATCTCAAGCCTTAGTTTTATGCCAACCTCCATGGACTAATGAAACTAGGATGGAAATTTGTACATAAAAAGAACTGTATTAGCCTCTTTGATTCCAAGGAGAGGGTTGAAGAAGACTGGGCTGTTTATCAAGCTGAGATCCATTATTGTAAGACAGCGTCCCCTTTCCAGAAAGCATTATGCTGTAACAGGCTGATTACCCTACTTGTTTGACCGACTGACATGATAAGTCACACAGCCTTCCTTTCCATGTGTACAGCATTTTATTCTGAAAAGTGTGAGAAAACTATTTAGTTCTTTGCAGTAAAATTGGCCTCACTCAGAAGAGCTGCATCGTCGATCAGGGGAATTATACAGCATCTACAAGAAGCATCTCCTTGGGTTGTGGTGTGATTTTCAGCTTTTACATTATTCTAAACTTGTCCTCTTGGTCTCAAGCATATGACCTAGTACCTGTAAGCTACAAGAGGACTCAGTCCAGCTTGTCTTTGTTTCATTTCTCCAAGTTGTTTAGGTTTTTATACCATAACAGAAAAGGACCCCATCCTTAAGTCAGCGCCTAATTATAGCTGACAAAATCAGTTTTGCTTCAGTCTTTGATATTTGCCTTGGTGTGTTGGGTCCGATGGTCTATCAGATCATCTCATCTTATCTTCGTTGAGTACCATAGTCTTTGTATGTCTGTTAAAGAAGGTCCTGATAATGTCTGCAATGGAGATGCCTACTTTAGATCTTGATCAATTAAATAGTTGGCTCATCTCTAACTTTCAATTTACTGACAAGGTTATTCAGAAGATTGTCTTTCTCCAGCTAGATTCCATTTTACAAGAGCACAGAGTTCATGAGCTAATCAATTGTACATTCTGTAGTGGACATAGTATTGGGGTGGCCCATATAAGTGAGTTGAATGATTACCTGATGGTAAAAAATCAGCTGTATTACTTTTATTTCTGTCCTTCTTGTTCTGTCTTCTACATTTGATATGGTGATAAATTACATTCCTTAGACAGTCAGTGTAGCTTTACATCTTCTAAATCGGTTCACCTCCGACCTTTATATCTATACCCTGTGGACAGTGCTTTGTGTCACCTCTTCTTCCTGTCATTCTGCTATCTCCAATGTTCAACAAGGGTCCAGTCTGAGTCTTTTGCTAGTCTGTGTATTTTGTTTCCCACAGAAGAACACTTAAAAGCAACCACTCACCTCAAATATCAAGGTACATGGATTGATTAAAGCCTACATTTTCAACATCATATTTTTACCATCAAATCAAATGTCAGCTTATTACTTTTCTTCCTCCACTCTACTGCCAAAGTAACCGCAGGCAAAGAAATCCTGATAACAAAACTAGAATATGAGCTCTCAGTCAGAGCCAGTGTTCCCAAAAAACACCAGATCTCCATCTAAATTGCAGCTAACGATATTTGTAGGTTCACCCCCATGGCCCCCAAAAGAGAACATTGCTGCAATATCCATCAAAAGCCAAAATGGCCTTCAGTTAAAAAGGTGTACTGCAATCCTAATTTCCCTCACATATAATCTCTTAAATCCCATAAAATCCAATGCATACTTACCACTAGGAATAGACTTTACAATTTGACCCGTATCTTCTCAGTATTAGCATTTGAGAGTCCACCCCACTAAAGATGTGATCATACCTGTCCTACTGTAGCCAGCTTAAAAATAATTGAATCTTGAAGCCTCTTGTAAGTGCTATACAATAGGTACCATAATTTAAATCCATCTCCCTCTGTCTCTCATTCTCATAATACTACCCTTCTTCATAGGTTCACAGGTAAGTACTAGGCTAGCTCCCCCTGTAGATCATTCTAAACCTAGCCGATTTCCCTTTTAGTGCTTGATTAACCTATCACATTTGGTTATATATTGGCCTCACCCATCCCATAGGTGATAATTATAAATTATCCCTAATAAGAATAACTGGGATCATAACACAGATAATTTGAAGGGACCTATGCATATGACAAAGCATATGTCCATTAGTAGTACAGGGTGCAGACATGGGGTCAGTATTCTGTTTCCCATACATAGATCTAAGTTTCACTTGAAAATGGGCAGGGATGAACTTTGTTTTACATGGATGGGGAGTCTGTTCTATAGCAGTGGTATTTTCCCCGAAATATATACCTGCCTTCCACACCATTTTATTGATGTTGCAGAAAGATTTAGATCCCTAGACCAAGTATTTCTGATGCCATTTGACTTGCTAATGTGCAGTAAATCCATCAGTAATGGATCAGAAAATGCCTCATATGCCAAACACAGGTCACTTCTTAGCAGTCTGTAAGATATAGAGTATAGTGACAGGGCTTTGAGTCGGTTCATGCAGGACACGTTGTTTAGGCCTTGTATCTTGTATCATGCTATAGCCTAACAATGAAACTTTCTGCTACCCCTCCTTGCTCATCTTTCCCACCTTCCATCTAACACTTCTTTTACTTTTCCTTCCCTTGTACCTTTCCTTCCCCCCTTACACTTTATTCTGTATATCGCGAATAGTTACTCTATATGCTGCGTTTTGATCCACTTTGTAACTTGTCTTACAGTTTAAATGCTGATTCTTTTTTAAAGTTTTTCCTTTTACTTATAGTTGTATAGTTTCACTTACATTGCTTGTAAACAATGCTTCAATATTCAACTCTATCTGTCCAACCATTCAAAAGTGTCAGCTTCCATATCTTTTGTATTTCGCACACACCAGATCTGAGCATGAAAATGGCCCATTACAATCAGAGTTTTATCCTGATTAACAAATTAAATAAGAATGCATTATAAGCAGAACTCTTCAGTATCCCTGCTATGCAGATCAGATACTACACAAATTTATGACTCTGTCCCTTAGGACAAATTTCATTGCAGACTCTTTTGATATGGATCATGAATGAATCTAAAATCGGAGGCCTAGTAGTCAGCTGAGACTCAGCAACTCCAAAGACAGTATCTATGGCCCCGCAAACCACCATATGTAATAGAAAACGTCTATCATTTACACTCACCTTCTCTGGTGGTTGTGATAAACTGTATAAGCTGGAGTTCATGGATTAGGTGAAAATTCTTGGTGTAGTTTTAAATGACTGGGATCAGGCATTTTCTTTTTTAATTCACCATGTTTGCAGTTAAAGGACACGTATGCCCAAGCACAGTATTCCCTTTTCCCAGAGTTTTAGAGCAATGAACTGCTTTTTTTTCAAATTATACAAGTAGAAACACTTTTCATAATATCCTCTATAGAAAACAGTGCACGTTTTCCATCCGTACCTCACAACTGTACAGATTTTCGCAGAATGTCCAGATTTTTGCCTTTTATTTTTGGTTCATTTTTCATAAAATTGTGGCTTTCTGGCAAATTAGTGGCAAATCATTGAATACTGAAGTTGGAAAATAATAACAGGCATTTGAGATTTAGACTTCATATACTTCAGAAAATTCATGCTAATGCAAAACCTGTTATTCTATCCACTTTCTAAGTTTGCAAGAGCAATATTTCAAACTTGTACCTATTTGTACCAAGAGGTTGAGAGGTATGTTTCCATCTATTAAGCAAGCAATGATGCCTGTCAGAATGGGCATTATTAGGGAAATAACAGACCACCCAGGGGTGTTCTGAGTCACAATGCTGCAGAAGAAGGGCTTCACCATCCCTGGAAGGTCTGTTATTTCCTCATCATGCCAGCCTGGAGGGCATTATTATGCTTAGATGAGTGACTGTCTCTCAAATTGTTTTTTTTTTTGTTTTGTTTTGTTTTTTGTTTTGTTTTCTGTAGTATAAACTTTTTTTATATTTCTGATGCAAAATACTTCTGCTGCCTAATGTTTCAAACTTGCTGTAGTATATATAATTGTCATTGGAGGAAGCATTTTAAAATCTAAAATATAAGTTATGAAAGTATTTAGTGTCACAGACACACGATGATGCAGGCACACATGCAGTTGCAGAAGCACAGACAGACCCACACGTATAGACATAGAAACACACACATACACACACATAAACACATGCCCAGCAGTTACAGCTTTCTTACACTTTAGATGTTTCATTGTAATCAAATGAGTGAAAAAAATCATAGAGTGCAAGTAACTGGATACACTTTCCTTGCCTCCCAAGTCTCCCTCATTTTTCACTGTCCATTGAAAATGTTAAAACTTTCTGCAAAATCAGTGATGATTACTGTCAGTTGATGAAGTCATATATTATCATTTCATGTTTCTTATTGCGCAGAGTAGTAGTGCTGAAATTGAATTCATCCTCAAGTCTTGGTGAGTATCTTCGCGAGGTGGACCCTGTTTTTCACAAAATCTCACCAAGGTGACACTGATATATAGACTGTATTTATATAGTATATATCATGGACAGAATTAAATCAAAAATAAAAAAAAGATAGCTGGGTGCACAAGACCCAGGATAAAAAGTGCCCAATCCTGCTAGGCGCACTGGTGCCAGGACTGGAAAAAATGACAGTGTAGAATCCTCAAAATACGGAAACATTCCTACAATAGGGCCAGGCCCAGGGGGAAGATGCCCCCCCATTGTAGTAGGAAGTAGCAGTCCACAAAAATCACAAAAATTGATTGGCCAAAGAAGACCCATAAAGACGACAGAGTGGACTATTGAGGGTAAGAAATAAATTATGTATTGTTATTATTATGTAAAAAGCCCAGAATTTACAGACATAAGATATACAAAACGATTAAGAGAAAAATTAGAGGAAAGAAAAATACTTCTGCAAGAAAAACTGTCAGAAGCTTCAAATAAAAATTTGCATTCATTAATACAACAGATTTTTGAAAAACAGTATATAGATCAAGAAACGTTGATCTGTTTGGAAAAAGAAGCATCTGAGGAAGTACAAAAATATAAACAACAAAACCTAGAGATATTTGAAAAATATAAAAAATATATGGATGTGGGAAAGAAGGAGAGAGTGATATGGTGCAATATTTATGCAAAGGAGAAAGCCAAGTTAACTAATATAGAGAAGGCAGTCTCAAAGACATTCGAAGAGAAATACTGGCACAAGCATCCAGATATGGAAAATTTCACAATAAAAAATTAATAGCACAAAGATGTAATGTGAAAAAGAAGATTAGTAAAACAGAAGTTAAAAAAATAGAAGTTGAAGTTATGGAGTGCCTGCGAAGTGAAGGATTTAATGTAGAAGGTCTAACACAGACTATGTCACAGCATGATGGAGTGAGTCCCCAGAGTAAGGAAAAACAAGAAGATCAGGGGACGTGAAGAAGAAATATGGACATGGGAAAGGAAAAGAAATTTAATATGGTGTAATATTTATGCAAAGGAGAAGGCAAAACTAACCAAAACAAAAAGAGCAGCACCAAAGATATTTGAAGAGAAAAACAGGCAAAGGAATCCGAATATGGAAAACTTTACAATACAAAAAATAAGACTAAGAGGAAAAGTAGAAAAAGAGATTAGTAATGGAGAAGTCAAAGAAATAGAAATTGAAGTTATGGAACAGCTGCAAAGAGAAGGATTTAGTGTAGTAAATCGATTACAGAAAGTACCACAACAGGATAGAGCAATGGATATCCAAATTAAGGGAAAACCAGTGGAACAGGAAGTAATTGGTCAGGTGCCATATCAAGATATTTTGGAACCTTCTACAGGAAACCAGTATAAACATTCACTTGAAGCTGGACAGCAAGGGAAGGAACCAGAAACTGTGAAATCTCTGATGCAGTCAATGTTGAGGAGTGATAGGCCAGTGAGTTCCCATATGATAGAGCAACGGACAGCACAGGATGAAGTTGAAGAGAATGTTCCACAGGAAGATGCTATAGAATCTTCTATAGAATGCCTGTAGGAAACAGAAAATAAGGGATGTGCCCTCAGTTTGGAAGAAAATAAGTTAAGAGAAGAGTTGCTTGATTTAATAGACATAGACAGACATATCAAGATCAATGAAAGAAATAGACTGCAGAAGTTTAATAAAACCCCAAAAGTCAGATAAAACAAATGAACACAGTAATTAGGACTGCTCATAGAGATCCATGCGATACAACAGAAGTAAACAGGATATATTACTGTGCAGCTAAATTAATAACTGATAAAGTTCTACCACAAGGACACAGGGTAGTGAGGGAGATGGAAGGGAAGGAATTGAATACCATCATGGAAGTATCAAATAGAGAAAACTATAATGCAATTAAGACAAGAAGTGTCACTGTTAGAAGATTATAGAAGAGGGAACAGATCAACAAAAATACTAAGAAAGATAGAGGTGATAAAAGTAATGCGCAGTATTAGAACAGACCAGGATATATCATGTATTATTGCAAATAACAAACTAAAACTTTCAGCACAGGCAGAAAGACTTAGAAGATACAAAGATAAATATAAAGGAAAAGTACAAAATAAGCAATTTATTGATGATCAAAAAAAATTAATAGAGAATTGGGAAATAAGGTAAAAGGAATTGAAAGACTGCCAAAAAAAGAAGAAATATATAAATTTTGGAGAAGTAGCTATGAAGATCCTATGGAACATAAGAAAGATGTTAAATGGATAGAAGAAGTAAAAGAAAGAATAAGAGGGTTAAAGTTACAGGATATGAAATGGGATGAAGTAACAGCCAGAGAGATTGAAACAAAGTTAAGAAAAGCTTCTAACTGGAAAACCCTAGGCCCAGATGCAGTACCTAACTTTTGTCTGAAAGTATTAACATCTTTGCATGAGGATTTAGCCATGAGTAAGAACTATTTATATGCACACCCCGAACAGACACCCGCACTGGTTAACAACAGGATAAACAATGCTCTTACTTAAGAGTAAACTTGCAAGCTACCCTAAAAATTATAGAAGAATAACTTGTCTTCCAATGATGTAAAAACTATACATGGAAATTGATGCCAATAGAGTTTATAGTCATTTAGAAGAAAACTCAATTATGGCAGTAGAACAAAAGGGCAATAAAAGAAAGTCATATGGAACAAAGGATCATTTGTTGTTAAATAATGTTATAGTGGAGAACTGTAAAAAGGGGAAGAATCTAAGTATGGCATGGATTGGATAAAAGAGTGCTTAAAAATGTATAAGATACACACTACACTGATTGACTACATTACAGTAACCATGAAACAATGGCAAACCACTTTGCAATTAAGCCATGATAAAGGACAGATTATTATCCCAGGGATAAAAATTCAAAGGGGGATATTCCAGGGTGATTCTCTGTCACCATTGCTATTCTGCCTTGCCATTAATCCATTAAGCTGTTTACTTAACAGCTTAGGCCATGGCTACAATTTGGCTCCTAGAAAACAACAAAGTCTAATGACTTCTCATCTTCTCTTTGTCGATGATTTAAAACTGTATAGCTCACCAGATGAAGAACTGAGAGCACAGCTGCAGGTTGTCAAAACTTTTTCAGATGATATTGGAATGTCATTTGGTCTTGATAAATGTGCAAAAGCAACCTTGAAAAAAGGAAAACTGCAGCACCAGGAAAACATCAGTTTGGGACAAGAATGTGCTAGAAAATAACTTGAGCAAGAGGGAGTGCATAAATACTTGGGAATTGATGAAGGATCAACAATAAAACATGAACAAATGTGAATAAAACTCAGTAAGAAATGCTTTAGAAGACTTAAATTAATCCTGAAAACAGAATTGGCATCTAGGAACAAGATCCAAGCTCTAAATCAATTTGTTCTTCTTGTCCTAAGTTACAATTTTGGAGTGATTGACTGGCCCCAAAAAGTGTTGGCTAGATTGGATATTAAAACAAGAAAGATGCTTCATGCTTAACAAATGATTTATTAAAATCAGTGTATACCAAGATTATATAATCTACCAAAGGAGGGATGGGCCTCCTTGAAACTGATTACATGTATAGATCTGCAATTGTGAGACTTCACATATATCTGCTGACCTCACAAGATCCAAATGTAGTGAAAGTTTTGAAACATGAGAATAAATCTAAGATGACATCTCTGCTTAATCTAGCAGAAGCATATCAATGTCAAGCAGGAACGGAAATCAAACCAGAAGTGGATAAAAACCAGGCAGCAACTGAATGTGCTAAAAAAGAAAAGAAAAGAAAGAATATAAGGTGAAGAACCAGATGAGAAGGCAAGAAATGTGGAAAAAACATAAATATAGTTGCAAGTATAAAAAAACTTCTGGAAGAGCCTCATGTTGGTCAAGAATGAACGCAGGAATGGTTAAGGAGAGGTGAATTCAAACCAAGAAATGAAAGGTTAATATTGGCAGCCCAAGATAGTGGGCTACTTACACACTGGTTTGCAAAGTCCATTGAACATGTGGGAGAAACAGAAAAATGTAGGTTTTGTAAAACCAAATTGAAAACAGTCACACACCTTGCTGCTAGTTGTGACACACTAATGGCAGGACTGTATACTGAAAGGCATAATAATGAGGCAAAACTGTTGCACTGGGGATTGTGCAAACATTATGGTATTGAAGTGGCTAAAAAACACTGGAAACATGATCCACAGAGCATCATAGAAAATGATGAAGTTTATATCACATGGGTTCACCCATCACCAACAGTTCAAAAGATAGATGCTAGAAAACCGGATATAGTGGTCCAAGAAAAGAAGACAAAAGTAGCATTGATCATTGAAATCGCCGCACCCAGTGACTACAGTGTCTTGCATACAGAGAGACACAAAGTCATAAAATACCAGTATCAACAGGCAGAAATGAGAGCCATGTGGAAGAAAGGTACCCAGACAGTTCCAATAGTAGTAGGAGCAATTGGTCTTATAAAAAAATAATTTTCAATCGTATTTGGATATGTTACCAATTCATGCAACCCCATACGAATTGCAGAAGGAGTCACTTCTGGGCACATTGTGGGTGCTGCAAAGAGCACTACTGGCTGACATCAAAGAGTGAAACAATTCTAATTTCATGAACTTTAATCGTACCTTGACTTAGGAATGGGGTCCATTCCTGTCATGGTATTAGAAAACCAAAAGACTTGGAGAAATTAAAAAAAAACACAGAAAATATGTGTTCCTTTATTTACTTAATTGTACATTCACTAAAGAGCAAAGCCACACTTACAGAGTGTAAACAATAGAGGCCATATATTTTTTTTCAATTTGTTCCGCACAGCAGTTTAATATGCTGCTGTAAAGTGGCAGACTTGTTTTTTTGTTTGTTTGTTTTTTTACATGGCAATCCCTGTATAATAAAGTAACCATTTGAAATATTAGTACCTGCTAGAGTAACTCACAAAAAGAAGAGATTGAATGGCCGAGATACCATTTCTTGGAATATTCTCTTTTCTGCATAATATGGAAATCTCTGAGAGTTGGTATATATAAGATGTCCATTCACTACTGCAGTGTTCTTAACAGATGTGATTCCCTTGCATGGTAGCCCAAACATCCAGCAAGTCTACCAAAGACTACTTGTTGCTTTTAAAAGGTATGCCGAATGTCACCCAAATGCTCCTTTCACAGCATAGGGCATAAAGGTGATGTTAAGGCCTACCATAATCAGAACTTCTTTGCTGCTAGTTGGAACATATCTTTTTACCACTGGTCTGTTTATCTGCATCCATTTTCTGCCAGTTTAACACATTTTTGTTCTCCAGTGACTACCCATGCCTGTTTGCTGACTTCTGTTGCAGTTGCAAATAAGTGCGTCATTGGGGATTTTGTTTTTTCTTATTTGTTTTGTGCTCCTTGGGGTTAATGTCATACAGGAAGGGTAAATGTTAGTGTGGGAGACAGATTCCCCATGAAGACAGACACGATAAGTATCTTTTTTTGTCTAGGAGCTTCTCATACGTCTTGTTCTATCTTTCAGGTATTCATCCCAACCCCCCCCCCCCTCCCCACAGTAGGCTTTCTTCCCTTTCCTTGTGTCTTGAGAACCAGCATCTTAAGCTGCTCACTACAGATACAGTGAAAGGATTCTCATGCCCCAAGGGTCAGGCATTATGGAAGAAGGTGAAAAGAGTATGACAGGAATCTTCTGCTGTCCAGTCTCTGCCAGGTGTTTCTCCCATGGTAGTTACGAACCTGGAGGCTCTCCCAGCTGTGTTGTCTGATTTCTCTGCCACAACCATGTCGGAGGCTGGTGAGGATTTGGCTGGCAGCATGTCTGAAGAGGCTTTGCAGGCACGCATCTCAGACATTCAGGGGGAACCATGGTTCTCGACTGCTGTTCTTGGGCCTTCTCAGTTTTTTGGAGGGGACGTTCCCTTAAAAAAGAAACAAAAAATTAAACATGCTTCTTCTGCTCCTATGTATCCACAAAGTGAGTGTCAAGCCTTCACTCATGGGGCTTTTTACTGCTTTAACATCCTTAAGGCCTCCTCAATTATTTTCGGTTCCTGCTTCTCCTCCTTGGTGCTCTACTCCCCCTAAAGGCCTAGAGAACAGGTTCTTCTGAGGATGAGTCAGATTCGGATAATTAATCCCTGACTTATTCTGCACAAATTTCTTCTCCTTTAGACTATGGGTCAGAGGAGGAGTAATCTATTAGTCCGTGTGTTCCTTTTGAGGAAATTTCCTTTGGGGGACGCACTCTCTAGGATGATGGATTTTTTTAAAGTGAGATTGGGTTCAGGTCTCTGATATCCATAAGAGGTACTATGAGTTGCTACAGTTGGAATCCCCTACACCTATGGCTATTCCTCCTGTTTTGTTTCTTTGCTGGATGATTTTTCCAAGGCCTCTCATGCACCTGATTCTCTTCCCCTGTTGCCAAGAAGCCTGATAGGTTTTATAGGGTGACTGAGGCTTGTTTTTTCCTATATAAATGTCCTGCTGCTGATCCCTCTGTCATGTCTGTAGCCTCTGACAAGCTGTCTCAGTTGCTTCCTTCTCCCAAGTTATTGCCTTCTGACAAGCATAACAGAATCATGGACAGGCTGGGCAAAAAGGTTTACACTTCTGCTACCCTAGCTTTTAAGGCTATTAATTATCAGACCCATATGCCTAGGTATGTGTTGGTTCTTCTTTCTCAGGCCTGTCAACTTATTTCTGATTTTCCAGACTCTGAGGGTTGAACTTATGTTCTTTCCTCGCAAGGGAATTCCTCTCAAGTCATTCATAATTCCATTAAATGTAGTTATGATGCAGCAGATGATTCTCCTAGGGCTGTTGTTTTTAGCTCAGTGATGAGGAGGTATCCTTGGCTTAGGCTTCATCCTCTACTTGATGATACTAAAGCAAAATTGATGGATGCTCCTCTGGATTCTAAACTTTTGTTTCGGGAAGCTGATGCTGGTTTGTTTAAGTCCCTTCAGGGTAAGGGTAAGGTCTTACAGGAGCAAAAACATAGGTCTGTTTCTCCCATGCCTAAATTTCAGTGAAACTCCCCCACTAAACCTGCCTTTGTTCATAGGCAGTCTTGCCCTTCTAGTAAAGGAGTGACAAATGGCTACTCCATCTAAGGCTCCTCAGCTTTCAGGGACTCCAAAACTTTCCTTTCTGGACAAACCAGGTGCTGTATGACTATCATTCTCTTCCCAGCCACATTTCTCTTTCTCTTCACCTTTCTCTTTCTCTTCAGCTTCAGATCACTTGGGACTATTGGGTTCTGTCGATTACTCATCAGGGGTACTTCATGGTGTGGAAATCTTGTCCTCCTTTTATGGGCAATCCCCAGCTTCCTTGGGATTAAGTTCCTTTTTTCCAGAGATTCTTCAAAATCTCTTGACTCAGAATAATATTCAAGAGGTTACTGCGTCCCAAATGGGGAAAGGGTTCTATTCCAGAGTGTTTCTAGTGCCCAAAAAAAGATGGCACTTGGAGCCCTATTCTAGACCTCCCTCATCTAAACACTTTTCTAAAAGTACCTTCCTTTTGGATGTTGTCCCTTCAGGTTCTGTTTCCTCTCTTGCTCCCCCCCTAAGGCCTATATGGTGTCTCTGGATCATGCTTATCTCCAGATTTCGATCCATCCTCTTTTCCGGAAGCTTTTGAATTTCTCTGTTGCTTCCTGGAATTTTCAGTTGTCTGCTTTGCCCTTTCACCTTTCTACTGCCTCACGGGTGTTAGCCAAATGCCTTGCTCCTGTGATTGCTTTTACAGGCTTCAAGGGATCCAGATATTTCCTTACATAGATGACCTGTTGATTCAAGCATCCTCTACAGAGAATCCTTTGCACAATTTTTGCCATTTCCCTTCATCAGAGCTGGGTTTACTATAAATTTCAAAAAATCTTCTCTGACTCCTTCTCAGGATCATGTTTTTTTGGGTTGCAGGATTCAGATGGTGCCAGTGTTTGCATCCCTGCCCACTCCAAAGGCCTTAATTCTCATCTCTTTCTTTCAAACTCTTCTTCCTCTGGCTTCCATTACCACCATGGAGTTTCTGAGAGCTCTGGGTTTCATGGCATCCACCATTCAGATGCTCCCCCTGGCCAAACTTCACATGAGAATGTTTCAGTGGTTTCTGAAGTCAGTGTGGCTCCAACATGCACATCCTCCAGACTTTATAGTTCCTCTTCTTCCTTGTCTGAGACAGGAACTTCAGTGGTGGATCCAGCAGTTGTCTCTGAATCCAGGGATCTCTTTTCATTCCCCTCTTTCATTTCAAGAATTGTTCACAGATGCTTCAGACATGGGATGGGGGGTGACATTTGGCTCCCTAAAAGTGCAGTGGGTGTGGATGCCATGTCATCAGTGTCAATGAGATAGAGTTCTTCTGCTAGCTCTTCAGGCCTTTCATCCTATTTTCTCTTCAGGGCCTCTCAAGGTGTTCACAGACAATACCATAGTGATGTGGTATATCAACAAACAGGGAGGAACAAGATCTTATTTTCTTTGCCAGTTGGAACTTCAGGTATGGAATCTTGCTGTCAAGTATCAAATGACTCTTCGGGCAGTTTATATCCCTTCCAGTCAGAATATTGTGGCAGACACTCTAAGCAGGTCCTTAACTTAGTCCCACGAATGGATGCTTCACAGGGGTGTGGTTCTGGACATTATCCACCAGTGGGGTACTCCTCAAGTGGATCTTTTTGCCTCCTCTCTGAACAGAAAATTTCCACTGTTTTGTGCCAGAGTCCCAGGTCCTCTGGTGTGGAAGGTGAATGTCCTCTTATTTTCTTGGAAGGGGATGTTTCTTTATGCATTCCCACCCCTTCCTCTTATTCCAAAAGTCCTGTTCAAGATTCAGTAGGATGCTTGTTGTTGACTCTCTTTTGGCCATAACAGTATCGATTCCCTCTTCTTCTGCATCTAGCCAGGGTCAGTCATCACAAGTTACTTCACAAGGTGCATCTAATCACACAAAGACAAGGGATCTCTCATCCATCCCCAACTGTCCATGCTTCAACTGACACTGTGTAGGTGATAAGGTTTTGATCCCTCATAGATACCTTTTTTCTGAGGACATGCTGCAGGTCCTGCAGGAGGCCAGGAAACCCCCTACTAGGAAATCCTACTTATCAAAATGGAAGAGGTTTTCTATTTGGTGCCTCCCTTTTAACCTGAACCCACTTACTCTGGATGTTCCCTTTGGTTCTCTCTTATTTGCATGAGTTGCTCAATGCTGGTTTGGCCTATCCTTCTATGTAGGCCCACTTTTCAGCTGTCTCTGTTTGTCTGCCTTTTTCTCCTCCTTTAGCCTCTAGATTTGAGGTTAAAAAAATTCTTAAAGGCGTCCTTAATATTAGACCTCCCAGGAAGCCTGCTCCTCCTCCCTGGGATCTTAGTGTTTTGGAAAAATTGACACAGGCTCCTTTTGAGCCTACTGCTTCAGTTTCCTTGCTACATTGTTGCTGGAAGTCTGTTCTTTTTTTAGCTCTTACATCCGCCAGATGGGTGTCTGAGTTGCAAGCCCTTATGGCTTGTCCTCCTTTTTTGGTCCTTCATGAGGACAGGGTGTCCTTGCACACTAACCCTTCTTTTATGCCTAAGATGGCTAATGAGCTATCACTGAATCAGTCTATTAATCTGCCAACTTTTTCCCCCTGTCTGCAATCTGACAGAGAGAGGGTGATGCATACATTGGACGTGCCTAGGCAACTCAGGGTTTATTTGGATAAGACTAAGGCTATTAGAAGATCTGATCAGTTATTTTTTTTTTTTATTCTAGATCGTTGTGACTTGTTATATCCAAGCAAACTGTTTCTTCTTGGATTTCTAAGGCTATTTACTTTGGTTACACTTTTCATGGCAATTGCTTTCCTTCTTCAGTTAAGGCTCATTCTACTAGCGCTGTGGCTTCTTTTGGTGCTTTTTTCAAGGGCTTAGATACTAATTCTCCTCTTGAAGCAGCTACCTGGACTTCTGTGCATACCTTTCCCAAGCACTACAAGTTGGATGGTATCTCTGGAGCTAGGTCTGATTTTGCTAGTGTCATTCTTCATGGCTTTTTAGGGGGCTCTTATGCACCTTCCCCTCCCAAGTTTCCTCTTGAGCTCTGTCACTCTCCCATCTGCTAAGAATACTGCAGCAGTGAATGTAAGGACATAGTACAACTGTGTAAAATCTTACCATAACAGTAGTTGCCCTTGCCTTCACCACTGCAGTATTCTCTCCCTCCCTCCATCTCCCTAGTCTTTTGTCTTCCTGGATGTACAGGTTACCTCATGGATTTATATTCCACAGAATAAAAATATTAAATGATCCAGGCAGCAATAGAGCATGTCTCAAAATTTATTAAACAACACATTAAGCGCTTTCGGCTTACCACCTGGAAAAACTTGTTAAAAAAGAAAGAAACCCAGTGGCAGTTTAAAGAAGCAGCAATTTTTTTTCCTGGGCTAAATGAAAATACATCTATAGCCCCAATGTTACAGGAAAAGGCAAATAAACTTTAAAACATTTTTTATAATTTTTTAATATGTTTACGGTAAGGTTTCTGAGAAATATTTTAAATTCTTATGATAGTAGATTCTGAATGAATGATTATATTTTATATAGGATAGTGTGGTGTATTTCATTGAATTTCTAATCTGGAAAAGGAACACTGTATGTTTAAGGTTCAAGCAATGTAACAACAGGGTTTAATTAGGAAAATGCAATGACTGGTTAATGGTGTTTTTAAAAATAAAATGTTCACATAATAGATGTATTCTGATGAAGGCTACAGTGGTGAGCCGAAAACACTTAATGTGTTGTTTAATAAATTTTGATACATGCTCTGTCACTGCCTGGATCGTTTAATATTTTTATTCTGTGGAATTTGGACATTTCGTGGGGTGTTTGGACATTTACAGGTTTTTTTTACCTCATGGGTTTCTTGGACTGTGTTCCTAGTGGGGCATTCAGTTCTGATTATGGTAGGCCTGAATGTCACATTTATGCCTTACGCTATGCAAGGAGCCTTTGGGTGACGTTCTGCATACCTTTTAAAAGCAACAAGTAGCCTTTGGTAGACTGGGAGGAAGTTCGGGCTTCCATGGCAGGGAATCCCCATCTGTTAAGAATACTGCAGCAGTGAAGGCAAGAACATCAGCCATTAAGGTAAGATTTTACACAACTGTACTTTAAGGGGGTGGGGGCTTGTACCCCACATGTGGGAGGTGCAGGGGGACTTGCCTCCTGTAAAAAGAAGGTTTAAGGAGGGGAGTGATTTTCAAAATTCACTCTTCTCACGTTTTCAGTCTTTTTTTTCAGCTAGTCAGCACTCAGCATTTCGAGTGCCAACATTTCAATAGGGAGCCGTATATTAATACCCTGTTGGAGAACATTCATTATCCATTAAAGTAGCAATGTAAAATTTGTCTATTATTTAGAGGTTAGTAAGGTATGTTCTGTAACTCTTGCATGTCTTTTCTGATTTGCTGTGTGCAAGATTGACAGTGTTTAGTAGTGTTTGCACACATATAATCCCTTTCTTTGCGACCACACAATAATTTGTTGGATTCTGCCTCTGTTTCATTAATAGAAAGGAAGAGTTGATATTATGATTAAAAAGTGTTTATAATCATTTAATTAAATACACCAATATGTTTACATTTAGGTAAACTATATCAGCAATGTGTTTATTTTGGATAAATGCAAAGGACATATTTTTAAGTTCAGACAAATTGCATATGATTGGGGTAGAAAAAATTTACATCTTAATGTCTGACTTCAGATTTTTTTTCAGATGAGCTTCTCTTGAAATTGACCTTACTTATAAGTACCACGTTTGAATGCATGCTAATTATTATTGTCAGTTATACCTCAAATGAGCTGTGTCTAATTGGATTTTGTAGGTCATCTCTCATCTTAACTGAGGTTGTCTTTGCTGTTTAACCTCAAGCACACCTCTCAGTGGTATTATTTCAATCTATGCTTCAGTCATGCCTTCAGTATACTGCAACTACTTTATGAGCTGGGCCATCATCACATGTCTTACAATGCATAATGTTACCTAATGTATCTATGCGTGCTTTGTTTTATTTTAGAGATTTAGCCATGCATATGAATGTACATTTTTAGAGTTATAGCCACAGAATTCCAGACATCTAAGGCAATGTCAAAGCAATCCCTTTAGTGTAAAGCCCTTCTGTTTCTTTTAACTGGCTTTGACATAAATGCTTGTTAAGTCCTGCTACTGCTGTGCTGAAATTATTTTAGCAAGTGTAAAATAAAGAGATTATCCAGAAGACCAATTGGAGGTAATAAAACTACTTACTCTTAGGAAAGAATATAAATGAATGTGTTCAAAGAGTGTTGTAAATACAAAGCTCCAAGCTTCACATAAGCAACTGGTTATAAAACAGCAATCTGCACAAATCAGAGTCAGTGCTTATCTTTCAAACTTGGAATATTGATTTAGTACTCAATACAATGTATATGATGAGGGATCGTTGTATGGTCTGCACTGATATACTTATTGGGATAAAAAAATGACAGCTTTTAAAAAGATAAAATCTAATTTCACAACAGAAGGGAAAATTTTCTATTAGTTTGACCTCCTTCCAGCCCTGGAATAATACATTCTACTGCAACAGTGAAAACTGCTAAGCAAACATGTAATTTTGCTGGCATCACAGTAGCATCCAGTCCTTTGTAAAAAGGAATATCAGCCCACTTTCTGTGTTGAGCCTTGTAAACATAGAGTTGTGTTTTACATACAGATTCTGTTTACTTTTCCTGATTCATGAGCATAGCGCTCAACCTCTGGACACAAAAAAATCTGGACAAAGCCACAAAAATAGAGACAAATTCTAACTATTGTTCTTATAAACTTAGAAAGTTGATAGAATGCTGAAGGGTATGAACTCTGAAACTCAAATGCCTGTCATTATATCATGACTTCAGTCCTCACTTATTCACCACAAAAATCCACAAAACCACACATTTTATTAGAAACAGACCAAAAATATGAGCCAAAAATCTGGACAGGTGAGAAGTATGCTCATGAGCACTGACAGTAGAAGCAAACATATTCTTAAACTGTCTTTAAATCTCTTTTGTAAGCTATGACAAATTACATTATGTTACAGTAGTCTTAAGAACTTTAGACATTAAAGTGAAGGCACTGATGTGAAAATTCACCACAGAATGGAAAATGAATTAGCAGATATAGAATACTTTAGAAGAAGAAAGCAAAAATAAAGTTAAGGATCTGTGTCTGTCCAAGCAAGAGATTAGCAATATAACTTGCTCAGCAAATACAGTCATAGTATATAGGACACAATTAAAAGACTGAATATTAAACTTTATTAAGGCTGCCAAATTGTAGGAAAAGTCCTACTCAGTATTGCCGAAAAAATCAAGCTGTTTCAGACAGAAAAGGGAACTAAGTGCAAAATTATCGTTTTGTGAAATCACTCCCCTTCAACTATTTCAATTTAATCGCCATCTTACTGTATTCTACAGTATCAGAAGACAAAAGTGACCACCCCCTTTCAATCTATCTTGCTGTTTTAAAAATTGTGACTCTCCACTAAAACTTTTTAGGCAGGTAAAACTTAGGTTACCTGCTTTCACATCTAACTCCTCTAGTGCACACTGCAGTGTGTAGGATAAACCATTTTTTATCTCACCTTTAAGCATCACTGTGACTAGCACTTGCTCTAAAACCTGCTGGAAAGCACTAGGAAGCCTTAACCTGATGCAAGCACTCAACTCTCCTTGTTAATAAGGAGAAATTAATTGTAGGCACTAAACAGCCTATAATTGCAAAGTACCCTGATAAGGTAAGGGGAAACAGCTCTTGTACTTTACAAAAAAAAGCACCAAACCAGGCATGTCCAAGGGTCAGCTTCTGGTTATTTCTCCTGTCCACCTGGTGAATCTGGGCATACTGGGGCAATGCAGCAATTGCCTCATGTACACAGACAACCCTCTCCTCCTACACCTGCACTACACCTCAAGTAACACATAGCCCTTCTAAAACCCACACCACCAACACTCTCACATAGCAACACTAAACCCTCATATGTGGAGGCCTTTAACAGTAACCTGCCCAAGCAACAAGGACCTTCGAAGCTGAAATGCAAACACCAATCACAACCAAAGTGTCACATAGCTCACAACACCAGTGTGGCACCCAAAAACAGCCCCTAAGGCAAGACAACATACCCAACACTTATGACATAGGTGACTCTACAGTCAGGCACACTGATGTCCCACTCACCAGACTAAGCAAGAAGAAAATTAGTCAGCTGCCTGTCAGGTGCCAGGATCTGCCACATAATGCATGCACTCAAGTCACTCCACAACAAGTACAAATATGACTCTGTCATTGTCCATGTTTGAGTGAATGACTTGAGACGTACCTCCCTGGACTACATGAAAAGAGACATGGAATCGATCTTGGATCATGTGGCCCAAGCAGGTATGACCCTAGCCCTGATTAGCATCCTGCCTTCGCCCAGAATGATACCACAGTATAAGGACAAAATGATTGACTTCAGCAATTGGCTAAGCTTCTGGTGTCATTCAAAGGGGATACAATATCTGTCTGCCTGGGACAACATGATCAACAGACCATGATGCTTTGCCAGAGATGGTTTGCACCTGTCGCCCCTGGGATTCAAGTTACTGGCTAAGGCTCTTGCCACCCCTATAGTGCCTTTTTTTAGGCAAAGTTCAAAGAACAAAACCACCACCATAACAGGTACAAGCATGCAAAATCTGAAGGTAATGCTACTCAATGCTAGAAGTCTAAACCTCAAAATGTACTCTCTCGAGGCACTCCTAAAAATGAAGAACATTGATATCTGTGCAGTAACTGAGACCTGGTTCAAGGCTCCAGAGAGCACACCTGCAATACCAAGCTACAACTCTTACCACACTTTTCAGCCACAAAACCAGAACCGAAACACTAAAGGTGGAGGAGTGTCCATATTCACCAAGGATATTCACACCACCAGGCTAGTTGCCCAACACAATGTGTCTGACATTCTACAGGTGCAACTAACACTGGGTAAGACTGCAATCCAAATTGTAGCTTGCTACAGATTCCCCCACTATGCCCCAAGATTCTCATTACACCTTTCTAAACATACTGGAAAATATTAAGATACAACCAAACGCCCTAACACTGGGTGATTTCAACTACCTTGCCATTAACTGAGAAAACTACTCATGTACCAACACTATTGCCCAATGGTTCTTGGAATTCATAAATTACAATGCCCTGGATCAACTAAATCCATAGTCCCACCAGGGGCTCCAATATCCTACCCCTGGTCATTACCAACATGGGAAATTGATGCGCCACACCTGTGGTCACCCACTCATTGGTTAGGTCTGACCATAAGCTAATCACCCTTGACATCCACATCCCTCCCCCATCCCCCAGTAAGGAAACCTCCATAAAAAACTTCTCCAAAGCCACCTTCATGCTACTCAAGTCAGAAGTGATAAACTTCATGACACCCATGCAGACGGGAACTGAAAGTTCGACTGCTGAATCCTACACTAAGGCACTGTATGAGCACATCCACTCATGCATGAATCGTGCCATCCCAAATAGGACCAAGATGCTCTCCTCCAAAAAATGGTAGCCAATCTGGTGGTCCCCTGCCATAAACAAAGTTTACAACAAAAAGAAGAAACTGTTGCAGAAAAGAGGAAAATCCCAGGATGCAAAAATCTCCCTTATCAGCCTCCGTAAGAAGCTGAGATCCCTCATAAAATCCTCCAAAGCTAGTTATGAAAATAAAATTGCCAAAGATTCCAAAGAGAACCACAAGGCATTCTATAGCTATGCCAAGAATCTAAATGGCAATGGTCAGATCTGCTCTGAGCTACAACAGAATGGCATTAAATATACTGATCTCAAGGACATTGACAATATCCTGGCAGATCGATTCAGTGCCGACTTCAACCCCCTTTCACCCCCTAAAGGGCCCATCTCAATACCGAAAGATTGCCAAATTTCGGTTATAACGGCCACACAGGTAAAAACCACTCTCTCCAAAGCTAAGAATACAGCATCCATGGGACCAGATGACATCCTGGGCTGTGAACTACATGAACTACAAAATGAACTGGCACCTCACCTAAGTGTCATGTTAAATCATAGCCTCACCTCAGGCTTTGTGCCCACTGATAAAACCAAAACTAAAAAACGTGGAAAAAACAGCACAGTGGCAGGGAAGAGAACCAGCTTTATTTGTGACTAAGCGCTTTCACATTCAAATCCTAGGCATCATCAGTCCTGCAAGATGACTGCAAACTGGGAGCCATTACTGAATCCCCAAATGATGTGTATATTCTACAAAAGGGCCTTACAGAAACAGATGCTTGGTGACAGAGCCATGGACTCAAGCTCAATACCAAGAAATGTATAGTTATCCCCTTTGGGAAAAAAATGTACACATGAATTACCACATAGGTGGCAGTATGCTAAACACAGAAAGTGTGATAAGAGACTTAGAGACACAGGTGGACAGTGGTCTCACCTTCAATAACCACATCGCCACAACAGTCAGGAAATCCTTCTATGTGGCACACCTCATCACTAAGGGCTTTTCATCCAGAAAAAAGGAGGTCATTGTCCCACTGTACTCATCCCTCATTAGACCCATTATAGAATACAATGCACCATTTGGTATGTACTTCTCAAGACATCTGCAACAACTGGAAAGGCCACAGAAATACCTCAATAAAAGAATCACAGACCTAAAGCAGATGCCCTATGCTGACCATCTAAAAAAACTCTAGATATACTCTGTCGCATATCGTCTACTCAGAGGCGATTTCTGCTTAACATACAAGGCCATGTCAAACCCAGAGCTGTTGGACATGCCAGACTTAAAGAAATCCCAATCCCTCAGGCACACGCTCCAGGGATCTAAACCTTGTCATCACAATGAACAAAACATGCTGGAGGGATAGGTTCCTGACCCAGAGACTCCCCAGACTCTGGAATAGACTGCCCACACATGTCAAACAGAGCGCCTCTTTGGCCCTCTTCAAAAGGAACCTTGACGATTGGATGGGAGATAGGAAATTCACCCTGGGGATCACATCAGTCAGCCTGCTAGACAGGGGTCCAGGTAAGTAAATATTGTGGGAAGAAATAGCCATTGAATTGTTATGGCTAGGCTTGTATAGGCCCTAGGGCCGATAGCCTAGTACCAGCCTATGAACCTATAAACCTAAATACTTAACAGTCACAGAGTTAGCAATAGGTTCTATTTCAAAAGGGATCTTTAAGAGTTCTGAAGCATACTTATAGTGAATTTAATTTAATTGAATTTATTTATTTATTTATTTAACATTTGTTGACCAGGAAAGTCCGACTAGGATAGAGCCTAGAAACACTCCAGTTGCACGTCTTTTAAATTTGCTTGTATTTATAAATACAACAGCTTCCGTTCCAGGAAAGTGGCTATATGCAAATGGCAACAATGTGACATGTCATTTAAACTGGCCCAGAAGGTAGATGAATTTTAAAAGATTAAAGGAATTTTGAATTTGACCGTAAAAAGGGGGAGGACCATACTGTTTAATAATTTAATGTATGGAAAACTCTTGCATATTTTGACAGTTTCACAACACAGTCAAGAAGATACATGAGAAAATTAGTCAGTTGCAAATATATATATGAACAGAGCATAAGTAAGAAAAAAAAATTAAATATAGAGAACTCCTAGTCTAGGGTTAGTTTTTTTTTTACCTGCATGTTGGATGTGCTGATTAAATCTCAGTTGGTTGTTATTACTGTCAGTATTTTTAATTTTCATATTAAACTGAATATGCCGGCTAGAGGCTCCAAAATACTGGACCTTGTGCTTACAAATATGGACGAACACTGCACTTCCCAAAATCTCATCAATCTGGTAAAGTCCAACCATAATATTGTTCCCTTCGAAATCAAAATCAACTCAGTAATCCCATTAAAACCAGTAACAGTTAGGAACTATTCCAAGGTAAATTATCTTTTATTAAGTGATGTTTTTTTTCAAAATGTAATGCCCTTCCAAACCCAGAGAACACAGCAGTCTATGCTGAATTGCTGTCAGAAACTCTACAACCATGTCAATGGCTGTAAGAGGCTGTTGTACCTACCAGAAGTAAGCCCAGAATGAGCCCCAGAAATAAACTGCTCTGGTGGCATACCAAATTAAACAGGATATACAACAAAGGGAAAAAATATTATGGCAAAAATCAGGAAGGATAATTCCCATAAAGATAGTAACTCTCTTATCAAAGTAAAGATGCAACTAAGAGGGCTAATTAGGTCAGGCAAAGACACCTTTGAGGTTAAGATGGCCTCCTACGTGAAAGATAACCATAAGACCTTCTAAAACTATGTCAGAAACCTCATAGCAGCACACAGCAATGTGCTAAGTGGTGGTTAAAGGTACCACATTCACTGAGCTTTGTGATATAGCAAACCTGTTAGTAGTCAAATTCAGTTCCTACTTTACCCTCTTCTCACCCCGTACCATTCTCTCAAAAATGCCAGCAAATCATAACCCCTACAACTATAAGTAGGGAGCATGTACTGGCTGTGCTCAGTGAAGCCAAGAATACACCTCATAGGCCCCGATAACAACCAAGGATACCACCTGAATAGTCTAAAATATGACTTATCTGAACCTCTGGAGTCATTATTTAGCTATAGTCTTAAAATAGGCTCTGCGCTACATGAATGGAGAACTACAGCAGTCACCCTCCTTCATAAGGAAGAACCTTCAACAGATCCTGGAAACTACAGACTCATTAGTCAGAACAGTCTTATTTTCAAAGCCATGGAAAGAATTATCAAGGAAATTATCAACAAAGAAGTAGGAAACCTCTAGACACTGGATCCATCTCAGTTGGGCTTTGTCAAAGGAAGGTCATGCTTATTCAATCTAGTGGTCTTCTTAGAAGAGGTCATTAAGGCAATGGATGAGGGGAAAGCAGTGCATATTGCCTACCTAGATCTGGCTAAAGCAGTTGATATAATATCTCACTTGAGCATTGTCAACAAACGTACAGAACTAGGTATAAACCCCTTTATATCATGCTAGAAAGCAAGCAATATTGTTCACTGATAGGACTCAGGAGGTTAGAACTGGTGAGGCCACCTCCACTACAATACAGGCAGTGAGGACAATGTTGTAGGCTGATCACTTCAATGCCATGTCTCTTTAGTTGGCATCATTCAGACTTCTGAGAGGCATCCCCGAGCCCTGTTTTGCTGAGCCTTTTGCACACCCACAAAGCAAACAGCATCAGAATTACTAGATTAAAAGACCTAAATTTTGCTTGTAACATAAATAGGACATGTTGGAGAGACAGATATGTTTTTCAGAGAATTCCCATTCTCTGGAACAAGCTTTCCATCCATGTGAAGCAGAGCTCCTCCTTATCTCTATCCAAGCACAACTTGGACCAATGGATGGATAATCAGAAATTCACCCCTGGTCTGGGTCCTATGTCTCTGATAGACAGATTCAGTCAGTAAATCACCACCTGTATAAATCAAATTCATGGGTCACATTTGGGTTGCACATCTAAGCTTATGAGGGACGAATGGTCATTAGCCTAGTATACACCTATGAACCTATGAGTTATGAGCCTATTAAATGCTAATACTACTGGCAGATAATATTGTTAAACTACAATATTGTGATTGTTGGATTGGAGGTTTAAATGCCATTAATTTAATTTTATTTAGATTTAAGAGTAGTTTAGATTTTTCTTGCCAGTTTTCATTTTTTGTAAAGGAATGTTGCAGGTTATCTCAGAGCTGTTTGATTGAACAAGCTGCATGTATTAGTGTTGAGTCATCTGCATATTGGATTACTTCTGCCAGATATGTTAACTAGTAAAGATCTTAATACTGAGCATTGTGGCACACCTAATGTTGTTTGTTGTGGAGATGACAGCCCATTAGCTCAGTATACATACTGTTGGTCTCTGAGCTAACTTTTAACGCATCTGGCTGTATTGTTTACAAGGTCAACTTCCTTCGGTCTGAGTAATAGAATGGGATGTGAAACTGTATCAAAAGCATTGGATAGGTCTGAAATAGGGATGCAATAATTTCACTTTGAGTTCTATTATGAATATAGTTAAAGAAAGAAAAGTTGATTCTGTATTATGCCCTGGCCTAAATTCATGCAGCATTTTGGACTGTAACTTGTTCTCCATTAGGTAATTGATCGGTTGTATGTGAGCTAATTTTTCAAGTATTTTAGATACAGTGGAGAGGATGACTGTACATCTGCAGTTTGCTAACTTAAGTGTTTTGCCACCTTTACGTAACGGGTAATATAAGATCATTTCCATAATGTGGAGTCTACTCCTTCTTGGAGTAACAGATTTATAAGTATACATACAAGGTATACAATAGCTTCTGCTGCTATGTAGACATATTATACTGGTATGTTATCAGCTGCCAGAGAGGTGGCTTTAACTTTTTGAATAAGTTTTTCTTTTTTGTTTCACATAGTAAATGAGAAGGTAGTTGCGTCGGTGTCCTTGTCACTTAGTAATGTGTTGTTGCATTGGAATTATTAAGGGAGTTTACAACATTTATGTTGTAGAAGTTAAATCTTCATGCTACACTGTAGTTTGCTTTATCTATGAAAGGACACTGCTGTGATTTTTGACCATTTTCTGTAAGTTTGACTGTTGTCCAAAACTATACTGGAGTTTTACAGTGGTTTACCTGTAGAATAGCGTAGTATTTAAAGTTTAGAATGGTATTCTTTGGTTTTAAAAGTACCAGTTTTATTGTTTATTGTTGACTATATTTTTTTTCAAAATATCAGTTTTGCCATGCCTCATTTCCATTAAGTATTAACTTTTTTATATCTGGTGTAAACCATAATGAAGGGTTTGATATGATTATTTTCCTGAGCTGATGTACTATGGAGTTAAGTATGCAGAGAGAGGCTTTGTTGACGTAAGTTACTGCATCATTTAAAGACAGTGTTTAAATGGTTTTCAGTTGCTATGATTAACAATAATCAATAATGTTTCCTGACTGAATTTGGTTGGATTTCTGAAAAGGTTATATTGGATATTTGTATGTATTCAGATATGTTTATACATGGCAGAAATTCTATTGTGATCACTAATGGCGCAGGGCATAAATCCAATATGGCTAACCAAAAAAACTAGGTACCACCAGAGGGAAAACCTCAACAAGAAAAGGAATAAAATCTGTGTGATTTATTGATTTACTTATTTATTTATTTGCCATTTATTAACTGGGTTGGTCTGGCTGGGCAGGTTCCCTTTTTCAGCAGATACCTGAGGAGAAAATCTCCATTACAGCAAAGCATGTTTACAATCAATACTACCCAAAGGCAATAAAACCTTTGATGTCCTGACACTGTAGAGAACGAAAGCAGTTAACTGACCATAAAAAGAATAAAGACGTCTTTCATTGTCTGTAAGGACTGCCACACAGCATGTTTTTTTTTGATAATTCCTTCATGAGAAACTTGGTAATTGTTTTCTGTTAGTATTATTTGCCCTTGTGGTCGTATGCATTACCTGTGTTAATCCATACAAATAAATAGCGGAGTAAATATTTTCTGATTACACTTGACCCAATTAATGTTAATGTCACCCAGTGTTATTGATTTAAGTAATATATTTGTGGGTATCCTTGAGAATATGTCTTAAGAAGCCTATTTGTCTGGATTAGGAGGTACACTCAGTGTTGCTATACATACTGATTATTTATGACTTAATTTTACGTGCATCTACTACAACATCAGGGATATTAATCTTTGATATTTGCAGGGTGTGTATCACAGGTTTAAAAGCTTTTGAATAACAATCGCTACACCACCAGCTTTTCTACTAGTATGATCATTATGGACACTGTCTTAGCCAGGAGACAGTATTTCTTCATCTTTTGTGTATAATTTGGTTATAATGTACTATTGCAATTATGTCAGGAGTATACAAGGATATCCAACTAAATGGGTCTGTTATTTTATTCTGCATACTACAGGCATTTACATTGCAAAATTATATTCCTGATAGGATACTACAAAAAAGGTGTAATAGGATTGATCAGGAAAGTATGCGTATGGCAAGTCCTGGATTAGGTTAAAGTCCCACAGTGTAGAAGAAAATTGTATTTAGAAGTCTGCTGGAATTTAAATGTTTGTAATAAGGTTTGGATATATCTGGTTCATTTACTTTTTAGAAAATTATTTTGTCATAGGTATTTTAGAGTTAACAGGTCAATGATATTAGATTGAAATATTTTGGAGTTTATTATTATAATGTTTTAGACTGAGCTCTTACGTGAGAGTGTGAGAGTAATAGTGGCATGATTTTTTAAGTGGTATGTGGTAGCTCGAGTAGAATTTAGAAAAAAAAAACAAGGCAAGATGTGTTATTTTGTGTACATGACATTTGCATCTAGGTGGTGTTTGATTATCATGACATTTGTATCTAGGTGGTGTATGATTATCATGACATTTGTATCTAGGTGGTGTTTGATTATCATGACATTTGTATCTAGGTGGTGTTTGATTATCATGACATTTGTATCTAGATGGTGTTTGATTATCATGACATTTGTATCTAGGGGTGTTTGATTATCATGACATTTGTATCTAGGTGGTGTTTGATTATCATGACATTTGTATCTAGGGGTGTTTGATTATCATGACATTTGTATCTAGGGGTGTTTGATTATCATGACATTTGTATCTAGGTGGTGTTTGATTATCATGACATTTGTATCTAGGTGGTGTTTGATTATCATGACATCTGTATCTAGGTGGTGTTTGATTATCATGACATTTGTATCTAGGTGGTGTTTGATTATCATGACATTTGTATCTAGGTGGTGTTTGATTATCATGACATTTGTATCTAGGTGGTGTTTGATTATCATGACATTTGTATCTAGGTGGTGTTTGATTATCCTTCCTTGTGGAGTGGAGTGGAAGCTACAATACTTTTGGTACTGTAGTAGGGAAGGGGTGATTGACGTGACTAGTGGTACACTTACAGTTCATCTTATATTGTTGATGTCAGGTATCAGGTGATTATACTAATTTTAGTAAGTTGTTAAGGTGTTAAGATGTTATGGCATTGTGCATAAAAAGTAGAGACATAAACTGAAATCAGTTTAAGGAAATATTGTAAGTATGTGTTTGGAAGGGAAAATACATTTATTTAAAAATTTGGTGCAGTGTTACTGAGCTAAACAGATGTAAGAGCTTTGATTAGTGGAGACTGTGTAGTAAAAAGGAATATAATAGATTAAAGAAGTGATCAAGTGGGAGTGAAGTTTGTTGAAAGGTAGAAATGGCAGACTGGAAATTAGTAATAGTTAACGTAATGTGGATTGAAGCACTGGCCACTATGAATGGGAAAGCAGTGTACAAAAGCACACTATAGTGGCTTTTATGATTATCAAGAGACGCCTACATGATAGCAGAAAATGGGCATCCAGCGAGCAGGGAATACAGGAAATGAAATAGGGGTGGAAAGGATCGGAGTGAGTGCAAGAAGGTACAATCAAGCAGGAAAACCCCAGCTCATTCTGCAACTAAAAACAATCTGTCAGAACTAGGTCATTGACCCCAAAATAGTGATTTACAAGACTATACAGAGGCACACCTTATGTTACATCTGATTAGTATTTAAGATAAGGGGTGAGAGATATGAAACTGACAGTCAAACTGTTTTAATGTCGTAATACTGATGGTATGTAATGCAATTATCAGATTCAAATGTAGCAGTACAGTTTCAGGTACTACCGTTAAGTAGAGTGCTAATGTTTGCTCAGTCTCATTTGAACAACTACGAAGCAAAGTCAAAATTTCATGAAAATATAAGCACTATATATAAAACCGAACACCCACGTATCTGGGGTTCATAGACATTAGAAAAGCTCACCAAATATCAATATGCATAAATCAGTATATGCTTGCTTCTTACAAATCATACCAAACAAAACAAAAGGTTGAGTGCTTTGCTTGTGTTTGAAGTTGCTTTCAGCTGTCAAATGGGAAATCAAATTATCTTTGCCTAAAAATTATTTTTTTAATTCAGGCCTGTACAAAAGGTCTTATTAACTCTGTGTGTGGCAGGAAATAAGTATGTCTGAGTCACAGATACCTAAATATGCTTGTGTACTGTACAAAATAAAGTAATACATAAAACAAACAACATATACTCTAGAAATACTTGGCTAGTACAAAATATCTACCTAGGAGATGATTACATGTGGTTGTTTGTTCAATGGTTATCGAAGTACATCACTTGCCAAGGAAAACAACAGATACCCTACAAATACCTGAACAGTATTAACGTTTATAATAGAACATCTTTTTGTATTAAGAACAAACCCAGCAATGTTTCCTGTGGTATTACAGTACCAAAAAGCTAGTATACAAATAATTAAACTTTATGTAACAGTATAGGATAAAAAAAATTAAGCTTAAGATAGTGAATTAATTAGCAAGAGCAAATATCTGGGATTTGCTAATAGCTGAATGGAAGGCTGTTCTCTCTTAAGCAAATGTGCTACTTGTCTAAATGAGGTACCTGCTGCAAGAACTGTAACAATATTTCATGTTATTAGTTGTCTCATCTTTGTTAGACTAAACTTCCAAATTTAGTTTCCAGATGTATTCTTGTAAAACTATCATGTTATAAATAAACCCATTTCTATGACATGGGCCACATGTCAGACCTTTTGGAAAAATAAAAGCTTCAGCCATATTCAGCAAACAATTAGTCACATAATATAAAGCCCATAACTTCATAGGTATTCACTATGCTTACAGTCCAGGGAACCTTTGAGGGAGCAAAGTCCGAATTCCCAGTTGCCCCTAAGCACTGTCTAGTTCTAGTTAAGTCAGTTGCTCAAGGTCATCCAGCAGGCAAATGAGGGCTTTGGTAATCAAACCCTGTACCACAGGAATAATAACTCACAACCTTAACCCTCTGTGCCAACTGCCAGAAATGTCATGCCTTACAAAAACAAAAGTATTTATCACTGCTCAGTGCCTGTAAAAGTACCATTCCTTTTTCTTTGATACTGTGTATTTCCAATGTTATAATTGCAGTGATATGGATGAGATCTCATTTCATGTTTCTGCTGCCATTTTCTGTTCCCGTTGCTGCTGCTGGAGTTGTACTCAGGAACCAAATCAACTTATAGTACTTTCTCCCTGCTCCCTCTACAGATTACCCAGGAGCAGACCTTGTTAAAAAACACTCAAACTTCTTGGTTCTGGTCAGGGATTGCTTGGGCTAAAAATGGTGCTACTGTATTCTTGCTGGCTGATCAGTCTTGTAAACTGTCAGGAAAAAAAATGCATTAGATGAAATATCATTGGTTCCTTTAATTTTACTTTTAACTTCTTACAGTCATTACAATCATTCTAATCTTGATTAAATTTAATTTGTTTTCCTTCTTTAATGTTTCTTCTTGTGCAAATAATTTTTGATTTGATTAATTCTAGTAGAATAATTTGCAGCAACTATAGACACTTTTAAATCCTTATTCAGATGGTTAGTCTCTTTCAATTGCAAATTTTAATTGATTGCATCTAATAAGAAGTAACATATACTCTAAATCTATTTTTGAAGTTGTGTTTTCACATATTTTTCAATAACTCAGCTTCCCCGCAGGCTTCTTGTTCGCATACAAACCTCAGGGAACATGCAAAGTGTTAATGCTTGTTTTGAAAAATAAAGCGTCTACAAACAAAAGAACATACTACAGTAATCTGTGACTGACAGCTACAGAAACACATTAGCTAGTTCACTTTTCAGATTACACTGAATATACTTTAGGGAAACAGAAATAAAATGTACCGCAAGGCAAACTCTGTAGAACAGAAAATTGCTGGTGTCATTAATCTACTCTTAGCTAAAAATGTACTTGTCAGTCATCTTTTTCTCTATCTATCTATGTGTGTGTGTGTGTGTGTGTGTGTGTGTGTGTGTGTGTGTGTGTGTGTATATATATATATATATATATATATATATATATATATATATATATATATATATATTATATATATATATATATATATATAATATGTAGACATACATTGGCAACTGCATAAAATGAAAATAAGGCATTTTTTTCAGACGGAAACTATCATTCATTTCTATTCAAAGCCTTCTTTGATTTATTTATTATGTTTATTTGTTTTGTGTTTATTTTTGTACATGTTTTTGGACTGCTGCCCCCCATGACTGCGTACCTTAAAGCAACTTAAGGCTTTGCTATACTTGCTGGATGCTGGGCTGCCCTGGGCAGGGTATCCCAAATGTAAAGAATACTGCAGCAGTGAAGGGAAAGACATCTACTGTTATGGCAAGATTTTATACAACTGTACGTTGTTTCTTTATACATGCAAAACTATATTGAAGAGATGAAAAAACATATTACTTGGTATATGCGCACACACACACACACACACACACACACACACACACACACACACCTCCAGGGTATTTAGCAAATGGTTTTATTAAAGCATGTAATTACACAACATAAAAGATCCATTTCATGTCATCTTAGCTTCTTAATCAAACAGCAGAAATATAATTTTCTGGGATCTCAAAGGCCTGATGACTTAGGTGCTGTTCGTTCCCTGCAGCACTGCTATTATACTTTCATGATATCATGGGAAAGGTGGTTATTATGAACAAAATATATGCATTTGCAATGAACGTTACTAGCATGAATGCATGTATGCATGACCAAGAAGGACTGGAAGAAAATCAAATGGAACAGAGCAGAGACGCAAAGCTTAGAGGCAAGCAACCTGTTTTGTCCTGCTTATTTTTTAATAAATAGTACTGAATACTTTGCAGCAGGAAAGAGCATGCAGAGCAGAATACTGGGACTTGTATACAATGAGAGCATGCCTCCATTAAATGGTAATATTGATAATGCTGCCATCTTAGAATTTCCATATCCTTTATCACTGCTACACTTTACAAAATTGTAAAGAAGCACACACCCTATAGAAAGTTTATCTACTTTCACAATAATGTGATCACCAGCACAGAATTCATTTATTTTACTTTTATTTGTTTATTGCATTTGTTGACTCAGAAAGTTCTACTGGATAGAAACTCCCTTCAACACAAGCCAGATTGCTTAGAATTTGGGAATGCAGTTATTGCGCTTGTGTGCTTTCGTCTGGCTACCTTAATTCACTTATTTATTTTTATTTACCTATTGTGTTTATTGAGCAGGAAAGTCCAACTGAGCAGAAACCCCAGCAATAGCTAGGGAGAATTCCCATTGCTGGAAAGGGGTTTCCTGCAATGACTAGGCTTCACAATTTACACTGAATATATTAGTGAGTACAGCTCAGTTATTCTGGTATACATAACACATCATTACATAGGATGCTCAGATGTACTTAGAATATCAATACAAAATATAATAATAATAATAATAATATTGAAACATACATTCAATAGATAGAAAAACATGGTATTCAGAAATACAATTATAGCATAATATTCAGATTAGAAGACATAGCATGAAACTGCATAGAGTATTCTGAAAAAAATGTATGTTCTGTACCACAGAATAAGATACATAGAGAAGTGTAGCAGATCGTTAATGTATAATCCTAGCTAGGAGTTTCACAAGAGCAGAGCCAAGAGCACGTAAGATGTTAAGTTAAGTTTTGAATGAATTCAAGTTTTCAATTTATTTCAGTCAAGAGAGAAAGAGATTCCACTCCTTGGCAACACAGTGCCACCTGCTGTTATTTTAGATGTAGGTATCATACATAGCAGATGATCCCCAGAATGAAGATTACTGTTAGGCTTGTATGAGGGATTGGGTGATTCACTGCTTGGAGTGTATAAAGGAATGAGTAATTCAGTGCTTGGGGTGTATCAGGGAAATAGTGATTCAGGGCTTGGGGTGTATGAGGGAATGATTGATATAGGTGCTTGGGGTGTAAGAGGGAATGAGTGATTCAGTGCTTGGGGTGTATGAGAGAATGACTTATTCAGTGCTGGGGTGTATGAGGGAATGAGTGATTCAGTGCTTGGGGTGTATGAGGGAATGAATGATTCAGTGCTGGAGGTGTATGAGGGAAGGAGTGATTCAGTGCTTTGGGTGTATGAAGGAATGAGTGATTCAGTGCTTGGGGTGTATGAGGGAATGCGTGATTCAGTGCTTGAGATGTATAAGGGAATGAGTGATTCAGTGTTTGGGGTGTATAAGGGAATAATTGACTCAGTGCTGGAGTATATGATGGAATGAGTGATTCAGTGCTTGGGTGTATGAGGGAATGAGTGATTCAGTGTTTGGGGTGTTTGAGGGAATGAGTGAGTCAGTGCTTGGGGTGTATGAGGGAATGAGTGAGTCAGTGCTTGGGGGTGTATGAGGGAATGAGTGAGTCAGTGCTTGTGATGTATGAGGGAAGGAGTGTGTCAGTGCTTTGGGTGTATGAAGGAATGAGTGATTCAGTAATTGGGTGTATGAGGGAATGAGTGATTCAGTGTTTGGGGTTTATGAGGGAATGAGTGAGTCAGTGCTTGGGGTGTATGAGGGAATGAGTGATTCAGTGCTGGGATGTATGAAGGAATGAGTGATTCTGTGCTTCGGGTGTATGAGGGAATGAGTGATTTAGTGCTTGGGGTGTATGAGGGGTTGACTGAGTCAGTGTTTGGGGTGTAAGAGGGAATGATTGATAGATGCTCAGGGTGTATTAGGGAATGATCGATTCAATGTTTGGAATATATGTGGGAATGACTGATTTAGTGCTCAGGATATATAAGTGAATGAGTGATTCAGTTCTTGGGGTGTATGAGGGAATGAGTGATTCAGTGCTTTGGGTGTATGAGAGAATGATTGATTCAGCGCTCAGGGTGTAGGTGGAAATGAGTGATTCAGTGCTTGGGGTATATGAGGGAATGAGTGATTCAGTGCTTTGGGTGTATGAGGGAATGATTGATTCAGTGCTCAGGGTGTAGGTGGAAATGAGTGATTCAGTGTATGAGGGAATGAGTGATTCTGTGCTCGGTGCTTATGAGGGAATGAGTGATTCAGTGCTTGGGGTGTATGATGGAATGAGTGATTCAGTGTTTGGGGTGTTTGAAGGAATGAGTTATTCAGTGCTTGTGATGTCGAAGGAATGAGTGATTCAGTGCTTGGGGTTAGAGGGAATGAGTGATTCAGTGCTCTGGGTGTATGAGGGAATGATTGACTCAGTGCTCGGGGTGCATGTGAAAATGAGTGATTCAGTGCTCGTGGCTTCTTAATCAAACAGCAGAAATATAATTTTCTGGGATCTCAAAGGCCTGATGAGTTAGGTGCTATTCGTTCCCTGCAGCACTGCTATTATACTTTCATTATATCATGGGAAAGGTGGTTATTATGAGAGAATGACTTATTCAGTGTTTGGGGTGTATGACGGAAAGAATGTTTCAGTGCTTGGGGTGTATAAAGGAATGAGTGACTCAGTACTTGGGGTGTAAGAGGCAAAGAATGACTTATTCAGTGTTTGGGGTGTATGATGGAATGAATGATTCAGTGCTTGGGGCGTATAAAGGAATGAGTGACTCAGTACTTGGGGTGTAAGAGGCAAACAGTGATTCAGTGTTTTGGGTCTATGAGGGAATGATTGATATAGGTGCTTGGAGTGTAAGAGGGAATGAGTGAATGCTTGGGTTGTTTGAGGGAATGAGTGATTCAGTATTTGACGTTTATGAGGGAATGATTGATTCAGTGCTCAGGGTGTATGTGGAAATGAGTGAATCAGTGCTCAGGGCATATGAGGGAATGAGTTATTTATTTCCCCATTTTTGTTTGGATCCATTGATCCATTTAAATAGTTTGATCTAAAAGTTAATTATTCAGCTACTTTAATCATACCATATATTTATATTTTGCTCCTACCTGTTTAGTTCATATCTATATTATATCACATAATAGCATAATTATTCTTTTTTAGGACCTATCAATATATTAATGTTTAATTTCATAATGGTATGACAGGTCATGTAATGACATATATACATAATTTTTATATTTTTTATATTTTTGTTTTATATTTAGTTTTAGAGACATGAAACATTTTTACATGCTAACATTGGCAATATTTCATTTAATAGTTCATAGTTATATACACACTTTACCATTTAAAGATTCTCAAAGGTAATGCTTTCACTTTTATGTTATCGTTGCCACTAGAGTGTTTCATGAAATTTATCATAATATGTAATAACAATGACTTTTAGAAGAACTCTTTCTGTGTTTTTTTCACTCTCTTAATAGTAACTGGAGGGTTATTGATATGATATCTAACTGCTATATTGATCCATGAGTCTCTCATTTTTCACTTTTTGACATTTGATATGTTTTACACGTCATTCTTGGCCGTTTCTATTTGTTAATGTTATTATGGCCCGTGTTGAAAATGGTCCGATGAAAGGAACACGAATATTATCTTGTCCGGACATATTAAACTACTGCTGTTTACAGTTTTTGAGTTATGAGCTTTACAAACGCTACAATTAATTTGTATATAAAGTCTGACTCAAGGTGCACACTAAATACTTTCATATATGCGTTGTTGAATCTAGGCATCTTATTGCACCGCTATGCAACACATATTTCCTAAACACATCATGAATGTTATGATCTCTACTCTGTTTGCATCGCGATTGATTCTTAAAGCAGATGTTATTGCAATCAGTGACAGTTCTTTGGTTTATATCAAATAACTGTATTTGATTTATATATGCATACTGCTATAATGGTTCATTGATATGCGATGGTTTAATGTTTACATGCTATGTTTATGTTGTTGATATGTGGCGTTAGATAAACAAGTACAGGCATTTCATCTTACAAGACGTTTTATACTGCTGCAGTTGTTATGTGTTTTGAGAATTACATTCATATACACTGGTTGCATGTTTATTAACTATTTCATGCACTCCAGTTTTTATATGCACAGAGCATGCTTATCTCGATTTATATCGAAGAATTTTTTATTAAGAACATCGGTATTTTATGATTTGATTCTGAACTGATTTGGACATCATGGTTATATTTTTTTTAAAGTTGGGAGACATTTTTTTGGTTTTTGTCCATTGGATTCTCTGCTATGTTCTTTCAAGATTCCTTACAGCTTGTCAGCTATTGAAGTGTGTTTTAATCACATAGGGTTTGACTATTCTTGCCTTAAAGCGGCAAGTTTTATATTTCAAACCACTGACTAGTTGATGTTGAGATCCAACATAATTATGTACACATTAAATGCATATTGAAATGTAATGTTAAACCGACTTTAATATGCTCCATCAGCTTTATTATTAACATCGAAGCGGATGTCTAGTTGGTTGGCTTAATAGAATGTAAACTATTTACTAGTTGAGATTTATTCAACCTTTAGAAAGCTGGCCATACTTTTATGCCAGTTCATTTTCATGTCGGGACTTATATTCTTAGTTTTTAGTTGTGTTTTTAATATTTCTTGTACAGATTTAATTTGGTGTAATATCATAAACACTTGAAGCATTATTAGATTTAACTTGTGTTTTTACGGATTTGTGTTTTTTACTAACAGATCAGTTGTTCTGCTCAAAACCCCTATCACCACTTTAACGAATAGCTGTGGCTAATTATGTTATTAATTAATGACTATCTTGGGTTTTGGCTTGCGCGCCAAAAAGTTTTACATAAAAGAAGGTAAATTTTTACTGTTACTTACATCTGAAGAAGCGTAGTTTATCTACGTGAAAGCACTTGTGTGTTTTTATGGCTTAATAAAAGATTTTATATTTATTCGACTTCTCCATGTGGTGACTCCTGTTGGAATCTGATATCATCAGTTTATTTACGTTTTTCCACGAGGAGTCTTTACTTTTTTGCTGCAGTTCACTAGTTTTTTAGTTCGTTCATTGTGCTGCCTGCAATTTTGACTCATGGAACATATTGACATCGAACTTGATTTTCATCCAGAGACGAGGACACCTACTTCATCGGCTTGGGACTCTCTCAAGCACTGCACTGAGAATCCTTTATTGACTCTGGAATTGACTAATCGGGCTATTGTTCCTCCACAAACTCCCAACGGTGAGAATGTTATAGAATTCAACAAACTGTGTAGACTGTTCCAGGATGATTTATACCAACTACAGAGGTATGCGTGGCAGAGACTACACTTAGAGGCATGTATTCATTTTAAAATTATTCCTAGAGGCATGCGCATCTTCTGTATGCCATCTTATGGGGATTCTCATCCCTTACTTTTGAGAAAATGGCAAGATTTGAATATACAGCTTGGGTTTAGTTATATCAATTTGTTGCTTGAATATTTTGGTCCACTTGAAACTGATTTAAGGAAGAAAATAGATGCACAGCATAAAGCTATCTTGGAAAGTTTTACAACCGAATATTTTATTAAAAGACTTGATAGTATTTGGACTCAGGTCCACTCTTTTAGTGAACGTTTGAAATTAGTGAAACAGAGAAAAATTATAAGAGATGCCAATGATTTTGCTACAGGTCAAGTTTTCCTTTGGCCTAGAACTGGGAATTCTCATATACATGATGCATCTAAAACTAGTAATTTTATTAATGCCTCTGACTCTGAATTTCCCGTTAATGTGACTCCCAATACTGTTTCTCATGATGTTTCTTCATCTATGCCTACAACTAGTATCTTGACGAACAACGTATTGGTATCCAGTAATCACTCGTCTCATCCTTTGAATGACCAGAAAGATATGAATTTTTCTAGTGATACACCTCCTCCTAACCAGCAAGCGGCTTCAGCTTTTCTTTTAGCAGGAGCGAAACCTAAGGACTCAGCCCCTGCTACCAACAGTTTTTTACCCTTTCCTGTAAAGCAACAACTAGGATGGAGAGGCCGTTCCCACAGCAGAGGGCCGAGAAAAAGAAAAGGATCCGGAGAAAGGTACACCACAACAAGGAAACAGAAAAACTGAACTCCTTAGTTTATAATACTTCTGAGTATATGTTATCTGAATCTGACCTCTCCCTTTTGGAGAAAGGACTTAATTTTATACCTTCTCAGACAAGCTTTCTTAATGATGTCCTTGTGGACTTAAGATTGTTTTGCCGTAATGTATCTCTTAAAATTCTGTTCAAGAATAACAGTGTGTTAAACACAAAAGATTTAAAGAATTTTTTTAGAGTTAAGAGCAGTTTCATACCGTGCATGCCTCACAATGTCGAACGTTTTTTAAAAATGTGTGAAACTGACTTCTATGAATGGTTTGCTCTCCACAAGAAAAGATGCTGTTTTTTTAACATAACTAAAGCAGAACAGGACTCCCTACATGCTTTAATGAACAACACAGACATCATCATTAAGCCAGCCGATAAAGGGGGTGCCATAGTCATTATGAATTTTTCAGATTATGACATCACTATGAATAATCTCTTATCTGATGATATAGTATATGAAAAAATTACTCCAACAGTTCATAAGAAGATCATTAAAACAGTACATTCAGATCTCTATGACCTCCTGATGGGGGGCCAGATTAGTTGTGAGCTCTATGAATACTTTCTCATAGAATTCCCCACAACTCCTATAATCAAAGGCTTACCCAAGATTCACAAAGGTACTACACCTATACCGATGAGACCTATAGTCTCCAGTGAAAACTGGGTAACCTATACCATTTCTTCCTTTGTAGAGAGCCTCCTTAGACCTTTGGTAGACAGCATCCCTAACATCCTCAGAGACTCTTACCAACTTATAGACTCCTTGAAGGATCTTGAGTTTGAAAGAAAGGAGACACCCATATTATTAGTCACCATGGATGTTAAAAACCTCTTTACCTGCATTCCGAATGATCTGGGGCTTCAAGCTATCAATGAGGTACTAGTCAGTTTATCTGACTACAGTAACAACAGACAAATCTTAATCAATTGTCTTTTAGAACTGATACTCAATAATAATGTTTTCCTATACCAGAAACAACTCTATTTGCAGAGATGGGGGGTTGCCATGGGCACCCCCTGTGCAAATAGTTACGCCAATCTTGTGGTTTATAACTGGGAACAGGAACATCTATTCAAACATGCAGATTTCAAGAGAATCAAGGTCTATAAGAGGTTTGTGGATGATGTTTTCTTTGTTTGGGAAGGTACTGAGATCGAATGTACAAAGTTCATTAGTGAACTTGAAACTACATCCTCTTTTTTGAGATTTACAGTGGAAACATCTTATAATCTGGTACATTTCTTGGATTTGCAGTTAGAGTTAAATGATAACAAGATTGTTACATCGTTACATAGGAAACCTACTTGGAGAAATACGTTGCTCCGCTTTGAAAGCATGCATCCCAGATTTACCTTTAAAGGGATAATATCTAGTCAAATGCATAGAATATTCAAGATATGTAGATACAGCAACACTTTGGAAACAAAACTTAATACACTTGAAACCTTATTCAGAGAAAGGTGCTATCCTATCAAGTTAATAACAGAATGTAAACATGAAGTTTCAAATAAGTTATTTAATAATCATGGTACAGATGTTGCTGAACATAGGACTGATTTCAAACAATACTTTAAGACCAATGAGAGATTTATGGATAGACTGAGTTATGTCACTAGATTTACTAGTGACATTTTTAACTTAAATAAAATTATATCTAGGAATTGGAATGTTCTTATAACAGATCCTTTTACTAAAACCATAGTGGGTGAATACCCCAGGTTTAGTTATAGAACATCCCACAATTTAAAAGAACTTCTTTGCTCAGAAAGGACCACACAATATAGAAAAGAAGAATGTGACAAACAAGGTACTTTTCCCTGTGGACATTGCTCCATTTGCCCTTATATATCTAGACACATCAGTTTTTTACATCCAGAAGGCCTTTTTACCTTCATTCCCAGATTTTTCAGTGATTGTAATACCAGCAACCTGGTTTATTTAGCCACATGTGACCATTGTGATGTATTCTATGTAGGGCTAACTAAAAGGTGGCTCCGTGATAGGATTTACAATCACTGTTATGATATTAGGAAGGGACACGAATGCAATGCCCTAGCTAAACATATTATTGAACACAACACCCATACGTTCAGCTTCAAAGTCTTAGAGAAAATACTTCAAAATCCCAGAGAAGGAGACAATAACAACCAGTTAGCCACTAGAGAATTAAAGTGGATTTTGACTCTGAAAGCCCACATATATCCAGGGATTAATCAATCTGTATCGGTTAAGCCCATTTTGAATAATAGGAAAAAACATTAATAAAATGGTAGGTTTTACATTTCAATGCCATCTTCATTTATTTCCCCATTTTTGTTTGGATCCATTGATCCATTTAAATAGTTTGATCTAAAAGTTAATTATTCAGCTACTTTAATCATACCATATATTTATATTTTGTTCCTACCTGTTTAGTTCATATCTATATTATATCACATAATAGCATAATTATTCTTTTTTAGGACCTATCAATATATTAATGTATAATTTCATAATGGTATGACAGGTCATGTAATGACATATATACATAATTTTTATATTTTTTATATTTTTTATATTTTTGTTTTATATTTAGTTTTAGAGACATGAAACATTTTTACATGCTAACATTGGCAATATTTCATTTAATAGTTCATAGTTATATACACACTTTACCATTTAAAGATTCTCAAAGGTAATGCTTTCACTTTTATGTTATCTTTGCCACTAGAGTGTTTCATGAAATTTATCATAATATGTAATAACAATGACTTTTAGAAGAACTCTTTCTGTGTTTTTTTCACTCTCTTAATAGTAACTGGAGGGTTATTGATATGATATCTAACTGCTATATTGATCCATGAGTCTCTCATTTTTCACTTTTTGACATTTGATATGTTTTACACGTCATTCTTGGCCGTTTCTATTTGTTAATGTTATTATGGCCCGTGTTGAAAATGGTCCGATGAAAGGAACATGAATATTATTTTGTCCGGATACATTAAACTACTGCTGTTTACAGTTTTTGAGTTATGAGCTTTACAAACGCTACAATTAACTTGTATATAAAGTCTGACTCAAGGTGCACACTAAATATTTTCATACATGCGTTGTTAAATCTGGGCATCTTATTGCACCGTTATGCAACACATATTTCCTAAACACATCATGAATGTTACGATCTCTACTCTGTTTACATCGCGATTGATTCTTAAAGCAGATGTTATTGCAATTAGTGACAGTTCTTTGGTTTTAGCAAATAACAGTATTTGATTTATATATGCATACTGCTATAATGGTTCATTGATATGCGATGGTTTAATGTTTACATGCTATGTTTATGTTGTTGATATGTGGCGTTAGATAAACAAGTACAGGCATTTCATCTTACAAGACGTTTTATACTGCTGCACTTGTTATGTGTTTTGAGAATTACATTCATATACACTGGTTGCATGTTTATTAACTATTTCATGCACTCCAGTTTTTATATGCACAGAGCATGCTTATCTCGATTTATATTGAAGAATTTTTATTAAGAACATCGGTATTTTATGATTTGATTCTGAACTGATTTGGACATCATGGTTATATTTTTTTTAAAGTTGGGAGACATTTTTTTGGTTTTTGTCCATTGGATTCTCTGCTATGTTCTTTCAAGATTCCTTACAGCTTGTCAGCTATTGAAGTGTGTTTTAATCACATAGGGTTTGACTATTCTTGCCTTAAAGCGGCAAGTTTTATATTTCAAACCACTGACTAGTTGATGTTGAGATCCAACATAATTATGTACACATTAAATGCATATTGAAATGTAATGTTAAACCGACTTTAATATGCTCCATCAGCTTTATTATTAACATTGAAGCGGATGTCTAGTTGGTTGGCTTAATAGAATGTAAACTACTATACTAGTTGAGACTTATTCAACCTTTAGAAAGCTGGCCATACTTTTATGCCAGTTCATTTTCATGTCGGGACTTATATCCTTAGTTTTTAGTTGTGTTCTTAATATTTCTTGTACAGATTTAATTTGGTGTAATATCATAAACACTTGAAGCATTATTAGAATTAACTTGTGGTTTTACGGATTTGAGTTTTTTACTAACAGATTAGTTGTTTTGCTCAAAACCCCTATCGCCACTTTAAAGAATAGCTGTGGCTAATTATATTATTAATTAATGACTATATTGGGTTTTGGCTTGCGCGCCAAAAGTTTTACATAAAAGAAGGAAAATTTTTACTGTTACTTACACCTGAAGAAGCGTAGTTTATCTACGTGAAAGCACTTGTGTGTTTTTATGGCTTAATAAAAGATTTTATATTTATTCGACTTCTCCATGTGGTGACTCCTGTTGGAATCTGATATCATCAGTTTATTTACGTTTTTCCACGAGGAGTGTTTACTTTTTTGCTGCAGTTCGCTAGTTTTTTAGTTCGTTCATTGTGCTGCCTGCAATTTTGACTCATGGAACATATTGACATCGAACTTGATTTTCATCCAGAGACGAGGACACCTACTTCATCGGCTTGGGACTCTCTCAAGCACTGCACTGAGAATCCTTTATTGACTCTGGAATTGACTAATCGGGCTATTGTTCCTCCACAAACTCCCAACGGTGAGAATGTTATAGAATTCAACAAACTGTGTAGACTGTTCCAGGATGATTTATACCAACTACAGAGGTATGCGTGGCAGAGACTACACTTAGAGGCATGTATTCATTTTAAAATTATTCCTAGAGGCATGCGCATCTTCTGTATGCCATCTTATGGGGATTCTCATCCCTTACTTTTGAGAAAATGGCAAGATTTGAATATACAGCTTGGGTTTAGTTATATCAATTTGTTGCTTGAATATTTTGGTCCACTTGAAACTGATTTAAGGAAGAAAATAGATGCACAGCATAAAGCTATCTTGGAAAGTTTTACAACCGAATATTTTATTAAAAGACTTGATAGTATTTGGACTCAGGTCCACTCTTTTAGTGAACGTTTGAAACTAGTGAAACAGAGAAAAATTATAAGAGATGCCAATGATTTTGCTACAGGTCAAGTTTTCCTTTGGCCTAGAACTGGGAATTCTCATATACATGATGCATCTAAAACTAGTCATTTTATTAATGCCTCTGACTCTGAATTTCCTGTTAATGTGACTCCCAATACTGTTTCTCATGATGTTTCTTCATCTATGCCTACAACTAGTATCTTGACGAACAACGTATTGGTATCCAGTAATCACTCGTCTCATCCTTTGAATGACCAGAAAGATATGAATTTTTCTAGTGATACACCTCCTCCTAACCAGCAAGCGGCTTCAGCTTTTCTTTTAGCAGGAGCGAAACCTAAGGACTCAGCTCCTGCTACCAACAGTTTTTTACCCTTTCCTGTAAAGCAACAACTAGGATGGAGAGGCCGTTCCCACAGCAGAGGGCCGAGAAAAAGAAAAGGATCCGGAGAAAGGTACACCACAACAAGGAAACAGAAAAACTGAACTCCTTAGTTTATAATACTTCTGAGTATATGTTATCTGAATCTGACCTCTCCCTTTTGGAGAAAGGACTTAATTTTATACCTTCTCAGACAAGCTTTCTTAATGATGTCCTTGTGGACTTAAGATTGTTTTGCCGTAATGTATCTCTTAAAATTCTGTTCAAGAATAACAGTGTGTTAAACACAAAAGATTTAAAGAATTTTTTTAGAGTTAAGAGCAGTTTCATACCGTGCATGCCTCACAATGTCGAAAGTTTTTTTAAAAATGTGTGAAACTGACTTCTATGAATGGTTTGCTCTCCACAAGAAAAGATGCTGTTTTTTTAACATAACTAAAGCAGAACAGGATTCCCTACATGCTTTAATGAATAACACAGACATCATCATTAAGCCAGCCGATAAAGGGGGTGCCATAGTCATTATGAATTTTTCAGATTATGACATCACTATGAATAATCTCTTATCTGATGATATAGTATATGAAAAAATTACTCCAACAGTTCATAAGAAGATCATTAAAACAGTACATTCAGATCTCTATGACCTCCTGATGGGGGGCCAGATTAGTTGTGAGCTCTATGAATACTTTCTCATAGAATTCCCCACAACTCCTATAATCAAAGGCTTACCCAAGATTCACAAAGGTACTACACCTATACCGATGAGACCTATAGTCTCCAGTGAAAACTGGGTAACCTATACCATTTCTTCCTTTGTAGAGAGCCTCCTTAGACCTTTGGTAGACAGCATCCCTAACATCCTCAGAGACTCTTACCAACTTATAGACTCCTTGAAGGATCTTGAGTTTGAAAGAAAGGAGACACCCATATTATTAGTCACCATGGATGTTAAAACCTCTTTACCTGCATTCAATGATCTGGGGCTTCAAGCTATCAATGAGGTACTAGTCAGTTTATCTGACTACAGTAACAACAGACAAATCTTAATCAATTGTCTTTTAGAACTGATACTCAATAATAATGTTTTCCTATACCAGAAACAACTCTATTTGCAGAGATGGGGGGTTGCCATGGGCACCCCCTGTGCAAATAGTTACGCCAATCTTGTGGTTTATAACTGGGAACAGGAACATCTATTCAAACATGCAGATTTCAAGAGAATCAAGGTCTATAAGAGGTTTGTGGATGATGTTTTCTTTGTTTGGGAAGGTACTGAGATCGAATGTACAAAGTTCATTAGTGAACTTGAAACTACATCCTCTTTTTTGAGATTTACAGTGGAAACATCTTATAATCTGGTACATTTCTTGGATTTGCAGTTAGAGTTAAATGATAACAAGATTGTTACATCGTTACATAGGAAACCTACTTGGAGAAATACGTTGCTCCGCTTTGAAAGCATGCATCCCAGATTTACCTTTAAAGGGATAATATCTAGTCAAATGCATAGAATATTCAAGATATGTAGATACAGCAACACTTTGGAAACAAAACTTAATACACTTGAAACCTTATTCAGAGAAAGGGGCTATCCTATCAAGTTAATAACAGAATGTAAACATGAAGTTTCAAATAAGTTATTTAATAATCACGGTACAGATGTTGCTGAACATAGGACTGATTTCAAGCAATACTTTAAGACCAATGAGAGATTTATGGATAGACTGAGTTATGTCACTAGATTTACTAGTGACATTTTTAACTTAAATAAAATTATATCTAGGAATTGGAATGTTCTTATAACAGATCCTTTTACTAAAACCATAGTGGGTGAATACCCCAGGTTTAGTTATAGAACATCCCACAATTTAAAAGAACTTCTTTGCTCAGAAAGGACCACACAATATAGAAAAGAAGAATGTGACAAACAAGGTACTTTTCCTGTGGACATTGCTCCATGTGCCCTTATATATCTAGACACATCAGTTTTTACATCCAGAAGGCCTTTTACCTTCATTCCCAGATTTTTCAGTGATTGTAATACCAGCAACCTGGTTTATTTAGCCACATGTGACCATTGTGATGTATTCTATGTAGGACTAACTAAAAGGCGGCAAGTGATAGGATTTACAATCACTGTTATGATATTAGAAGGGACACGAATGCAATGCCCTAGCTAAACATATTATTGAACACAACACCCATACGTTCAGCTTCAAAGTCTTAGAGAAAATACTTCAAAATCCCAGAGAAGGAGACAATAACAACCAGTTAGCCACTAGAGAATTAAAGTGGATTTTGACTCTGAAAGCCCACATATATCCAGGGATTAATCAATCTGTATCGGTTAAGCCCATTTTGAATAATAGGAAAAAACATTAATAAAATGGTAGGTTTTACATTTCGATGCCATCTTCATTTATTTCCCCATTTTTGTTAGGATCCATTGATCCATTTAAATAGTTTGATCTAAAAGTTAATTATTCAGCTACTTTAATCATACCATATATTTATATTTTGTTCCTACCTGTTTAGTTCATATCTATATTATATCACATAATAGCATAATTATTCTTTTTTAGGACCTATCAATATATTAATGTATAATTTCATAATGGTATGACAGGTCATGTAATGACATATATACATAATTTTTATATTTTTTATATTTTTGTTTTATATTTAGTTTTAGAGACATGAAACATTTTTACATGCTAACATTGGCAATATTTCATTTAATAGTTCATAGTTATATACACACTTTACCATTGAAAGATTCTCAAAGGTAAGGCTTTTACTTTTATGTTATCGTTGCCACTAGAGTGTTTCATGAAATTTATCATAATATGTAATAACAATGACTTTTAGAAGAACTCTTTCTGTGTTTTTTTCACTCTCTTAATAGTAACTGGAGGGTTATTGATATGATATCTAACTGCTATACTGATCCATGAGTCTCTCATTTTTCACTTTTTGACATTTGATATGTTTTACACGTCATTCTTGGCCGTTTATTTGTTAATGTTATTATGGCCCATGTTGAAAATGGTCCGATGAAAGGAACACGAATATTATTTTGTCCGGATACATTAAACTACTGCTGTTTACAGTTTTTGAGTTATGAGCTTTACAAACGCTACAATTAACTTGTATATAAAGTCTGACTCAAGGTGCACACTAAATATTTTCATACATGCGTTGTTAAATCTGGGCATCTTATTGCACCGTTATGCAACACATATTTCCTAAACACATCATGAATGTTACGATCTCTACTCTGTTTACATCGCGATTGATTCTTAAAGCAGATGTTATTGCAATTAGTGACAGTTCTTTGGTTTTTAGCAAATAACTGTATTTGATTTATATATGCATACTGCTATAATGGTTCATTGATATGCGATGGTTTAATGTTTACATGCTATGTTTATGTTGTTGATATGTGGCGTTAGATAAACAAGTACAGGCATTTCATCTTACAAGACGTTTTATACTGCTGCACTTGTTATGTGTTTTGAGAATTACATTCATATACACTGGTTGCATGTTTATTAACTATTTCATGCACTCCAGTTTTTATATGCACAGAGCATGCTTATCTCGATTTATATTGAAGAATTTTTTATTAAGAACATCGGTATTTTATGATTTGATTCTGAACTGATTTGGACATCATGGTTATATTTTTTTTAAAGTTGGGAGACATTTTTTTGGTTTTTGTCCATTGGATTCTCTGCTATGTTCTTTCAAGATTCCTTACAGCTTGTCAGCTATTGAAGTGTGTTTTAATCACATAGGGTTTGACTATTCTTGCCTTAAAGCGGCAAGTTTTATATTTCAAACCACTGACTAGTTGATGTTGAGATCCAACATAATTATGTACACATTAAATGCATATTGAAATGTAATGTTAAACCGACTTTAATATGCTCCATCAGCTTTATTATTAACATCGAAGCGGATGTCTAGTTGGTTGGCTTAATAGAATGTAAACTACTATACTAGTTGAGACTTATTCAACCTTTAGAAAGCTGGCCATACTTTTATGCCAGTTCATTTTCATGTCGGGACTTATATCCTTAGTTTTTAGTTGTGTTCTTAATATTTCTTGTACAGATTTAATTTGGTGTAATATCATAAACACTTGAAGCATTATTAGAATTAACTTGTGGTTTTACGGATTTGAGTTTTTTACTAACAGATTAGTTGTTTTGCTCAAAACCCCTATCGCCACTTTAAAGAATAGCTGTGGCTAATTATATTATTAATTAATGACTATATTGGGTTTTGGCTTGCGCGCCAAAAGTTTTACATAAAAGAAGGAAAATTTTTACTGTTACTTACACCTGAAGAAGCGTAGTTTATCTACGTGAAAGCACTTGTGTGTTTTTATGGCTTAATAAAAGATTTTATATTTATTCGACTTCTCCATGTGGTGACTCCTGTTGGAATCTGATATCATCAGTTTATTTACGTTTTTCCACGAGGAGTGTTTACTTTTTTGCTGCAGTTCGCTAGTTTTTTAGTTCGTTCATTGTGCTGCCTGCAATTTTGACTCATGGAACATATTGACATCGAACTTGATTTTCATCCAGAGACGAGGACACCTACTTCATCGGCTTGGGACTCTCTCAAGCACTGCACTGAGAATCCTTTATTGACTCTGGAATTGACTAATCGGGCTATTGTTCCTCCACAAACTCCCAACGGTGAGAATGTTATAGAATTCAACAAACTGTGTAGACTGTTCCAGGATGATTTATACCAACTACAGAGGTATGCGTGGCAGAGACTACACTTAGAGGCATGTATTCATTTTAAAATTATTCCTAGAGGCATGTGCATCTTCTGTATGCCATCTTATGGGGATTCTCATCCCTTACTTTTGAGAAAATGGCAAGATTTGAATATACAGCTTGGGTTTAGTTATATCAATTTGTTGCTTGAATATTTTGGTCCACTTGAAACTGATTTAAGGAAGAAAATAGATGCACAGCATAAAGCTATCTTGGAAAGTTTTACAACCGAATATTTTATTAAAAGACTTGATAGTATTTGGACTCAGGTCCACTCTTTTAGTGAACGTTTGAAACTAGTGAAACAGAGAAAAATTATAAGAGATGCCAATGATTTTGCTACAGGTCAAGTTTTCCTTTGGCCTAGAACTGGGAATTCTCATATACATGATGCATCTAAAACTAGTCATTTTATTAATGCCTCTGACTCTGAATTTCCTGTTAATGTGACTCCCAATACTGTTTCTCATGATGTTTCTTCATCTATGCCTACAACTAGTATCTTGACGAACAACGTATTGGTATCCAGTAATCACTGCCTCATCCTTTGAATGACCAGAAAGATATGAATTTTTCTAGTGATACACCTCCTCCTAACCAGCAAGCGGCTTCAGCTTTTCTTTTAGCAGGAGCGAAACCTAAGGACTCAGCTCCTGCTACCAACAGTTTTTTACCCTTTCCTGTAAAGCAACAACTAGGATGGAGAGGCCGTTCCCACAGCAGAGGGCCGAGAAAAAGAAAAGGATCCGGAGAAAGGTACACCACAACAAGGAAACAGAAAAACTGAACTCCTTAGTTTATAATACTTCTGAGTATATGTTATCTGAATCTGACCTCTCCCTTTAGGAGAAAGGACTTAATTTTATACCTTCTCAGACAAGCTTTCTTAATGATGTCCGTGTGGACTTAAGATTGTTTTGCTGTAATGTATCTCTTAAAATTCTGTTCAAGAATAACAGTGTGTTAAACACAAAAGATTTAAAGAATTTTTTTAGAGTTAAGAGCAGTTTCATACCGTGCATGCCTCACAATGTCGAAAGTTTTTTAAAAATGTGTGAAACTGACTTCTATGAATGGTTTGCTCTCCACAAGAAAAGATGCTGTTTTTTTAACATAACTAAAGCAGAACAGGATTCCCTACATGCTTTAATGAATAACACAGACATCATCATTAAGCCAGCCGATAAAGGGGGTGCCATAGTCATTATGAATTTTTCAGATTATGACATCACTATGAATAATCTCTTATCTGATGATATAGTATATGAAAAAATTACTCCAACAGTTCATAAGAAGATCATTAAAACAGTACATTCAGATCTCTATGACCTCCTGATGGGGGGCCAGATTAGTTGTGAGCTCTATGAATACTTTCTCATAGAATTCCCCACAACTCCTATAATCAAAGGCTTACCCAAGATTCACAAAGGTACTACACCTATACCGATGAGACCTATAGTCTCCAGTGAAAACTGGGTAACCTATACCATTTCTTCCTTTGTAGAGAGCCTCCTTAGACCTTTGGTAGACAGCATCCCTAACATCCTCAGAGACTCTTACCAACTTATAGACTCCTTGAAGGATCTTGAGTTTGAAAGAAAGGAGACACCCATATTATTAGTCACCATGGATGTTAAAACCTCTTTACCTGCATTCGAATGATCTGGGGCTTCAAGCTATCAATGAGGTACTAGTCAGTTTATCTGACTACAGTAACAACAGACAAATCTTAATCAATTGTCTTTTAGAACTGATACTCAATAATAATGTTTTCCTATACCAGAAACAACTCTATTTGCAGAGATGGGGGGTTGCCATGGGCACCCTGTGCAAATAGTTACGCCAATCTTGTGGTTTATAACTGGGAACAGGAACATCTATTCAAACATGCAGATTTCAAGAGAATCAAGGTCTATAAGAGGTTTGTGGATGATGTTTTCTTTGTTTGGGAAGGTACTGAGATCGAATGTACAAAGTTCATTAGTGAACTTGAAACTACATCCTCTTTTTTGAGATTTACAGTGGAAACATCTTATAATCTGGTACATTTCTTGGATTTGCAGTTAGAGTTAAATGATAACAAGATTGTTACATCGTTACATAGGAAACCTACTTGGAGAAATACGTTGCTCCGCTTTGAAAGCATGCATCCCAGATTTACCTTTAAAGGGATAATATCTAGTCAAATGCATAGAATATTCAAGATATGTAGATACAGCAACACTTTGGAAACAAAACTTAATACACTTGAAACCTTATTCAGAGAAAGGGGCTATCCTATCAAGTTAATAACAGAATGTAAACATGAAGTTTCAAATAAGTTATTTAATAATCACGGTACAGATGTTGCTGAACATAGGACTGATTTCAAGCAATACTTTAAGACCAATGAGAGATTTATGGATAGACTGAGTTATGTCACTAGATTTACTAGTGACATTTTTAACTTAAATAAAATTATATCTAGGAATTGGAATGTTCTTATAACAGATCCTTTTACTAAAACCATAGTGGGTGAATACCCCAGGTTTAGTTATAGAACATCCCACAATTTAAAAGAACTTCTTTGCTCAGAAAGGACCACACAATATAGAAAAGAAGAATGTGACAAACAAGGTACTTTTCCCTGTGGACATTGCTCCATGTGCCCTTATATATCTAGACACATCAGTTTTTTACATCCAGAAGGCCTTTTTACCTTCATTCCCAGATTTTTCAGTGATTGTAATACCAGCAACCTGGTTTATTTAGCCACATGTGACCATTGTGATGTATTCTATGTAGGACTAACTAAAAGGCGGCTCCGTGATAGGATTTACAATCACTGTTATGATATTAGGAAGGGACACGAATGCAATGCCCTAGCTAAACATATTATTGAACACAACACCCATACGTTCAGCTTCAAAGTCTTAGAGAAAATACTTCAAAATCCCAGAGAAGGAGACAATAACAACCAGTTAGCCACTAGAGAATTAAAGTGGATTTTGACTCTGAAAGCCCACATATATCCAGGGATTAATCAATCTGTATCGGTTAAGCCCATTTTGAATAATAGGAAAAAACATTAATAAAATGGTAGGTTTTACATTTCGATGCCATCTTCATTTATTTCCCCATTTTTGTTAGGATCCATTGATCCATTTAAATAGTTTGATCTAAAAGTTAATTATTCAGCTACTTTAATCATACCATATATTTATATTTTGTTCCTACCTGTTTAGTTCATATCTATATTATATCACATAATAGCATAATTATTCTTTTTTAGGACCTATCAATATATTAATGTATAATTTCATAATGGTATGACAGGTCATGTAATGACATATATACATAATTTTTATATTTTTTATATTTTTGTTTTATATTTAGTTTTAGAGACATGAAACATTTTTACATGCTAACATTGGCAATATTTCATTTAATAGTTCATAGTTATATACACACTTTACCATTGAAAGATTCTCAAAGGTAAGGCTTTTACTTTTATGTTATCGTTGCCACTAGAGTGTTTCATGAAATTTATCATAATATGTAATAACAATGACTTTTAGAAGAACTCTTTCTGTGTTTTTTTCACTCTCTTAATAGTAACTGGAGGGTTATTGATATGATATCTAACTGCTATACTGATCCATGAGTCTCTCATTTTTCACTTTTTGACATTTGATATGTTTTACACGTCATTCTTGGCCGTTTCTATTTGTTAATGTTATTATGGCCCATGTTGAAAATGGTCCGATGAAAGGAACACGAATATTATTTTGTCCGGATACATTAAACTACTGCTGTTTACAGTTTTTGAGTTATGAGCTTTACAAACGCTACAATTAACTTGTATATAAAGTCTGACTCAAGGTGCACACTAAATATTTTCATACATGCGTTGTTGAATCTGGGCATCTTATTGCACCGCTATGCAACACATATTTCCTAAACACATCATGAATGTTAAGATCTCTACTCTGTTTACATCGCGATTGATTCTTAAAGCAGATGTTATTGCAATTAGTGACAGTTCTTTGGTTTTTAGCAAATAACTGTATTTGATTTATATATGCATACTGCTATAATGGTTCATTGATATGCAATGGTTTAATGTTTACATGCTATGTTTATGTTGTTGATATGTGGCGTTAGATAAACACGTACAGGCATTTCATCTTACAAGACGTTTTATACTGCTGCACTTGTTATGTGTTTTGAGAATTACATTCATATACACTGGTTGCATGTTTATTAACTATTTCATGCACTCCAGTTTTTATATGCACAGAGCATGCTTATCTCGATTTATATTGAAGAATTTTTTATTAAGAACATCGGTATTTTATGATTTGATTCTGAACTGATTTGGACATCATGGTTATATTTTTTTAAAGTTGGGAGACATTTTTTTGTTTTTTGTCCATTGGATTCTCTGCTATGTTCTTTCAAGATTCCTTACAGCTTGTCAGCTATTGAAGTGTGTTTTAATCACATAGGGTTTGACTATTCTTGCCTTAAAGCGGCAAGTTTTATATTTCAAACCACTGACTAGTTGATGTTGAGATCCAACATAATTATGTACACATTAAATGCATATTGAAATGTAATGTTAAACCGACTTTAATATGCTCCATCAGCTTTATTATTAACATCGAAGTGGATGTCTAGTTGGTTGGCTTAATAGAATGTAAACTACTATACTAGTTGAGACTTATTCAACCTTTAGAAAGCTGGCCATACTTTTATGCCAGTTCATTTTCATGTCGGGACTTATATCCTTAGTTTTTAGTTGTGTTCTTAATATTTCTTGTACAGATTTAATTTGGTGTAATATCATAAACACTTGAAGCATTATTAGAATTAACTTGTGGTTTTACGGATTTGAGTTTTTTACTAACAGATTAGTTGTTCTGCTCAAAACCCCTATCGCCACTTTAAAGAATAGCTGTGGCTAATTATATTATTAATTAATGACTATATTGGGTTTTGGCTTGCGCGCCAAAAGTTTTACATAAAAGAAGGAAAATTTTTACTGTTACTTACACCTGAAGAAGCGTAGTTTATCTACGTGAAAGCGCTTGTGTGTTTTTATGGCTTAATAAAAGATTTTATATTTATTCGACTTCTCCATGTGGTGACTCCTGTTGGAATCTGATATCATCACTTTCATTATATCATGGGAAAGGTGGTTATTATGAGAGAATGACTTATTCAGTGTTTGGGGTGTATGGCGGAATGAATGTTTCAGTGCTTGGGGTGTATAAAGGAATGAGTGACTCAGTACTTGGGGTGTAAGAGGCAAAGAATGACTTATTCAGTGTTTGGGGTGTATGATGGAATGAATGATTCAGTGCTTGGGGCGTATAAAGGAATGAGTGACTCAGTACTTGGGGTGTAAGAGGCAAACAGTGATTCAGTGTTTTGGGTCTATGAGGGAATGATTGATATAGGTGCTTGGAGTGTAAGAGGGAATGAGTGAATGCTTGGGTTGTTTGAGGGAATGAGTGATTCAGTATTTGAGGTTTAAGAGGGAATGATTGATTCAGTGCTCAGGGTGTTTGTGGAAATGAGTGAATCAGTGCTCAGGGCATATGAGGGAATGAGTGATTCACTGCTTGGGGCATGTGAGGGAATGAGTGATTCAGTTCTTGAGCTCTGTTCGGGTTTACTGAATAGTTTATACATTACCAGTAGTTCTGAATAGGTAGGTGCATGTGAGAGCTCTAGCCAGTTAAGGTTTCTGAATGCCGATTAGTGGTGTGACCTACGAGACAGATTTGAGGCAAATTTTGCAACTGTATTATGGCACTGTTGGAATTTTTGGGTTACTGTGGAGCGTAAGCTGGTCACAACTGTCATATAGTAGGGTTAGAAGTAGACAGGCAGAAGTTTTGCTTTTCCTGGCTCTATCAAAACAGAAAGGTTTATCTTGGTAGTAACTCCCTAGTTTTCTGTGTGTTTTTTATTACTTGCATTACATGATGAGCGAATTTCAAATGGCTGTCTATAATAACTCCTAGCAGTTTGGTTTGTGTTACCTGTTCAGTTTTTGCACTATCCTTAGAAGTTAGTGAGAATAGTTCCTCTTGGATGATATACTGTTTTGGAGTGAATAACATAAGTTTTGTTTTCTTAGCATTAAGAAGGAGTTTGGAGTTTTACAGCCAGGTTTCAAATGAAGCTAAAGATTGTTGTGTATATTGATGAAGACTAAAGAGGTATCTAGCAGTATATAACTGTATAGTCATTAGCATTGGGACACCCACCACTGGACAAGTAATCAAGGAGCCTCAATCCTAACCATTGGCAACAGTGGGGAACATACACTGGGAGGATTATACTTGCACACACAGTATTTCCAGAAGTAGCTCTCCACATCAAGTGCAATTTCCCTTAAGAGCACACAGAGACCATAGTCAGTCCAGGGCTGGTTTCTCCCTCTTTCTCCAGAATCCCAATAAGACTCCCCACTGACATAGCTACAGAGTTGAGATCTCAGCTGAGTGGCCAAGCCAAGATCTCCAGCACTCTCTCTGCCTAACAAGTGCTCTTTGTCCCTGCCCAAGTAGCTGACACACACACTCTTTGAGGTTTGATCTATGCACATGCACACCTGGGAAAAGCTGACACATGTTTTCTAGCTATGCCCCCTTTTTCCAGGAATATAAGGTAGTTATCACTGCCACCAGTCAACTCCTTATCAGCTACTTTAAGGCCCTTAACAAAGGATGTCTAAGCTTACTGTGTAATGTTGCTATCAATACAGATGGTAGTTTGACCAAGAGCAAGGCTATTCAGAGTGGCCCACAGTGTCCTCAAATAAATATGCAAGCACTCTCAAAACTTTGACTAATCAGCCACAATGAATGGTTTAAATATATTTAATAATAGGTAGTAAAAGAGCAAGAAAATAGTATATATTCACAGTGACGTCAGAGTTCAAAATCACAGGAAATATTTAAAACAACATTGCAGGACAGTCTCAGATAAATAAAGAAAAATATCTAAACTAAGTTTCACTATATTCCTGACTGTATCTGTGAGAGGCACTATACCCTAGTTAACTTACTTAAGAGCAAGGCAGATGTGGTGAATGGTTCTTATTGTTGTCAGGTCCAAGACAGAATACAGAATGCTGTGTCTCTCTAATAGATTCCTCAAAGTAATATCTCAAATAGTACTGCTGGGATAGTTTGCAGAATGACATAATTTCTTGTCATCTGACTCTATCCCAGGTGAAATCCCCACTGCTGGAAGCTAGCAGTATTTAGCATCTACCTGTGAAAATACATAGACCTCAGATCTTTGGCAGATGCTGGAAGTCATAAAACAATTGCATTCCTTCATACTTTCAGAGGTAGTAATTAGTTCATTCTGAACACAATGCAGAAAGCTATTTTTATGAAATTAACCCCCTGTATTCCAGTTTCCACTCTTAAAATATATACATTTAAACAGTTACAACAGTGCATGTACATTTCTGTTCTCTTTCACCAGGTCACTGTGGTTACATTTTAAGCACAAGTACTTTATAAAATACTTTTCTAACACACATGTCTGTACAGACCAGTTTGATATACACATGATACACAGTTCTAATACACTTGTAACACAAGCAACCTATATAAATCATGTTGATATTCACAAATGACATATAATTATTTACAAAATTCCAGATAGCTATGCCGGCAGTATCTCCCTTTGTCACAAGCATACTGGATTACTGTGGATTAGCTGGATATAGTATGCAAGTCACTCACACACATCAGACTTACACATCACTCACCACACCCACAAATGACCACACACATATACCCACATATGCAAAGGTGCTCACGTGTAACTTACCCAAACCTTAAAGGCCTGTCAGGCACAGTCCTCAGAAACTCTTCATGCCCACAAACAAGACAATTCCCATCACAACACATAAAACCACATCTCATCATCACCCAGCTACAAAGCCAATAAGGCAAAACACTCCACAACCCAATATTGTGTTCATAAAAGACTCCACATGAGACACAATGATGTCCTTCTTACCAGGTTAGATAAGGAGAAGGTTACAGTTAGTTGCCTGTCAGGGCCTAGATCTACCAGGTCACTCAAGCGCTCAGGTCACTTACCCCCAAGTACCATATGATTCAGTTATAATCCTTGTGGGAGTGAATGACCTGAGATGTACCTTCTTGGACTATGTAAAAAGAGACATGACTGAGCACTCAGAATATGTGTGACAGGCAGGTATGAGCCTAGCACTAAGCAGTGTTCTACAGTCTCCAAGGATGATGACACAAGACCAGCAGAAAATGATTGACTTTAACAACTGGCTTAACTACTGGTGTCATTCCAAAGGGGTCCAATACTTGTCAACCTGGGAGGACATGGTTGACAGGCCTTGCTGCTTTGCCAGAGATGGTCTTCACCTGTCATCTCTAGGCTTTTGGAAATTTGTCAAAACATTATCCACCCCTATACTGCCTTTTTAGGCATTGCCAAAAAGACAAACCTTCCAACATAACAAAAGTTACTCAGGACAAGCTAAATGTGTTACTGGTAAGTGCTAAGAGTCTCAGCAAGAAACTGCACTCCATAGACGCTCTCCTCACCCTGGAGAATTATGACATCTGTGCAGTTACTCAAACATGCCTGACAGCCACAGAAAGCACTCTGGCAGTGCATGGTAATATTCCTTTTATACGTTCTGATCACACATGGAGTATAAAAGAGCAAAAGGTGGAGGTATAGCTATCTAACTACAGAAAGAATAAGCACACCTCAAGGCTGGCCAAACATTGACATGCTTGAGCTACTCCATGTCCAACTTACCATAGGAAAAATCCTTTAACATATTCTCACTAGACACAGGTCCCCCAACATGAACCAGGGAACCCATACATCCTACCTGACATTACTAGAATCACTCACCATCCAGCCTAGTAACATAATTATGGGTGCTTTTACTACCCGTCCATTATTTGGGAGGCATACATGACCACTACCATGCAGACCCAAAGATTTAATGACTTTTGTAAATTTAAATGCCCTGGAGCAGTTGTCTGCACTCCCACTAGGGAAGCAAATGTCATAGATCTGGTACTCACAAATATGGGAGAGTGCTGCAACCCCGGTGTGATGTCCTCATTGGTAACATCAGATCACAAAGTGGTCTCCCTTGAAATAAAAGTAACACTAGTCCCCCACCTAACCCCAAAAACTTTATGAACTTCTCTAAGGTAAATTCCCCCCTATTAAGGGATGGTATAGCTAGTTTCTAAGCTCTTTCTTATCCAGAAAACAGTCCTGTATGACCATAGAAATAACTACATAGAAATGGCAGTACCATACCAAAATAAACCCAGGTAAAACTGCAAAAACAAGCCACCCTGGTAGACCCCTGGTATTAATAGGTTGTAAAACAAAACAAACAATCCTGTTGAGAAGTAAGGGGTAGTGTACACAACAGAATAAAGTTCCTCATTAGTCTAAACAAACAGACAAACAAATCAGTGAACTAGTCAAGTCTCTGAAAGCAGACTTTGAGTTGCAAATAGCCTCCAAAGCTAAGGATATCCATAAGGTATTTTTCAGTTATGTCTACAATCTTAAGAGCAACACCCAACAATGTGTGGAGTTAGCTGGAGATGGCATCTCTTATACTCATCCAGAAGATTTAGCAAATCTGCTGGTCAACAGATCCAGCTCAAATTTCACCTCCCTATTACCCCCAGTTCTCTGTCAAGAAATATCCTCCACCACTCTACTTGCAATTATCACCAAAGAAAAGGTCACCACTGCACTCTCTAAAGCCAAAAAACATAGCTTCAATCGGCTGACGATATACCAGGTTGCCTCTTAAACAGCAGAAATCAAGACTTATCAAGCCAGTTAGAATCTATTTAACCACAGCCTCTGGACAGGGTTTGTCCTGATAGAGTGGAGGATAGCAACAGTCATCCCTCTGCATAAAGGGGTACCATCTACTGACCCAGGAAACTACAGATCCATAAGCTTGACTAGTCTTATATGTAAGTCCATGAATAGAATAATCATGGACCTGATAAACAATGGCATAGGAAACCTATAAACACTGAACCTGGGCCCATTCAGCTTTGTCAAGGGCAGGTCATGCCTGACTGAATCTGGTGGATTTCTTTCAGAAAGTCACTAAGGCCATGGATGAGGGTAAAACAGTACATACTGCCTACCTCAACCTAGCCAAGGCATTTGACACAATTCCCCACTCAGGTATTCTAAAACTGAGCATAAATCCCTACATCACCAGGTGGCTAGCCAACTGGCTCATGGAAAGGACACATTTGGTTAAGGTGGGTGAAGGCATATCTAGCAAGAAGCCAGTTACTACTGGTGTGCCATATGACCATTCCTGTTCAGAATATACTTCCCTGAAGTAGAGGCTAATTTGGAAAGCCTCTAGATGGCAAAGTTTTATGATGATGGCAATGTGGTGGCAATCATTGAATCTCCCAGTGATGTAGATATCCTTCAGGAGGGTCTAGATCAGACAAATAAGTTCATAATGATTGGTGCCAGAACCATGGCCTAAAATTAAATGCAAAGAAATGCATTATCACACCCTTTGGGAAGTCAAATATCCCTGCAAATTAAAAAATCAATAGCACATCCCTAAGATTAGACTTAGAGGTGAGAGATCTAGGTCCACAGATAGATAGAAACCTGAATATTGACCACCATGTTTTCACAGTGGTGAGTAAGTCCTAAGTGATACAACTTATAAGTAAAGGCATGGCATCCAGTTCCAAGTAAATTATAGTCCCACTGGACTCAGGCCTCTCTAGACCAATAATTGAGTACAATGTGCCATTTGGCATGTATTTAACTAGGCACTTAAAGCAGCTGGAGTGACCTCAGAGGTTCTTGACAAAGAAACTGCAGGGTGTAAACAACATGTCCTATGCGCATAGACTAAAAGCCTTATCCCTTTACTCTGTCTCCTATGCCTGACCTACAAGGCACTCATAAATCCAGCCCTGATGGAGCTGCTACACATCCATAAGTCAAACAGTACAAGGGTGACCCAGTCTGGGGATCTAAACTAAATCAACGACTCAAAATAAAACATACTGGAGAGACAGATATGTGTCTCAGAGATTGACACCTCTTTGGTACAGACCTCCTATTCACATTAGGAAGAGCTCTTTCCTGGCCCTCTTCAAATACAGTTTGGCTCAATGGATGGGGAATCGCAAATTCACACCTGGGGTAACACCTATGTCCCTTATGGACAGAGGCACTCTGTAAGATACTCAAGGAATAGGCACAAATCCATGCCATCCTTTTGCCCCTAGGGGCCATACATTGGGTAAAATCTGGTTATATTGACAATGCTTGTAAGGGTTCTTAAGACATTAGCTTAGTAATCTCCTATGAACCTATGAACCCATTATAAATAGGTTGAATTCTAAGGGACTAGGACTAAACCTTGAGGCATACCATGAGATATGAGTAAAAATGAGAAATAGTCACTGTCCCATTTAACAATTTCTTACCTGTTTATCAAATAGTTGTGTAGATCCAACAGATGGTGGAGTTTGTGAGGCGTAATGATGAAAGTTTGAGTAGAAGTTTTTGGTGACTGACAGTAGTCAAGGCCTTTGATAAGTATAGGAAGAGGGTGGATATAAAGTTATCAGCATTTCTATTCTGATTAACCATATTGATAAAATTCTGTATGGCTATAATGGCATTATGATAGGATCTGAAGCCATGTTGAGTTGGAGAGGGGAGATTGTGGTGCAAAATGAATTTAAGAAGCTGGGAGTAAGTATCCTTTTTCAGGATTTTTGAAAGAGGTGAAAGAATAGCAATGGGTCTATAGTTGGAAAGATCAGTGGAGTGTCCACCCTTATGCAAGAGTATGATTAAGGTGGTTTTCCAAAGTTGTGGGACAGTTTTTATTTACTGAATGTATTATTAGAATGGTTACTGGGTATGCTATTGCATTTGTAGCAATATTAATGCATTCAGAGGGGGAACTAAGGAACTATAGTGGTGGGTTTTACTTTTTGAAGGAGTTTTTTTGATAACAGATAAGTCAGTGGAGGCTGACTAAAGAGATAAAGAGCTGACTATGTTAGTTGATTGGGTTGGCGGAGTGAGGCGTTGGGTGCAGTTGTTTTGATTAGAAAAGATACTGTTTATATAAAGTGAGATTTTAAATTTGAGGCAATGTTTTCATTTTGGTTTGGGGTGGTTAGAGAAAGTTGTGTGATTTTTGCCTGGTTTGAGTAGGTTATTAACTGATGCCTAGAAAGTGTTCACGTTTCGCTTGTGTTTGTCTTGGAGTTTCAGATAACAGGATTTTTGTCAAGTCTTTTGCTATATTTAATCTGATTTTAGTTGTCTGAGTTGAAGATGTTGTACTTTTCATGTAAAATTTCCAAGTTTTGTTTCTTTCTTTCATTAGCAGTTTTGTATTTTTGGAAAACCAAGGAGTAGGGCTGTGTTTGACTTTTTGTGTCCTGACTGAAGCTGTTCTGTTATTAACTCTTCATAGAGTATGTCCATCCTTGAATCCATTTTCATCTTTTGGTATTTTTGGTGAATTCCAAGATCTGACCTAACTCATGCTAAGGATATGAACTTTGGTAAACATTCTGGGTTACATCCTGATTAGCAAACTGTAAAATTTCTTGAATTATATCTCTACTAAGTTTACAAGACAATCATTTTTTCTGGCAATCTATACTGGTTTTGGACTTTAGTACCTTGATCCTGTGGATTTCCTTAGGAAAAAGTATAAATATATTGTGCTGCCAAAATATATATTCTTATCTGTTATAGCACTGTTTCCATACTTTTATTGGCTTGTACTTCAAGTGTTTGCATTGGTCTAAGCAGTAGCTAATGGACTATTTTAAAGTTTGCTGTTGGGGGCTGATTTGTAATATACACATGTTGCATCTCACTACCTTGAAGTTATAATTGTTTGTTTGTATCTTTGCAATGTCTCCATTAACTTAATTGTCCAGCCACATATTTTCTGTTCTTCAGACTGACATTGATAATTTCTGGCTGTCTGTTTCCCAGCATCTCAGGTGTATTTGGCTTTATTGGCAACTGTGACCTAAAACCAAATGTCCTGGATTTTCTAACTATTTTGTGCTAAATCTTTTGTGGACTTGCTTTGTGTTATTTTGTTTTTTGTGTACTGTGTTTTGTTCACTCCCAAGCTTCGAGTCATCCTCAACTTTTAGCCATTTTCAGACTATGACAATGGATAGCTTTATCGCTAGTTCATCATTAAGTCCCTATTAAGCTAGGGCCTCAAAGCTAAGTACCCAATGTGTTAATGGCTTCCATGTTTCCAACCTTAAACACAATTTTAGTTTATTAATATGGTAACTTGAGTTTTATTTGCCGTCTACTTGTTGAAAACAGGCTTTCAGTTATTAGTTGTTCTTATTTTACTAGTCCATATAATTTATTAGTTTGTTAGGTATTTTTCATTTTTATATGAACTTTATTTTATTAGCCAGGCTTGCTTCAGGTGGTGTTATGTTAGGGAAATCTTGGTAGTATATCACCTGTTAGTTTCTACTTATATGCATCACAAAGCATTTTACTTTTCTAATTGTCTTGGTATTTTGCAGACACAGGGCAGTGATCTTAAACGGTCAAATGCTCGCACTTTTCAAGTTGAAACCTGCATTCCTGACTTTATGACTAAGTGCCAATCTGAGATCAAATCTTACGCAGTTTATTTTGCATTCTACCTGGCTGAAACAGCCATTGGACCTTTTACATACCACATGTTAATCCCAAGAATCTGTTCGCCATTTGTTCCATAAAGGGTACTTTATTCTAGTGCAAGGTTCATCCATAGTAAGCATTGGATCACCTTATAGCTGCTGATATTACATTTATAATGAACAACTTGATAGATTACAAAGCAGAACAGGCGTGGGTTAACTTAGCAAATCAGGTGGTCTATGCTCCATGTTGGCAAACCAGATCCTTTGATTATGTAGTGATTGCAGGAGCAAACTGTACATACCTCCTTGTCCAACAGCTGTGTAGTGATGTTCCTAAAAAAGGTGGACAACTTCCTTGTTACCATAATGTTGGGTCAGACAAGCCTGTTGGCTATAGGTAACAAAACTCTTTGAACAGATTCTGGCTTGTACCTTTGTCACCCAAGAACATACACTGGATATTGTATGTGAACCTTAGGCATGCTTGTGGAAGCTGTATCATGTTCAGATCATGACCATACCCTCTTCGTACTGCAGCTCCCCTCTATTCATTTGCCCAATATAGAGATGTTAGTATTTAGGAATTAGTCAAGTTTCTTTCCAAGAGTTGAGGCCTATTCTTTTGTGAAGACAGTGCAGCTGACCCTAACCAGTTAGCTCCAAATCTTGACCAATGTTCTCAATTACATTATGCTCTGATTCCATTCTGCAACATTAGTACAGGTATGATATTGAGATTCTTGACCATTAGAGGGATATTCAAACGATGAAATGCCAGTGGAGAAATACCTGACTTTCCACTGAAAAAAAAAAGCTTTATGCTCAATGCCAGTCTGAGATATCTTTTAAAAAATGCAATATTCTTGTCTAGAAAGATATAAGCTATATCTAATTGGCTAACAGTACATTTTCAAGTAATGGACAGGTCATGCTACCTGGCATGTTTCTTAAACCAAGACGCATGGTCAACTGCAAGGCCGACCCTTGCTTTTGCAGAAATTGTTGCCCAATAAAACTGTAGGCTTTTCACAGTGCATTCAACATTATGGTGGTCTTAGCAGAAGTGTCGATTGGGCTTGGTGTGAGGTCCAAATACCTGATGCATGCAAGAAACTAGGGACACAAGCTGCTTGTATCTTACAACTTGTATTTTGCACCCATGTCCAACCAGATTACGTTTGGCTCATGTTGAGGTTCTAGGTTTTAGTACTTTCTTTAGACTTCTATGAGGGTTAATGTTTTCCTACCATCTCTCAAGGAAGCTTTCTGACTACATTTCTTAAAACAATTGGCACCTCATACTTGATAACTACTATTCCACCTCCCGCTTTCCTTTTTTCAGTCAAGATGGCAAAAGTGGTCTGTGCATATCTTGATTCATTTCTAAGGAAACATGGCTTTCTTGATCTTTTTTTTTACATGATTTTCATCTCACCATAGTAGTAAGGCCACACTAATTATCATATTTAATCACTTTGTAGTAAGATATTAAGTTTTCTGTTTTGGTTTTCTCATCCTCCTTTATTTTTCTGGATCATTTGACACAGTGGACCTTGGAATCCTCTTGGACTGGCTCTGATTATGCTGTGGGATTTCTGTTATTGTCCTAGACTGGTTGGTCTAATTTCTTTTAGGATGGCACCAGAGTGCAGTATCACATATCAACTTATCTTCCTTCTCTACAAGGGGCTGTAGTGTCCCAAATGGTTCTATTCTGCATCTATTTTTGTGTGGATATATTGGAGATATCATTTGAAGAAGATAGATGCTGTATAACAACTATGTGGAAGACAGCTATTTGTATCTCTCTTCCTTTAGAGATGCAAGGTAACCACCATTTCCTTGGTGGAAGATCTGGATTTTGTCACTTGTCAGTGGTAAAAACCATTATCACTTGAAACTAACTGTAAAAACCCTGTATTTCAGTATTATAACTAACTAGGACTCATATCAGATGTGACAAGAGGGGATAAAATGTCATTATGTGAAATGTGACAGATCTTCACTGTTCATTCCATTTTAAGGAACTTGGTAATTCCAGTACTTTATACCTGTATTATTTACAGTAATGATGACAAAGAACTCATGTCTAAGGTGAGTAATCTTACAAAGATCCTTGATCATTTCTTTACATTTTCAGACTTGGAGTCAGCTTTGGTGATACCCCTGCTTTTCATCTGAGGAATATGGCACAGGTTAAGCCTCTGATTCCACCTGAGGACATTGTTAAGGTTGTTTATGCTTGGCTGCCCTCTTGTTTTTAATGCTCTGATGAACTTTACTTAGTGTTTCCTGCTTGCAGTGGACACAGTACCCTGCAGCATAACTACTGACATGTGTCTCTCATGATTTTCATAATGCACCAGTCCTGCACAAGCTATCATATTACTAAAAAGGTTAGTATTGTTGACATTATAATGGGGGTATCTCATATATCAAAGAGTTGTTGGTTCTTCTTAGAACTATGCAGGCCCTCTGTCTGATCACTTTGGGACTGATAACATTTCTGACTATGTAGCTCAAAACCTGAGGTGCACATTTTTTTGTTTGTCAGGCAGTGTACCTTTGAAAGTTCTTTCTATGGTGGCTCTGGGAATACTTTGTACTAGGTGTCCTGAAGAGGACCCTTAAAACCTATCCATTTAATATGACCTATTCTGGCAGGCATAGTGAATCCATTGATATTATGAGTTTTAAATCAGAACTGTTTTAAGGGCAGCACAGTGGTGCAGCAAGCAGCATTGCTGCCATACATCGCTTTGTTTCCAGGATGATTTTTTGTCTGAATACTATCTGTGTGGAGACTGCATGCCCTCCTATGTCTGTGTGGATGTTTGCTAAGTGTTGCAGTTTGCTGTCACATCCCAAAGACATGGTGAAGGGAAAGCTGTGATCCTTCATATTGCTATTGCTGGACATGTTATGTGTGAGTAAGTGTGTTTGTGAGAGTATGTGTGTAGTGTGTGTGTGTGTGTGTGTGTGTGTGTGTGTGTGTGTGTGTGTGTGTGTGTGTGTGTGTGTGTTTGTGTCTACACACACACACACATATATATATATATATATATATATATATATAGACACACATATATATTTTTATATAAATATGTGTGTGTGTTTGTGTGTGTGTGTGTGTGTGTGTGTGTGTGTGTGTGTGTGTGTGTGTGTGTACGTGCACATGTGTGTCCTGTGACTGGTTGGCACCAGCTTCAGGATTAGTTAGCCTTGTATTCACTGAGTGATGGAACAGGTTCAAAACTCCCCAGTAACCTTGCACTATATTAAGTAGGTTATCAGCCTGCAGTGGGTTATAACTGGAGTTAAGCACTTGGTGAACACTCTTAATATAGTGTATAGTCCAAAGGGTAAAGCAAAGAACTAATCAAATGATCCAGACCCATAACCTTAAGAAACCCTGAAGTCTGCACAGAAAGGAATAAGATGATGGTCATCTTTAAAACTAGTGTTACCCAGAAACTTAAAGCAGGAAGAAGAGGTTTCAAATTGTGAAATGACATAATTCTGAAGTTAGGCACTATCTCAAACAGGTCTAACAAGTAAGATCTAGAACTGGGCTCCAAGATTCTTCTTTCTTTGCCACTAAAATATCCTTGAACAATAACCTTTCCCATGTTGGGACAGAGAGACTGGTTCTACAAAACTCTGGAACAGCATATAATGATAGACAAGTAGAAATAGAAGAGTCTGGTCTGGTGTAACAGAAGTAACGTCCTGGTAAGAAGGAATATCCTCTCACTGCCAACTAAAACCTTGGTGAATGATCTCTAGAACCCATTTGTCTGTTGCCAAAAAGAACAACGAAGATTCAAATGTACTGGAAGGGAAAAGGGATTGTTATGGTGGAGGGGGGCAAAGTCCCTTACATAGTCAAAAAGAGTAGTTGGACTGTTCTTGGTTTTGGGAGTTTCAGAATTATTTTTGGAACACCCTAGCCATTATGTCAAAATTGTATGAGGAACAAAAAACAAAGATCCAAAATGAAATGGCCACAAGCCCAAAAAGATGAAATGTATAAATATTTAATACGAAGCGCTTTTCGTCACCAAAAATACAGTAACTTCATCAAATACCGTCCAAGTTACAAAATTCTTTTTAAAAACCTTGTTTAATAGTCACTCATGTAAACCACCAACGACCAGCAAAAAACAAGCTCAAAAAGATGAAATGAATAAATATTTAATACGAAGCACTTTTCGTCACCAAAAATACAGTAACATCGTCGGATACTGTCCAAGTTACAAAATTCTTTTTAAAAACCTTGTACAATAGTCACATGGTAATAATAACCAATCAACCAACAAAAAATGTATGCATCACCACTGAAATTAAAGTGGCAACACAAGAAAAATTTTATTTTTTTAAAAAAATAGGTAAACTCTGTGTATCAACTTACAAAACAAAATGTTGCCATTACAGTAGTAACAAACATTATGAATACATAAAAATTGTAAAATCAATTTAATCTAAAACCAAATGGTTTATTAGAAAATAAGATAATATTAGACTAATTTCAGTACTAAGTAAATTGACTACCTTGATATTAGTTTGACTAAAGATGAGGACAACAAGAGCCTAGTGTCAAAGATCTTCAGGAGAAAAACTTACAGTAATTCTTTCCTTCATTTCACTAGCAGCCATCCTTTAGCACAAAAACATTCCATTGTTAAGGGCAAACTGATTAGGGCAGCCAAAATGGTTTCCCTTGACACCGGCTTCATCAATGAATGTAACCTACTCAGTAATATGTTTGAACAGCGAGGTTACCCTATTCATTTAATTAATTCATTAGTTGATGAAATACAACACAAAAGGAATCAAGGGGGAATCAAACCTATACTTTGTACTCATACTTTCAGTTCCCTTTTCAGTGGTTCACCTAATAACATCTTGACCCACAGTTTGGATCAACAGTTGGACGTAAGGTATGACAACTCAACGTCTAACTACAGAATCAGTTTTATAACAACTTACTGTAAAGACAGTTCTAGGGTGAGATGTATTTTATTTAAAAATTGGGAACTGATCAGTAACGACAACTTTCTTGTTAAAAAATTGGGTAACAAACCAATTTTAATTTTTGGAAAGGGCACTAATCTTAAAAACCTTTTGGAGAGTAAGGTGCCAATTGTTTCCAGCAGGTTGAAAGGCATGTATACTTGTGGCACATGTAGGATGTGCCAACATGAAGAAGTAGAAAGGTCCTACACGATTAATGATATGAACTTTAATCTTGCCCACAAACTAAACTGTGACTCTAAATTTGCTGTGTATATGGCCAAATGCCAATCATGTATGGTGTTTTACGTAGGTAAAACAGAACGCCGGCTCCGTGACAGAGTTTACGAACACATATATGCCCTAGATAGAAACAAACTTGATAATGCATTGGCTAAACACTCCCATTTAACTAGGGGGCATAGATTTAAGTTTAAAGCTATTGACCAGACACAAACTGACATTAGAGCTGGACATAAGGGACTGCTCTTAGAGGAATGTGAATTGATTTGGCAACTAAGGCTGAATACCTTTTGCAACCCAGGCTTGAATGAAGCATGCAATATTTCTTGTCTTCTCAAGCTGAAAAGTTTGAACAGATGAAACTACTATAATAATAATAATATATGTTTAAGCTTTCACTGGGTATTAACTATTGTACTCATATATTTATTTTTATTTTCTAATAAACCATTTGGTTTTAGTTTAAATTGATTTTACAATTTTTATGTATTCATAATGTTTGTTACTACTGTAATGGCAACATTTTGTTTTGTAAGTTTACAGAGTTTACCTATTTTTTTTAATAAAATTTTTCTTGTGTTGTCACTTTAATTTCAGTGGTGATGCATACATTTTTTTGTTGGTTGATTGGTTATTATTACCATGTGACTATTGAACAAGGTTTTTAAAAAGAATTTTGTAACTTGGACGGTATCTGATGAAGTTACTGTATTTTTGGTGACGAAAACTGCTTCGTATTAAATATTTATACATTTCATCTCTTTTGGCTTGTGGTCAATTCATTTTGGAAAATTGTATGAGGGGTTAGAGAATTCCTAAAAAATTAGAAAAAGTAGAGCAGAATAATCTTAGAGATTCCCTAATTTAACTTCCGCCTTTCAACACACTTTTTGATCACCTCTGCAACAAAGGAGACAAGAAAATTGATCTGTATCCAAAAGAGAAAATAAAATCTCATTATTCTCATCCTCTTGGAAGGTTCTGAGAATGCAGCCAGGCCAACAACGTTACTGGAGGCCATAGCCATGGAAGAATTATCAACGGAGTCATACACTTACTACAAACAGACAGCAGCAGCAACCAGTACCACAGAATAAATTAAATAATTTAAAGCAGATGTTTCCTCAAAAGAAGAAACTGCACACCAAGCATTTTTATACTTTCACAATTAGTCAGAATAAACATTAATATGAGAGCCTGACAACTAAAAATTCTGAAAATCAAAGTTGCAGAAGCATACACTATTTACCCATACCTATCAATAATATTCCAATCCTTATCATAAAGAGGATAAGAATTAACTGTTTTTTAGCAGCAGTATAAATAAATAAAGCTGTAGCTGCTGGGTGAGATTTGGGAAAAGTTTATAAAACTTAAAAAGACTGAGGAACTTTATACATTCTATCTGCCTTTTTAGGGGCAGCAGGCTGACTATCAGGAAAAATTCAGACAGAAACACATACATCCTCCAAAGCTGACAAAAATGGAGGAAATGTTGAAGGTTCGGGAGATTCTTTTTGTAACAACTCATAAAATTTTTTGAGGGTCTGAGAAACCACGGTGTACTTCCACTGAAAAACATTGACACATTCTGGAAATAATCTCAAAGACAGAGGAACCCCAAATGGAAAATTAGAAATGGAACTAGCCTCTGAATCAGAAAACCTGAGGAGAAAACCAGTATCTGTCCCTTCACCTTTCTATCCAGATTTAGAATAGTGAATCTCTTCAGGAATGGGGGTATCCTTTTTCTTCTAACAGAAAGCAATAAATAAGCAGTATCAAAATTCTGAATAAAACCCTGAGCCAGACCTAGTAAACTAGACCTTGGTAAGGAAATTTGAGGAGGAGTAGATACATGTTTAGTTTTTCTGTTTCTTTTTTGATAGGAAAAAAATAAGGCAACAGTGTTATAAATGGCAGCACTAGCTTCCTCAGGGATGGGCACAACATTCTCGCAAAACAGGGAAGCGTTTTCGATTCCTTTCCCAAGACTAACAAGACTAGCTCTCCCTTTCCCATTGTGGGGACCCCAACAGCCACAGAGACATTGCTGCCCCCCAGTCCACAGTTGCTGTAGGTGCTATACAAGAGGGATCTACGGTAAAATGTGAATGGTCTGAGGTAAAACAAATTGCCACAGCAGTCATCTGTGGTGACAAAGGCTGTTTGATTAACTTTTTCTTTTTGTGACTGGAAGAAAGAATGACTTTGGGACTGACAGTTTGTTCCATGGTCAAGGTGAACATGGTGCTTCTTTCCCATGAAGACAATCAGCAAAAGCCAGTAAAAAGTTAGTCTTTAAAAGTCACTTTTCACACAAAATTACATTAAAAAGCTCTTGAAAACAGTTAACAGCCACTCCCAAAAGTAAAATAAATGCAATCATCCACAGAAGAAAATGTTTTTTTTAAATACTTTAATCAACTTCTAAACTAACAGGAAAAAAGAGCGTTCTCATTTAAAAGTACAATCCACTCTCATGACAGTCTAGTAAAACATAAACTCCTAGCTTTAAAATAACTGTCACGAAGAGGAAGTATTAATAATCAACAAAAATAATTGAATGGAAGGTTTTTCCTTACAGGGAACGTATCTGCTTAGCAATAGAACAGCATAAGCCAACCATCAATCCTCAAAAGCCTCTGATGAGCGTACTCTTCAGCAGCAAAAACTTTGTTTTTTTAGTCAGCTCAGGTCAAGCTGTCTGACAGTTTGGGTGTATAGAAGGTCATATAGCTGTTAAATTCTTGGCAGGGGAAAACCCATATAGCTACAGCTCCTGCAACAGTGATCAATATGATGAACATTAGTCACTTAGGGGATTTAATGTCAAAATAATTTATATGAGTCAGCTGCAGAAGTACTACAGAGAAACAGTTTCCTAGGTACTTGAGTGTCACCATGTGCTACAGAGAACAATCTCATAGCTCATTGGATGTCAGCATGTCATGTGAGTAAGCATCAAAAATGCTGCAGAGAACAGTCTACTAGATGATTTGGTGTCAGTATAAGTCTTATCACTCAGTAGCAGAGGTGCTGTAGAGAACCAGTCTCCAAGGAGATTTGGTTTCGGATGCAGAACTTGTATTGTTAAAACTAAATGAAAATTCCTATGGACAAATGACATAATTTCAAGTAAGTTGTAAATAAAAAATAATAAATGTATTCCTTGCTGTTTCTAGCCTCTGTGATGTCCTTTGATTATTATTTTGTCTTTTTTAGTCTCTCTTTCCCCTCTACATATCATAGCTGTTGTTGCACCCTCCCCCATTACCACTACTGTAGTCACTGCACTTATTTTTTACCTAGTTTACCTATTCACCGTATATGACTAGGTTACTATAACATTAGAACTGTATTATTTGTTGCACATTATGTACTCATACACTTGAGAATGGTGTGATTTATTTATGGTATGCTAGTTTGTGCTATTCCAGTCACTTATAATAGTGTCTCTATTGTCTGTGGAACAACTATTGTATATATATATATATATGTACTTAAATGATGTTGTTTTAACTTTTTCTTTACTGAAACCATACTTTCACTCATGCATAGTACAGTATCTTTTTTTGCCTGTCGCATACATTGTAGCTGAAAAGTGCATATTGTGTAACAGTTCCCTTGCCAGCTTCAAAACATTTAAAGACTAAAATTTGTAATTAGGCAATTAATGTAAGGTCACACTATATGTATGCATTTATTTTATCTATGGCATTACCTTGCACTGCTGTAGTCTCTCAAACATTACATACGACATTCATTTATTGTGCCTTTCTTTACTTCATAAAATGCTTGGTTATGTTACTGGTCCTCTGCTCAGATGTAGTTATGGGGATCATTTAACATCGGCAGGGCACTCTCCACTGAGAGTTATAATCAGCTGCCCTCTATGTATGCTTTCCAAATCTGGATCACTATTCATTAATGATCCTGCAAACACAACTACTTCACAATAGCGGTACAAACAATGAAAAATAATGACATATAATTTAACTGTTTCCGAGGTCAATAGAGTGTATTCCTAACAATATCTCAGTAATTGCATTATTTCTCATAATGTGCCAAAATGAGGATAGATCTCACTCCACCAGCCTTCAGGAAGTGCAAAGATTAAGCTCATTTTGGCTAAACAAAAACACATAAAAGTATATTTTCTTCCTGTTCAGATGATTCACATTAAAAATTAAAATAAATAATGTACTTTGGGGTAGGTGAAGAACATCTATTTTGTATTAGACAGAAAGCGAATTGCATCCTTGGATGTTGCTGTTCTTTAAGTACATGCCATTTAAACATCATAAGTAAAGAATGTGGATTTGAAACACAGGAAGAAACTTGGACCAATCTTGTGGATTTAGTGAAAATGGGTGCTCAACTGTCATATTTCAGAAAGTACAATGTGTAGAGCTGCATGGCTTAAAGAGGTTACTTCTGTAGGAAACGTTTGTCTGAAAGCAGTTCAGTTAAGTTCTTTTGGATGAAATTAATTTAACCAGTTTTGAAATGAATGAGAATTTAATTAGATCTAAAGTTATACTTAACGCAACGCCATACTGTTGAATATGGTGGTAGTAACACTTGCATTAGCCCATGATTTTGTGGTTGCATTATGGTTTAGCTTATGGTTTTGTTATTGTTAGGAAAAGATTTGGTGTTAACATTAGGGCATTTTCCATGGAGAAAGTGTGTGTGTGTGTGTGGGGGTGGGGGGGGGGCATATGTTCTGAAACACTTGCTCCTGAGTGTATTACAATTGGCCATAGTCTGCTTTACACTAAACTTAAGACAAAAGGAAATTCCCCCAGACACTGCAAGGGAATTACAGGTTAAACCCAAACCCATAGCACATGCAGTTAATAATATCCCATCTCAGTTCCTATTAAGGGCAGACAAATCCATCTACACTCTATTACATTTATAACATGCCAAAGTATACTTCAGGGACCCATTTTCCACCAATAAAAGAACAACTAATTTAGTTAACTTGTGAAAAGGAGGATGTCATTTAACAGTAGATGAAAGCTTCTACCCAGGTGCCTTATTGTGCCTTGTTACAAAACTACTAACATATGTATGCAATCCCATCTTTTACTCTATATCAATTCTTATAGGCTCTTAAGAAAATCCCACACTAGACTTAACAGATAAAGACATTGCAATTATACAACTACCCCCCATTAATATTCCAAAACATGCACGCTGATTGGTCAGCATGCACATAGTAAATCAGACTTATACTAATGGAAAAAGGTCCAGTCACCCGGACGTTTTCCATGAGTATAAGTCTTTTTTTTTACATCAACCGAGAATGCAAGATCTCTGTTGCTGTTTAGACACTGTCTCCCTATGTTAAAGGAGTTTAGCATAGCGAGACAGCTTTAAAAAAGCAACAGAGACCTTTTGTTGCTTTTTTTAAAGCTGTCTCGTTATGTTAAATGGGTTTAACATAGCGAGACAGCTTTAAAAAATGCAACAGAGATTCTCTGTTGCGTTTTTTAAAGCTGTCTCATTATGTTAAACTCCTTTAACATAGCAAGACAGTTTGTAAAAAGCAACGGAGATCTTGCTTTCTCCGTTGCTTCCACCCACAGCTCTGATGTACTGCGTAAGCATACGCATGTGCAGTACATCAGAACTGCCACAGAATACCAGACAGCTGTGGAAGGGCAGAAAGGAGGCATTATACAATGCCATTATTTAACAAAAGTAAGCATTTTTTCTTAATGTCATTGTATAATAGCAATAACCCACTTATGGGTGTGGGTAATGCTGGATTTACCCACGGTTGTCTTTGTTTGGCCACTTGGGCTTCGCCCTCATAACCAAACCACACCAACCGTGGGTAAATCCAGTATTACCCACACTTAGGCGTGGTTTATTGCTGTAACAACACACTGAGCACAATCTTGGCAATATTGTTGTTACGCCACCATTTTAGGTCTTTTCCTAGCTAGCACTCCCAAATTATTTACAAAGTATTTATTAACACTAATTAAGCCAGATCTCACTATTTAACTGTGCTTTTAAATAAAAAAAAACATGCTAATGCTATAAAGTATTATGAACTCATCAGCTCAGTGATATAATACAGGGCATTTCAATGTCTAGATTACTCCAAGTTCACTGGCACGTTACCTTTCACTCACCAGTGTACTTTTTTATCTAGGTAGCAACTTAGTTGTTAATTATTTTGTGTGTCTATCTATCTCTCTGTTGAGGTCAGAAATTATCTATTAATGTATTCTGAAACATTTTCTGTGAGTTCATGAGTTCTGTTAATAGCAGTGCTCTGCTTTGCTTGAAATGCAATATAAATGTTATCATAACAACATTCTGTCTTAGAAATAACTCCTTAAACCAGAACATGATGCATCTTCTGTCTTCTACATTTATTGCTATAGCAGGATGCCTAAAATTTGAAACCACAATATCCCACACAAAGTAAACTTCATTTATGAGCTCAGCTAAACTACTGCTTAAGGTTTTGACTCAGGATACATTTTCTATCAGTCATGAACTAACATAGTTTTAAGAAAATAGTGTTAACATAGATCTAAAGATAAAATACTGGAAGCCACAGAATTATTAAGATCCCATTTTGAGCAAAATCTGGTAAAAGACTCTTAATAATTATTTGTGAGCTCAGTGAAACAATTTTGCTGCTTTTGGACCCTTCCAAAAGAGTCCACAAAGCGTCTTATAATACATTTTGTCTTAAGCATGTGCAGTAACAAAACTACCATCATGTCCAATACATAAAAGAAAAAAACACAGCAATTATATTATAATGGCAAAAAAATGCGATGTGTACTGCTTCATTACAAAAGCTAATGATACTTTACGTCTTAGAGATTGATGTACTAAACTGCTAACTGCCCTATGCCCCCTAAAAAACAGAATGTGCATGGTGACCATGCACGGTAGTGAAACATCTGTATTTATGGACTGCATATTCAGTGCTTGGGAGCAAAGAGAATTTATACTGCAATATGCCTTATGCTAAAGGCATCATAAGACAAGAGCAATGCCCCCATTATTTGGCTGAATATATTTAAGGGTATCAAAAGGAACTTGGAATGGTAAGTTCCACTTTTCTTTCCTCCAAGTAATAGCAGCAGCACGATAATCCTATTTCCTTTAAGAAGGCAGAATACTCTGGTGCACCACAGAGGGAACAGTATCTGTGTGCACCAGTATAACAAAATAAATGCCCTTACTCTTTAAGGTGCATGGATGCCGTGAAGCTGGGCTTTGCACTGATGCAGGCAAACACATAACAACACTTGCTGTAGTTTTAAGATAGTTATAGCAACAAACTGCGTGATATAGTTTATTATTATTATTATTATTAATGGACACAGAAACTGTTTCACAAGTTGTTGAGTTGACAACTTATATAGAAAAGGAGAAAGAGATCAAGATACATTTCCAAAAGCAGAAATACCTGATGAGTGAATGCCTCTGAAGTGAGACCAACTGTTTTGGAATGAGTCTTTCCTCTAATCCATAGGTATTTATAAGAGTAGAAAGTAGGCAATGATGCCCTGTGGTATGTTATATGATCCTAGGTCATCTACGCTGTGCTTCTGATAGCAATACTAGAGTTATATATCTGTTGAGGAACCGGCTTAAATGAAATGCTTTTGGACAATCTACTGATTTGGGCAATCTACTGATAATTCTCATTACATGGCACATTTATGATAAAACTGGACTTGAATTATACTTAGCTGTAAACGTAAAATTTCGAGTCCTTAGAAGTCTAATGTTTAATATAAATACTTTAGAAAAAAATTAATGCATTTTCAAATTAAATTCAGTGCATGCCATTGTGTTAAAATGAAAACGGTTTCATAAATGATTTCATAAATGGACAATTATTTGCAGTGTTCCCCATTGTCATTTTATTTCACCATTATCATATTTTATTTTTTTTTTTTTAGATGCAGAATCAAATAATGCATATATAGGTGTAGGGATGCAGATGATGAAAAGGAACACACTGAAAACCTGTTAGTGTCATAGATGAGCTAATTCCACAGTTAGGCAATTATTACTTCAGGTGATTCTCTCCTAGACTACTTCACCTGTTTTAGGTATAAGTGAAATTAATGAAGCATATAAAAATCAATTAATTGTCTCATTAAGAGTAACCATAAGAGAATGGAGCAACAGAGTGTACCATGCTGAAAGTATCAGCTCTGTCATCTCTGTTATGATATTATTTCCTTTTTTAAACATACTGTTTCAGAGCAATACAACTACTTTTCAGAGCTACTGTAGCAAAAACTATATGATTTCTGTGTGAGTTTGTATAGTTGTCATTACATATGTGTGTTTAGTTAAAAAAGTAATATTCATTTTATGTAAGTGTGTGTGTGTGTGTGTGTGTGTGTGTGTGTGTGTGTGTGTGTGTGTGTGTGTGTGTGTGTTGCAGAGTCAATTGGCAAACATATGACTTTATCTACAGTAGTGCAAAGAAAATAAATGAAGTTTGGTAACAAACCAATTTGTCCAGAGACATCGTCAGGTGTGCGTTAGGTAGAAAAAGCAATGGGAATTAAGAGGCTGGTGGATGAAAGTTAGTAGGGCTGGGGGTGAATGGGTTAAATTGGCAGAGGAGGAGGATTGGGAGGAAATGAGGTAAATGTAAGGAGGAGCGTAATGGGTTTATGTGAGTGTAACTGGGTAAGGAATCACATTTTGACGTGAAATTGCTAAGACAAGATCTACTTCAGGCAACCTGTAGGTATTCAGAACATAGGTAGGCCTTGGGGAACAGTGGGGCTATGGTGGTATTGGGATTTTTTGTTTGTTTTGTCTTTTTTGTCTCTTCTGAGGATCCCTTGGCTATTGGGGGATTGGTAGTTCCTGTAATTCATTTTAGACTTCAGGTCTTCTCTCAGAGTTTTCTTTGTTGGGGGGTTGTAAATTAAATACTTTTGCCTCATTGTCAAGGGATTCCCTTGATAAAAAAATGTAGAGTAAATACATGTATAAATATTTATGTGTATATGTATATGTGTATATGTATATGTGTATGTATATATATATATATATATATATATATATATATATATATATATATATATATATATATATATATATACATATATATATATATATATATATATATATATATATATATATATATATATATATATATATATGGTAATTGCATAGCTTGATGAGTGAGTTTGGTTGTAGCTTTGTTCCCTGTATAGCTCGGGTGAAGTTTGTCTTGCTGTTGTAGGTCACTTTTTTATTTTGTATTGGCCATGCCTTGTAGTGGTAACAGTTTTTCACAGAGTGTCCAGATGTTGGTCTCATGGTTTGGCTTCATTGTTGAGGTTGCAAATTAATCATATTGTGTTTTCTGACAAACTGGTGGAAAATTGTTTAGGACTGAAGCTAGAGGATGGTGGCAGACACTGAGGTTTCGGATTTGATGGCCTTTGCAGAACCAGTTGTTTTATCGGCTTTCTGAGTTTGTGAGAGCAATGTTTGCAGTGTCCTTGGTGGTAGAGATTTTGTTTCCCTGTTATTTATAGTCACATTTCTTTGTGGTTGTTGCTGTTTATGATTTTCCTCAGAATTCTTGCATTGGGGTCCTGTGGGTTTGACCTCAGTTGTAATTGTTAGTGGTGGTGGAGCAGTTGGTGGCAGCATTTTATGGTTGGATTGGTTCCCAGAGAAGAATGCGTTGTTCGCAGGCTATAACTGTCAATTGCCGTGCATGTGTAGTACTGCAGTAACTGTCGTGGGGGACGGGAGGGATGAGTTGATTGCTCTGTGCAGCTATGGAGTTCTCTTGTGCCTTGAGGGATATTCACACTAATTTGGGCATCTGAAGCTATGTCCAACCCAGAATTAATGGACATGCTCTACCTCAGTAAATCTAAATCCCTTAGAGCCACGAGCTCGAGGGACTTGAACCTCAGCACAGAAATAAATAGAACATGCTGGAGGGACAGATTCATAACCCAGAGGCTCCCTTCGCTCTGGAATAGAATTCCAATTCATGTTAGGCAGAGCACCTCACTGACTCTCTTCAAGAAGAATCTTGATGAGTGGATGGGGGAATCGTAGGTTTGTCCCGGGGATTACTTCCATGTCACTATTAGACAGAGGCACAGTAAACTAAACTTTAAAAAGGGCACAGTATACTCAAATCAAGGGGTGGCGTAAGCCAAACACAATCGGGCTAGGTTTATAAATGCCCCAGGGCAGATAGCCTAGTATGAACCTATGAACTTATAAAAAAAAAAAAAAAAAGAAAAATGGAAAGCTCGGTATTTCATGGAACTATTTCATTCTAACGGTCTATCCAAATGTTTCCACATGGTACTTTCTTAGAAAATTTAGATCTTAGACCCTCATCATACAAAAACATTTTCATAGTCTAGAAGTAATATTTTGTAATGTCATTTTGCTTTAAAAATCAATAAGCAGCACATTTAAGTATTAAGTGCCACCATCACGTTTTTTTTAAGGAATAATCGGCTAGGATTGAGAGGGTACTTTAAGAGTGGTGTATCAATGTTGTATTGCTGCCAGTTATGTGTAAAGCTATTTAAATTAATCATGAAATTAGTTTATAAGTCTTTTTATTCTGTTTTAGCTGCAGATTATTAAGATGAGACACTGAAGGTCAACAGCATTGGTATGGCTTAGGTTGGCTAGATATTTAATCCATATATTTTTTTTTTTGGACAGTTCAGAGTATGGACAAAGGTAATACCTGGTGCACCTATATAAATGGTAGATCATTTTATATTAATTTTGAAGACAGTAGAGCACTATTATTAAAATGTTTCATACTAAAGCCCCATTTAGTAGAAAGTCGATAGTTAATACAATTCAGCAGCTTCAGACAAAAATGCTGTTCTAGAATCATAGAATCACAGAGGGGAATAGAAGGTAAAGGAGGAAGTGGAGTAGTCAGAAGAAAGGGTTAAGCTGTAGTATGTGGTGAACTCAGGAAATGTAAGGAAGGTAAGAGTGAGAGGGATAGTATAGTTGCTGATACATGGGGATATAGGTGAAGTAGATAGGATTGTCGCAATGAGTCTGGGACTTGGAGGCTTATCATTTTTTATCTCTTTCAGAGGATTTAAATTTGTTGTTTCTTTGCAGATGGTGGTCTTGACAGGTGATCAATGCTGCTGCGATGGCTGTTTCAGCCACTGGAGTGCTACACATTGAGTACACAGATGGTGGAAGCACGGAGTTTGTATCATCCAGTGGTTCAGGGGAAGTGGTCTCTTTAGGTGATGGATGCTGCTGCAAGGGGTATTTGGCCACTGGGGCAGTATGCAGTGCAGTTACAGGTAATGATACATTTTAGGTGCTCATTTATTCATGTCAAAGTCATGCAGAATGGGAGTGTTGTGTGGACGCGTAAAGATGAGACATGTCAGGAGCACAGAGAAGTAGGTGTTTAGGTTTAATTATGGAGAGTTTGGGGTTGTCCATAGGTGGGGTGGAGTCAAAACTGAGGTGGGGTTGGACTTTGGAATCTGGTCAAGTGATTAGCTAAGCAAGCACAGCGGTAGGGAGGGAGCCTTTTGACCTTTCACCTGCCGCTTTTAGTTAAAGTGATAACCAAGGATGAAATACCGAACCAACAATAACCAATTAAACACACAAGGTCCGGTCAACACGCAGCACCCAATGAAGGCAGCCACACCATAAAACAGTTCAACCAAAACAACAATATAGCAAATAAATCCACAAACAGAGTTAGATAAAATAAACTATGAGGTTTTATTAACAGATTAAGCGCTTTCTTTTCCAAAACAGGAAACTTCATCAGAATCTACTGACATCACATCCCTCTTTCATTAAATAGATACACCCATTGTTATGATTGTGTAAAAAACAAGAAACAATTTAAATTTTAATTTCACACAAAGAACAAAAACAAAATTATGTTTAATACTCAAACATATTGTACCTTTGCAACATTAAAATGTAATAATATTAATAACAATTGGCTTTTAATTTTAACTCGGGGCTCAAGGAAACATGGTCATTGAGACTAGGATGACTGCATGCATCAAGCCTCAATTGCCATATTAATTCCATAAACTCCAGCCTATTTTGCCAATCACCCCCCATCTGAGATTTGAACCTTTTCTAATACCCAAAATTTAAAATCAGCATTTTCACATACTAAAGCATGTCTGTAAAGTGCATTACTTTCTTTCTTCCTACTAATTTCATAGACATGTTCATAAATACGCTGTTTTAAACTGCTTTCCGTTTTGCCTATGTAAAATGCCCAACATACGGTACAATAGGCAATATAAACAACCCCTTTTGTCTGACAATTAAAATAGTCATTCACTCAACATCTGTATTGAGGGACCTTTGGAATCTGGTCAAGTGATTAGCTAAGCAAGCACTGCAGTAGGGAGGGAGTCTTTTGACCTTGCACCTGCTGCTTTTAGTTAAAGGAAAGGTTTGTAATTGGAGAGTATGTGGATAATTTGAATTAAGTGATGTGGATGGGGTTCAATGTCTGATGGAATCAGAAATTGCAAACAGTAAAGCCTTTAGAAGCTTTAGTGGTTTTGTTACTAAAGACAGGGGACAACTGAGTGTTAAGCTTCATTAGACATTGGGTTTCATTTTTACATGGTAGTTTGGTTGGTGAAGGATACTACTTTGGCCTTGCCGATATTGGTAAAGTTAAGGGGGCAGGACTGGGGTATGTTTGTAGGTGGCGTGTAAGGTTTTGCACATTTGTTTGATGTGCCAAGTATGTATTCAGCTTAGCAGGTGACAGATGGGAAACCATGTTGGTTTAATATGAGTTTGCAGCAGCCTGAATCTGGTAGTTTATTTTTGATGTTTCTTGGTTTGTAGGGTAGCCAGGGTAAAGGGAATTTTTTCATGGGTGGAGAAAGGGGGTGTTCTTTCATGAATCAAAGGGAAGACTGGGGGATGCATTTCCCATTAAAGTACGGGTATTGTGTCAGCTGCTCATGCCATTTCATGATTCAGCATTTGTGTATGAATTAATAGATGGATTTTCTTAAAGAATTTTTATTGAATCAAGGGTGGGAGGGGTACATTTGTAGGAATCTCCATCTCTTATAGAGGAAGGAAGAGATTTTGAAAGGTTTGGTGGAGTAGGTGTGATGGGAGGGTAAGTTATTGGGTTCATTTGATATTCTTCCCATTGTCTGCCAAGAGGTAGTATGTTATATGGATGACCTTTTTAAAAGTAGGTTTTGGATTTGATGGAGCATTCTAGGTATGCAGGGGTTTTGGAGATATGTGAGGAACTAGCTATGCAGAAGTTGGAAGGCTTAATCATAGGCATTCTTCTGGGATTTATAGCAATTGTAGGCCATGATTGGTTTTCTTTATCAGATGTGAAGGTAACGTGGAAAGAAAAGCTTCAGTGGGGAAATCCAAAGACAAGGTGCACATTAAGGATGTCATTGAGTTTGGCTCCTGAAGTTTGCATGTTGGAAAGTTTATTTGAAGTGTTTCTTTTGTGGGTTTGTGGCCTTTTCTTGAATACGGTGGGGAAGCATACATCAGTGGGTGAGGGTTAATAAGTTGGTGCATGCTGATTCAGCATTATGGTGCCTTTTTGGAGCAATGTAATGCACTGGCATATGGAATAAGTTGTTCGTGGGGATTTGCATTTGTTTACAAATGTGGCAGGCGTTATTGGGATGGGAACACAATTTGGGAGGGAGGATTAGTTTGTGGCTAGTTGGCCAGCAGGAGGGAAGGATAATTGAAGGAGGGATGTTGAATATTTGGAGTTAGTTTCAATTTGGCTGGCATCATAGGTTTAACTGAAGTTGTGGAGGAAAACGGTTCATTTTCATTTGGTTAATATGGCAGTGGTATACGTTGCTGGTGCTGCTAGACAAGGTGCGTCAGGATGGTTTAGAAGAATTAGATGCTTGGTGCAGGAGTCTAGGGCAGCTTTTAAGGAAGGCATTTGATAGGGCATTGCTATAATTGTTAAATTTGTGTTGCAGCTGCCTGGGGTGGAATGAGTTTGGTGGGAAGGATTGTTGTGATATTTGGTTCAGGTTTGGGAACAAATTAAGGCAGTTAATTTAGTCAATGTGGATTTAGCTCTGATTTAGTATAGTTGCACGGGTGACAGGGTTATGTGACTTTACTAAATCTTGGATGGTGGTTCATAAGTTTGAAGGGTTGGGCTAAGTTTGATAGAGTGAATACTGACGGACGACTATTGACAAGTTAAGTTTTTGTTGCGAAGGTTTGATGTTGGTAAATGGAGGTTCACTGGACTAAAGTCTAGAGCATTTGCTATATCGATGTATTAAAGTCAGTAGGAGGATGGTTGTTTTGGTCAGCCAAATGCTATGCTGATCATCATATTCTTTTGCCTTATAAAAGATAGTTCGGTATCATGGATGAGTTACTATTAAATTGATCTTTTAGAAAAGGAAATCTCATTTTGGTCATTATTGTATCCTTTGGGTGGCAAAAGGACACGGCAGTTAGGTAGGATGGCATGCAATTGGGATTGCTTTGTTTTGGTTGGCATTGGGCTTTTTAGAGTTCTGGTGGTACATTTGGCACGTAATGACCTGGGAAAAATTGTGAAGCTACTGTTGGTAGTTAGGATAAGTGAGGATCTGTTTAATTTACAGAGGTTATACAAGGGTATGGGTATTACTTTGGCATTGGAGAGGGATCATTGGTTTAATTCCAGCTGCTTAGGCAACTGGCTGCTTTGGGTATTTATATGATAGGGCATTGGGATGTTGATGACTGGGACCCAGTTGGTTCAGAGAGGATGGAGTACACCAAATGATTTTGGCTTCAGCCTTTTTAATGTATGGTTAGGTTTGTTTTGGTGGGTTTGTTGAAAGTTTTGGAATGAAGAAGGGGAAACAGTCTGGTCAGGCTGGTAGTCAGAGAAGAGGAGCAGGCTTGTCCCTCTTCTGTTTCCCCTCTGGCATTGGAGGTTTAATTCAATGAGTTGGGAAATGAAAGTGAGCAATTGGATGCTGCGTGATAAATAAAAGTAAGGGAGTAGAAGTAAGAATGCTGCTTATTTGGTTAGGGTGAGCAAGATCATGCTGGCCTAGTAAAAGAGGGTTGGATGTTTAATTCAATAAGTGTGGAATGAAAGTGAGTGATGGGACACTGCTTGATAATAACAATCATTGACTGGAGGTAAGGAAGCTGCTTATTTGGTCAGGGTGAGAGAGGTCACACTACCCTTGTTAATGGTTATATGGATGTTCATTGCTGTGACTAATAAATTAAAATATTGATCAACAAAGTTATGTTTATGGAAGTTTAATAAAGGTCGTCAAACATCATTTGGTGTGATGTGTTTATTGAAGGAGACCGGAATAATAACATATTTCTGTTATAAAATTGTTTTGAACTATTTGTTTTAAAAGAATGCAGTAAGAGGCTCAAATCAGGCAATTTCATTTTGTGTGAAATAAACTGGCATTTTTTTCATTTGTAGCTATTTGGAAAGGATGTGTCATTCAAAATGGTAAGACACATTTTATGCTATGTGTGTGTGTGTGTGTGTGTGTGTGTGTGTGTGTGTGTGTGTGTGTGTGTGTGTGTGTGTGTGTGTGTGTCTGTCTGTCTGTCTGTCTGTCTATCTACATATGCAAGAATTTCAGGCAACATAATGGCTTATCCTTGGCCATATATTTTGAATGTGCACATTTCAACTAATTTTCCTTTAATGTCAGAATCAGGGACAGTGAGCTAACACATTTTCGGGAAGGACGACCGATTCTCATAGTGACTCCAAGGAGTATACTTATTTGTTTAATAAAAATGCGGACTATTCCAATGAGTATGCCTAATTGAAAAATGTGATCGATAGCATTTTATTTATGTAGGGCTAGCCTAGGACCTGTAAAGATGGGTGTGTTTCAGTCCAGTCATGGTTTGGCAACAAATGGGCAATGAACAATGCCACCAGTCAGCGAAGTCTCACTTCCATTTCACTTTTCATTTCACTCCAAACACGCACTACCACACCTAAAGAAATTGAATTTCAATAATAAATAAAACATTACGTTTACAGAAATCTAAAAGAAGAAAATAGTCATCTTTGTAACATTAAGCAGCAAAACTATAGACACTGTATAAGTGAAATAAATAGCTAATGGACTTTATTCATACAGTTCACACTGAGGTTACCAAAACTAATATCTTATACAATTTAGAGGCTTCTTCTACAGAAGATACTTAATAATTTGTGCTATCTTTTTAAAACTAAGTAGATATAGAACACATCTGAATCCTGATAATGTTTTTAAATAAAATGTGGACACATGGAAGAGCAGTCGGTGTACTTGTTTAATTTTTTAGACAAATCAAAATATCAGTTGTATTAACTTACAATTTGTAATCCACTTCCATATTATATTTTTGCACTTAATCAGTTTAACATGGCATAGTCCCAGGGCAGAAGTCTGTTGCAAGGATCTTGGATCTTAGACACCATGTTCAATTAAAGTGTGCTCCATTTGCTTATCTTGACTCAAAATATCCTCAAATATACTTTGAAAGAATTTTAATTAATAGATTATGGGCTGTCAAATCAGTTAGATCTTGAGTCATGAGGTCACTCCACTGGCTCCAAGATGTCAAATCAAGACCTTTCTTTCACAGGTTTTCAAACAGACATTTATATTTCTGGAACTATCTTCATGGGCAGAAAAACATTCCTCAAAAATATTAAAACCTTTTTGAAAAGTCATATTTATTTATTTTACATTTGTTGACTGGGATAGTCTGACTGGATACATGTTCAGTTTCAGTGGATGCCCGGGGAGAAAAGTTCCACACAGTAATGTGACATATACAACAGGTAGACAGTTTGTAGAATACATGAGACACACTGTTTATACAAATGTTTTAAATCAGAAATGAGCACTATACACGTGTAGGACAAAAGATATATATAATTATGAAATTCCACATTAGGACACTTAGTATGCACAATACAATTGTGTTAAAGTTCTTGAGACACAGAGATGGTGCTAGTCAGGATTAAAGCAAGGGCATAGCCAGTGTGATTTAAAATATTTTTTGAGATTTCTTTGAATAGTATAAGTGAGGGTTCCAGAGTAAGGTCAGTAGGGAGTTGGTTCCAGGTTTTGCCAGCCGCGTTGGCAAACGAGGCATCACCAGCTATGTTGTTGGATTTGATTGTTTGGATCAATAGTCTACTGGATGAACGAAGTTTTCAGTGATTACTATATGGGCTGACAATATTTTTGAGTGCTGGTGTATTATCAGGGTGGTAGAGTGTTTTATGAGCTACTATGAACTGGTTAATCTGTAGAAGGGAAGGTAGTTCAAGTCACCCTAGAAGATTTAGATTGCGACAGTGGTGAGTCCTATAGATTGATCCAGTGGCAAATATAGAAATGTGATTATAACAGTAGAATAATTTTGTTAATTTCAGTTATGCACAGGGTTGTGAGTAGAGGGGAGGCATAAAGGAGGGTAGATACGAGATGAGAATAGGCAATAGCAGTTCTAGTAAGAGGAGTGAGGAAAGGTTTGAGCTTGTAAAGGGATCTAAGTTTTTTTGTTTATGGTTTTGATGGTTTGATTGACATGTGCATCAAATGTAAGGTTATTGTCTGCTATGACTCCCAGGAGTTTGGTTTGGGCTTCAGGGGAGATAATGGTCCCATTGTTAGATATGATGCTAATGGTTGGAGGGTTGGACCTACGAGTGGGAGTGAACAAGAACAACTTTGTTTTTTTAGGGTTTAGTAACAGACAGCGATTAGTGAGCCAGTTTTCAACAGTATTGAAAGTATTCTGGGTTAAAGACTGCAGATCTGCTTGTGAGGTGGCTGAGCATATCAGCGTGGAGTTGTCTGCATATTGAATACATGTTGCCTTAGGAATAATGGTGTACAGGTCATTAATAAACATGGAGAACAGAAGGGATCCTAGTATTGAGCCCTGTGGGGCTGCTAAGGTGATGGGTAGACAGGATGATAGCTTATCTTGCCATAGGATTGCCTGTTGATGTCCAGATAGATAGGATTGAAACCACTGGAGAAAGTGGTAGTCTAAGGAGAAGGCTTTCAGGGTATGAATGAGTAACTGATAGTTAACCATGTCAAAAGCCTTGGATAGATCTAGAAAGAGAGTAGAGGAAAGTAGATTGTTGTTATGGTTAATGACATTAGAGAAAGAGAGAAGAGCTGAGGTGGTGCTGTGGTATGGCCAGAAGCCGTGCTGAGAGTCAGCCAGCAGTTTACCTTGAATTAGGTGGTGGATGACTTGTTTATGGACACATTTTTCAATTATTTTAGCTAGTGGAGATAGGATGGCTATGTGTCTGAAGTTTGATAGTTTTATGGAGCTACTGCCTTTATGTAGAGGTATAACATGGGATACTTTCCAAATTGAGGGGATGGAGGCTTTGAATAAGATTCTATTAAGCTTGAGATTGGGTAATTGATGACATCAGCAGTCTTTTGCAAATACTCTGCAGGGAGAAGGTCAGCAGTGAGAGTGGTAGGCTTTAATTTCTTCATAAGACTTCAGATTAGAGTGACAGGAACAGGTTGAAAGCTAAAGGAGAGAGGGGTATTAGTTGTGTCATTATCTAAGATAGAGGAGGTGGGAGTGAGTTGGCTGACCAGGGACTGGATACTTTTTGTGAAGAAGCTATTGAAGGTATTTGCAGTGTCTACTGGCGAATCATGGGTAGAGACCAAAGGGGAGGGAGTAGAAGTATGTCCTGGGTGAAGTAGCTTATTTATGTCAGTCGAGAACTTTTGGGGTTTGTTATGGTTTTTCTGTTGCAGATGGTAATAGAAGTTTTTCTTGTCAAGTATAATAGATTGTTTGGTATTGTTCCTTAATTGTCTATATCTAAGTTGGTGTTGTGGGTCTCTTGTAGCACACCAAGTGGCCCATCCTTTATTTCTAAGTATGATGTTAGATTTTGTGTCTTTTGAGAGCCAAGGTGTTTTTGTTTTGGTTCGGATGATGCGAGTAGGGGCATGCGAGTTGAGGATGGCAAGGAATTTGTTACTGAAGTATTTCACTGCATCATCCAGTGAAAATAGTTTTAGGAGAGACCAGTTGCATGCTCTGAACTCATTTGGGAAGTTGGTAAGGGTAACGTTTTTGTTGGCTCTTTTTATTTTATAAGTGGGTAGTTGGGGGTTGTCAGCTTTGAGCTTAATTATATAAGTGAGGCAGTGGTCACTTAGGACATCGAACAGAGTTCCGGACTTGTATAACTGGGGATGGTCATTGATAAGTATCCAGTCTAGGGTGCTTTCTTTGTTATTAGATTTATTAAGCCTGGTGGGAGTGGAAAACACTTGTGAAAACCCATATAGGTTAATGTGGGTAGTAGGAGATTCAGTGTTTTCATCTCATCTAGCTTAATCATGGCATTTTATAAATGAGTTCTTCAAGCGAAACAAGACCCTCATTTTAGGTCTGTAGATATTCTTACTTTGCTGAGCTGAAGACATTTTCTTCAAATTTGTCAAATTTATTTATTTATGTTTGGATTTGTAGGTTTTGCCAGCATTATATTCCTTTAATGATTAATTTACAATGAACATGTGTTTGTACACAGGGTTCCACTGTTTGGTTGGTGTTACTTGAGATACTTAACCACTGTGGAGAATTAGGACAAAAATAGAAAAAGTAAACATTAGTTATCGAAATAAGTTGCAAAAAAGATAAGATTTAAAAAAAACATCATTAAAATAGAATGCTTTGTGGGGAAAAGGAATGGGTTATGGCAAATTACTAATGTTAATTTAGCAAGTAAATCATTAAGGAATAGAGACAAACAAAAACACTCCTTAAAATACTGCCATCATCTTCAACAAATATCACCAAATGTATCTTTTATTGTTAAATAAAGAAAAATGTTTGCAAATGACACTCTGGTACAATACCACATTAAAAGGCAATCGTTGATTCATTTAGATCAAAATGCAATTTGGTGTTTTACAGGATTAAATGAATTGTACATGGAACTATTCTTCTACTTTGCAAAATATGAAATGGAATATAATAGTAGTATCAACATACAATCGTTGTCTGTAAAACCTTCCATTAGACAATACTAATTCTATGACAACATCAATTGTAACAGAAAGCAAATTGAGCCCGAAAGCCACAGTACCTTTCCTACTTGATGATCGGACTCAGACAGATTCTGCTTCTTTGAAATCCAGCAACCATGCACTAGTATTATTTATTTTTAACTTGGCTAACAGAAGGTAGTTTTATTTTTTCACCACAGTATCCTATATGATTTCTGAACAAAACCAGGACCAAATAACAAGTAACATTCAGGAAATAAATCAACACAGATGCTGCACCTGGAAATATGGTGTCCATTTATATTTTTTATAGATCACAAGCAGAACAAAACATTATTGGTCTAATGGATTTTTTGTAAAGCAGCCTTTTTGCACCACTGGGTGAAATGATCTTTGTTTCAACAACCCCACAAGCTATATATTTACTGTAAACTGTTGGAAGAGATTAAAGTAATAGTTTTGAACCCAGGCTGTGTGTAAACTTTCATTTTCTTTTGTATCCTTAGCAAGATATATGCTTTCTCAACGCAACACTTCTGTGAAATAAATTATTTAGTGCTTTGATCTAAAAGGTTAATATTATGACTGATAGCTCTTAGCAATTGACTTGTCCTACTTAACACGCAGTCTCAAAAGTTATTCCTCAACAGTATTTTCAGGAATTTGCACTATGTCCATATTTTTGCATATTCTTTGGTCTGTTTCTCATAAAATTGTAGTTTTCGGGCAAATCATTGGTAAATGGTTGAGGATTGAAGTCATAAAATAATGACAGACATTTGACTTTCAGTCTTCACAACCTTCAGAAAATTCATACTAATTCAAAACCTTTTATTCCATCAACTTTCTAAGTTTGTAAGAGCAATATTTAAATGTGTCCCTATTTTTAGTCCTTTGCCCCCCCCCCCCATTATTTATAGCTTTGTCCAGATTTCTAGCTGTAAGAGGTTGAGAGGTATGGTACTAAGTATGATTTGTATGTAAAAATGTAGACAATACCATAGCTAGTATTTTTGGAATTCTGTACCAAGTTCCAGAATGTAATTCCATTGCTCCACAAGTATAGCCTCTCCCACCACAATGCAAAACAAGTGATTAACAAAATATTCAGTCATAAAGCATAACAAACAGGCCTTTTAAATAGCTTCTTGCACAAAATAAATGAATTTTAAAAAGTGTGTGTTATGGTGTACATGGTGTATGCTTGGCTACATCAGTGTTATTAACCTTGCATTTTCTAAGCATAGTAATTAATTTGATACATAGACTTCTTCATTAAATGAAACAACAGATTCAGTTTTCAGATTTTTAAACTTTCTAAAAAGTATTTTAGGTTAACACATGCATCAGACACATTAAAGCTAAGGGCTGGATTCTTGATCAGTTCTTGAAAAGTAACAATCCAGCAAAGTGGTGATGCTTCTGGGAGTGGCTTCTGGGGGAGGGGTTTGGAGGATATGATCTGAAATCAAGAAGGACAGCAGAATAGTCAGTTAATTTACAACATGCTCACCAAACTAAATATCACATACCTCACAGGTGCGAGTGTCAGAATTAAGTTGAGTGGCCAGCACAGCCTAGTCTGCACTGGCTCTGGTATCAGTATGGTACACTATGTGGGCTCTTGTTCAGGGGGCCAAACTGGTCACTAAAGTCTGAATGGAAAGCTGTGATGGTGGACAGGTTACTCCTAACTGGCGCACTTCAAACCAGAAATGGTTATCTGGACCACAAAGTAAATTCCACATAATACAGCGGAAATCTGAAAGTGAAAGCAAAAACAAGGTAGTTAATCAAAGACCACCTCAAGACCATACTGCACTTTGGACAACACTGTGTCCTGCTACGCTTAGGGAAAGAAAGATACTCACCTGTGGTGGAACTTCAGTATCTATTACAAATTAGTAAAGGTAAAATTAAATGAATCTGTAAACAGGCAATTCCTAAAAATAGGATGCAATGAATAACATCATATCAGCATTCTAGCAAGTATTAGAAAGATAACAATGCCACAGATCTATTTATGTATCTATCTGCATATACACCTATATCCATTTATCTGTATATACAGATATATATCTATATATACAGTTATACATAAGTGCAAATGCGTGATAATATTACATATCTGAAGGAGAGAGTGTTCTTTTTTCTTTCATTTGCTGGCTTAAGAGACCGCAGCTGCTGTGTGCGTGTGCAAGAATGTGGTACAATGGGACTTGGAGTTGCCCATTCACCATTGTTGTGCAATCTTGGAGTTGGGGTGTATAATTAGCAGGGGTTGTGGGATGCAGGACTCCTTGCATAAAACATTGTTTTACAGGGTTTTTTCTTTATGTTGCGATTCAATCTTTGATCGTGTTTTTTTTTTTTGTTCTTTCATATGAGCATTCACTTTTGGATAAGGTAATCACACACACACACACACACACACACACACACACACACACACACACACTTATGTATGTATTTATTTATTTATTTATTATTTGTTTGCTTGCTGAAGAGATAAGCAGGATGCTGTAGTGATCCCATTTCAGCCCCAAGGAAAGAAAGTGAAACAAAATGAGGGTATTGTTACCCACTTCGAAATTTGAAACACATTATTGGCACACACACACACACTAAACAGAACAGTTTGTAGTGAGCAACGTACAAATAGATATGTAGTAATGAAACACCGACATCATAATTTGTGAATAAAATCAGGTATAACAATCATACCATATAGTATAAATAAAGTTAACAAAACAGCCAACTAATGAAATGCTACGCTCAAATGAAAATCAGAATTCTTACATTAAATAGGTAATTAAAGCAGGGATGTTGTTCAGTGCAAGTGGGTTTAGGGCAAATTGCTCATATATGTTAGCTGTTATTCTTTTTTTAGCAAATTAAACTGCCTGTGGCACCTTATGTTATTAACTGTATATTCATCTAACAGAAAAAATGAAAAAGCAGTGTAAACATCATTAAAATGTTTAGCTGCAAAAGTCTTTTTGTTGTGCCTAATGTCCCTTGCATTGGATTCTCTATTAATTTATTGTCTTTTTTACCTATATAAAATCTCTAACAAAGGTACAAAAAAACATATCAGGATGGATGAGGCGATACTCCATACTCACACTCACACACTCACACAGAGTCCTTGGCAGAATGCTACTCTTTCACAGTATAAAATGTTTGTATTTCTAATATCATTTGGTTATCTAGTTTGGTTAACAAATGTATCTGGGTGCCAGACATCCAGGAATGGAGTGAGACTCAGCAGCCAAAATGTAGGTCTCCCATCCTAGGGTGGAGGGCAGAGTGATCCATTGCCTCTCTGCCAAAGGCCAAGGCAGATCCACAAAAAGTGCACTAAGAAGGCTAGACCTAAGAATATCACTCTGTATAAAAACAAAGAAACTCCCCTAAGCATGCACATACTGCCATCTCCATTGGCATAAAAGGATAATGCCCTAACTATGACCCAATGACCTGAATTTGATTAGCAGTTTGGATGTTTGTTGGAGCTGTTGTGGAGGGAGAGGAATGATGAAGCTTTATCTTCTTGCATCTTCCCAGGGCGAGGACTCAGAGATGTGCTTTGGACATCAGCCAGAGCAAGAGCCCATTAGGTGACACTGAAGATGTGCTGAGAGAGCTGGTGCTGCAGTAGGTGGATGAGCAAAGAATGGAGCACCACCACAGATATAGATGCATTCCTGTCGCAGTACCGTTGTGTGCCCACTTCAGTGACATCAGTCAAGCAATTGAATAAAATCACACTTTAAACTGCACTATGATGGCAACATGTCTGCACCAATCCTATTCAGAGCTGCATGGTGGATAGAACTTCAAGAGCCAACACATGAGAGATGGAGTTGTATGTGTGTGGGAGAAAGTCCTGGCAAATTGACCTTTCCTTTGTATGGGTGAAACAGGGACACTGCCAATCTGTAGGATCTTGTGAGGACAGGGACAACAGAGAGCCAGTAAATTAGTATAAACAAATGGGGAAAAATGTGCATACCACCTCTGTCATGCCTTATTACATGTGAGTCATCAGTGGACATTTTTCAGATAAGCAAAATCTCAATACCCTGTGATGACTTCTGCTGTCAGTCCCTGGTACTTATACCAAACCTGATCATTTGCAAAGTTATACCATCTCTAGGTGTTGCAAGTAGCTTCAGGGACATTGCACAGAGACAGCTGATGTGCCACATAGTTTAATGTTAGTAAGTAGAACAAGACAAAATATAACGGTCTCTGTTAGGCCATGGCTAGCAGACTGCAAGGTCAGTTAGGAATGTTGCTTGCCACTGGGTCAGAGTGTTGAAAGAAGGGAGTTGCCTGTTTCCCTCAGTGTTCTGCACAGTCATCATTCATAGGGAACAAAGATCCGGTGCATGCTGGGAGTAATAGACTTGCACCATGTTGAGGTTTTTGGTCAAGGTTTCATATGTAGCAGGGCAATAAAAAGTTTCAGTCTGTTAAAAGGCAGTCTTTAAGCCAAGGATTAGTAGATAGGGCATCTCAGAAAATAACATCAATATAAAATTAGCTTCAGTTTCTGATAAGAGATTAAACGAAAGTCCCAGTTCAGAACTATTGCTTTTAAAAACTCCTAGTTCAGATCTATTGCTTTTGAAAACAATGTTTTGACCTTTTAAAACGGGAATATTTTTACAGACATGAAAGTCAAAATGTGTTAAATGCAAAACCTCATTGTTTAATATTGTTCATTTATTTATTGGTATCAGTGAAGCCAGTTCATTAATACTTATATAATTTTTGACACCAAAGTCAGTTTGCAGCTGCATATGATCTATGCTTTTGTCAATTTATACTACAGATAATCTAAACACAATAATAAAAATGACTTTCTGTAATGGCCTGTTGTAAAGCTGACCTGTCCCATTTCCAAAGGCAGTCAATATATGAAATTCTGCTGCTTATGTGGAAATGCATTAAGACATTCAGTAAAGTGTATCAGTCTGCAGGAGTGTTACTGAGTAACAAAGCACTAAGCACCAATTCCAATACTTCTTTCGTTGGAGAGGGCCATTTTGCACCTTTGTGGTAGTGGAGTGCTATCTGAGACCCATCTGATTTTAAGGTTATTGGACCAGGGCTCAGAGTTGAGCTTCCTTATTAGTTAGTTTGAGTTAAAAGGGGTTCTCCTTGCTGTTATTTAAGCCCCATGTTTGTGTGGGTTTGTGCTTGTTTAAACCAACCTAAATGGAGGTTGGCAACCAGCCACTGCTGTACATTGATCTACTGAACAATCTGAGGCATACATGCTTCCAATAAACTATAAGTGCCTGTTTTTGCTCTTATTTTGTACTTTTAACTGTATCTACTATCTACTGTTGCCTTTTTGAATTATTTTGAACTATTTGCTGTATTTGTTGTGTTTCTGCACTAGCTTAGCTGTAGCACAGTTCGGATTCAGGTTTGCTGTTTCTTGGACAGTTTGTAATTACTGATCACTAATTCCAAGACATCTTTCGTTGGAGAAGGCCCTTTTGCACCCTTGTGGCAGGAGAGTGCTGTCTGGGACCCATCTGATTTAAGATTATCAGACCAGAGCTCAGAGTTGAGCTTCCTTATTGGTTAGTTTGAGTTAAAAGGGGTTATCCCTGCTGTTATTTAAGCCCCATATTTGTGCGGGCTTGTACTTGTTTGCGTGGAGTGCACCATCATGCACTGCTGCACAGTGGTGAATACCGTTGGCGATTTTATAGTAGCAAACTTCTCACTTGTTAATTTTTCCCTTAGTACACTGCTCTTTCTCTATAGTTGGCTTTATGTGATTGTAATTCATGGTCAGGTGGTACATTCAGCCTAACTTCTGAAGTACCAGTATAAATCCTTCCCATTAGACCTTCATTATTTAGACCTCTTCACCTGTCCATCTGCTTTACCTAGTCCTTCCTGTCTACTACCCAGTTCTGAACAAAGTAACTTCCTAGCATTATGGACAGACAGTTTCCCACATTTTCATCAACTTGCCTAGTCAACATGGGCATCCTGAGGCAATGTAGCAATTGCCTCATGTATACTGACAACCCACTCCTCTTAGTTCACTCCAATTCAATATGCAAGAGATGCATCTATATTAAGAACCTTTGAGCCTGGCTCTCTCACTCACCAGTCAGTACATCTGACACTGAGCAGGTTGTCAGCATACATACATCACCTCCTGCACAATCCAAGCAAATGACACATATTCTTATATATGCAGAGGTCCTTACAGAAACCTACCCAAACACCAGAGACCTCCCAAACACAAGCACACTTCATATAATACATCTCCAGCAGATTATTGTACACATAATACCTCATACAATAGTTTATCACAAACTAAACCCTTAAGGCAAACACAAAACCAGACATTTTGGTCATAGGTGACTCCATTGTGAGACACACAGATGTCCTTCTCACCAGGTTGGATAAGGAAGAGGTCACTGTCAGTTGTCTGTCTGTTGCCAGGATCCACCACATCATACACACATCCAAGTCTCTCAACAATAGGTACTTTTATGGCTCCATCATAGTCCATGTTGGTGTGAACGACTTGATTCACTGAACTATATGAAGAGAGACATGACCAAACTCTCTGATTATGTGTCTCAGGCAGGTATGTCCTTGCCTTAAGCAGCATTCTACCTTCACCTAGAATGATGCCACAGTACAAACAGAAAATGATTGACTTTGAGAATTGGCTTACTTTCTGGTGTCGTTCTAAGGGGATCCAGTATCTGTCAGCCTGGAATGTCATGGTCAACAGGCCTTGATGCTTTGCCAACAAATGAAATATCCACAGAGGTTCCACACTAAAAAAGCATACATGGCTTAAGTAAAATGTCCTATGCAGACCACCTCAAGACTCTATCCCTCTATTCTGTCTCCTACAGGCTTTTGAGGGGAGATCTATGCCTGACATACAGGGCATTGTCAAACCCCACTCTGATGGACCTCCTGCATATCGGCAAAGTAAACATTACCAGAATTACCCATTCTAAAGACTTAAACCTTGCTTGTGATATAAATAGGACCTGCTGGAGAGACAAGTATGTATCCCAGAGATTATCCTGTCTCTGGAACAGGCTCCCTATCCATGTGAAGCAGAGTTCCTCCCTAATCCTCTGAAAGCTGAAGACCTCTAAAGAACTCTGAAGCTGAAACGCAAACAAACACCAATCACAACCAATGTGTCACATAGTTCACAACACCAGTGTGCCACCCAGCAACAGCCCCTAAGGCAAGACAATGTACCTAACACTTTAGTCATAGGTGACTCTATAGTCCGGCACACTGATGTCCCTCTCACCAGGTTGAATAAGGAGAAAATTACAGTCAGCTGCCTGTCGGGTGCCAGGATCCGCCACATAACGCATGCACTCAAGTCACTCCACAACAAGTACAAATATGACTCTGTCATTGTCCATGTTGGAGTGAATGACTTGAGATGTACCTCCCTGGACTACATGAAAAGAGACATGGAAGAGCTCTCAGATCATGTGGCCCAGGCAGGTATGACCCTAGCCCTGAGTAGCATCCTGCCTTCGCCCAGAATGATACCACAATATAAGGATAAAATGATTGACTTCAACAATTGGCTAAGCTTATGGTGTCATTCAAAGGGGATCCAGTATCTGTCTGCCTGGGACTACATGATTGACAGACGACGATGCTTTGCCAGAGATGGTCTGCACCTGTCGCCCCTGGGATTCAGGTTACTGGCTAAGGCTCTTGCCACCCCATATAGTGCCTTTTTTAGGCAAACTTCAAAGGACAAAACCACCACCGTAACAGGTACAAGCATGCAAAATCTGAAGGTAATGCTACTCAATGCTAGAAGTTTAAACCTCGAAATGCACTCTCTCGAGGCACTCCAAAAAATGGAGAACATCGATATCTGTGCAGTAACTGAGACCTGGTTCAAGGCTCCAGAGAGCACCCCTGCAATACCAGGCTACAACTCTTACCACACTTTTTGGCCACCAAACCAGGACCGAAACACTAAAGGTGGAGGAGTGTCAATATTCACACCACCAGGCTAGTTGGCCAACACAATGTGTCTGAAATTCTCCAAGTGCAACTAACACTAGGTAAGACTGCAATCCAAATTGTAGCTTGCTACAGATCCCCACCATACCCCAAGATTCTCACTACACCTTTCTAAACATACTGGAAAATATTAAGATAGAACCAAACACCCTAATACTGGGTGATTTTAACTACCCTGCCATTAACTGGGAAAACTACTCATGTCCCAACACCTTTGCGCAACGGTTCTTGGAATTCATAAATTCCAACGCCCTGGATCAACTAATCCATAGTCCCACCAGGGGCTCCAATATCCTAGACCTGGTCATTACCAACATGGGAAATCAATGCTCCATACCTATGGTCACCCCCTCGTTAGTCAGGTCTGACCATAAGCTAATCGCCCTTAACATCCACATCCCACCCCCACCCCCCAGTAAAGACACCACCATAAAAAACTTCTTCAAAGCCAACTTCATGCTACTCAAGTCAGAAGTGACAAACTTCATGACACCCATGCAGACGGGAACTGAAAGTTCAACTGCAAAATCCTACACTAAGGCACTGAATGAGCACATCTACTCATGCATGAATCGTGCCATCCCAAATAGAACCAAAATACTCTCATCCAAAAAAAGGAAGCCAATCTGGTGGTCCACTGCTATAAACAAACTTTACAACAAAAGGAAGAAATTTTTGCAGAAAAGAGGAAAATCCCAGGATGCAAAAAACTCCCTTACTAGCCTCAGTAATAAACTGAGATGCCTCATAAAATCCTCCAAAGCTAGTTATGAAAATAAAATTGCCAAAGATTCCAAAGACAACCACAAAGCATTCTATAACTATGTCAAAAATCTAAATGGCAATGCTCAGATCTGCTCTGAGCTAAAACAGAATGGCATTAAATATACTGATCCAAAGGATATTGCCAATATCCTGGCAGATCGATTCAGTGCCAACTTCACCCCCCTCTCACCCCCTAAATGGCCCATCTCAATACCAGAAGATTGCCAAATTCCAGTAATAATGGCCACACAGGTACAAAACGCACTCTCTAAAGCCAAGAATACAGCATCCATGGGACCAGATGACATCCCGGGCTTTGTACTACATGAACTACAATATGAACTGGCACCTCACCTAAGTGTCATGTTTAATCATAGCCTCACCTCAGGTTTCGTGCCCACTGAGTGGCACAAAGCTACAGTTATCCCAATCCACAAGGGGGGATCCACCTTGGATCCCGGAAACTACCGTCCCATCAGTCTGACAAGCCTTATCTGCAAGGCCATGTAGCGTATTATCATGGAACTTATAAACAAAGACATTGGCAACCTTCAAACACTGGACCCCACCCAGTTTGGGTTTGTGAAGGGCCGATCTTGTCTCCTGAACCTGATTGACTTGTTTGAATCAGTCTCCAGAGCCATGGACAAGGGTAAGGTGGTCCACACAGCTTATCTAGACCTTGCCAAGGCCTTTGACACCATCCCCCACTCTGGAATCATAGATAAACTTACTAAGTTGGGCATTAATCCCTATGTCACCCAATGGGTTGCTAAATGGCTTACTGATAGAACCCACACTGTAAAAGTAGCCGACTCCAAATCCAGCTCCAGACAAGTGACAAGTGGAGTACCTCAGGGTTCAGTCCTGGGGCCGCTCTTGTTTGGCATCTACTTCTCTGAAGTACAGGTCAACACTAAGGGACTCTGGCTAACAAAGTTTGCAGATGACTGCAAACTGGGAGCCATTATTGAATCCCCAAATGATGTGGATACTCTACAAAAGGGCCTTACAGAAACAGATGCTTGGTGCCAGAGCCATGGGCACAAGCTAAATGCCAAGAAATGTATTGTTATCCCCTTTGGGAAAAAACATGTATCCATGAATTACCATATAGGTGGCAGTACACTAAACACAGAAAGTGTGAAAAGAGACTTAGGGACACAGGTGGACAGTGGTCTCACCTTCGATAACCACATTGCCACAACAGTCAGGAAATCCTTCTATGTGGCACACCTCATCACGAAGGGCTTTTCATCCAGAAAAAAGGAGGTCATTGTCCCACTGTACTCATCCCTCATTAGACCCATTATAGAATACAATGCCCCATTTGGTATGTACCTCTCAAGACATCTGTAACAACTGGAAAGGCCTCAGAAATACCTCACTAAAAGAATCACAGGCCTAAAGCAGATGCCCTATGCTGACCGCCTTAAAAAACTCCAGCTATACTTTGTTGCATATCGTCTACTCAGAGGCAATCTCTGCTTAACATACAAGGCCATGTCAAACCCAGAGCTGTTGGACATGCTACACTTAAAGAAATCCCAATCCCTCAGAGCTACACGCTCCAGGGATCTAAACCTTGTCATCGCAATAAACAAAACATGCTGGAGGGATAGGTTCCTGACCCAAAGACTCCCCAGACTCTGGAATAGATTGCCCATACATGTCAAGCAGAGTGCCTCTTTGGACCTCTTCAAAAGGAACCTTGACGATTGGATGGGAGAAAGGAAATTCACCCCAGGGATCATGTCAGTCACCCTGCTAGACAGGGGTCCAGGAAAGTAAATAATGTGGGAAGAAATAGCCAGGGAATTGTTATGGCTAGGCTTGTATAGGCCCTAGGGCTGATAGCCTAGTACCAACCTATGAACCTATGAACCTATGAACCCAATTCAAGTGCAAACTGGACAATTGGATGTGAAACAGGAAATTTATCCCTGGTTTGGCACCTATGTCTCTAATGGACACAGACAACCTGTAAATGGCTCATTTCCCAGGCCCTAGCATGTAAATGTTTCATCTCACAAGCCTCTGCTTACACTTATCAAGGGTATCAGAACTTGTCAGAGATTTGGAATGCATGGCTAGGCTTAAAAAGGCTCTTGTGGTCATTAGCCAAGTAAACACCTATGAACCCATGAACCTATAAGATGGTCTTCATCTGTCACCCCTGGGATTTCAGTTACTGGCTAAAGCTTTTGCCACCCCATAGTGCCTCTTTTAGGCAATGTGACAACAACAAAATACCCGACATAAAAAAAAAAAAAAACCTGAAATTGCACTCACTGGAAGCACTCATCACTTTGGAAGATGCTGGCATTTGTGCAGACACATAGACCTGGTTTAAGGCTGTGAAGAGCACCACAGCCATACCAAGTTACATTTCCTTCCACACGTTCAGACCACATTCAGAAAGCATGAAAACTAAAGGAGGTGGTGTATCAATATACATTAAAGATAAATACACATCCAAATTGGTTAAACAGCACAATTCCTGCAATTAACTGCTGGTAAGACCCTGATTCAAATCATTGCCAATGATAGAACCCCCTCCAGGAAACAGGGCAACCACTCAGCCTACTTGGAACTACTCAAGTCAATCAAGATACAACTAAATACTCTGTTTTTAGGTGACTTTAATTACCCGAACATTGACTGGGTAAACTATGCGTGTTCAAACTCACTTGCCCAATGGTTCCTGGATTTCATTATTTCAAATGCCCAGGTTCAACTGGTTGACACTCCCACAAGGGGCTCAAACATCCTGGATCTGGTGCTCCCCAACAAGGGGGACAGTTGCATCACTCCCAACATGCGACCCTCCGTGGTGAAATCTGTCCACAAATTAGTCTCGTTAGTTGTAACCATAACACCAGGCCCCCCTCCCCCTTAGCTGCATGCAACTAGACTAAAAAACTTCTCTAAGGCCAGTTATAACCTCTTATGAGATGGCATAAGTAGATTCATAGCCCATCCCCCCACTGATGGTATGGATACTTATGCAGGGCTCTACAGCAATGATTTATGCAAACACCTGAACAATTATATTGACTCTGCCGTACCTGATAGGACCAAGGTAAGATCTTCAGGGAAGAACAAACCGGCCTGGTGGACATCTGCCATTAACAGGCTGTACAATAAGAGGAAAAAAAATTGCTGTCTAAGAATAAGAAGGAATGGTTTCCAAATTGGAAACATTCCCTCCTCAACTTACGCAAGCAAATAAGACTTCTTGTGAAATCCATTCTTTAGTTACATTTAAACCTTAAAGGAAAGATCCAGATATGCAGCACACTTGTAATCAATGGTACACAGGCCTCTGACAATCAAGGGTACAAGAGCTAAAGATAAGGCATTTCATCTGCCTTTTTTTGGGTCTTCCAGCACCATTGAAACAGCAATCTTGGAACAGACCACTTTCGAACAGCAGGTCCAGAAAAAGGCTGAAATTAACAGTGTAAATCACCTGAAAGAATAATTGGTAATGAATTTGTCAAATTTTACACTGGATGATGCATATCTGCCATTGCTGAATAAAGGATTAACCTTTATCCCTGCACTACAGTCGAGGATAAGTGAATTTACCCAGGATATTAAGTGCTTTGGCAGAAATGTGACATTAAGGAATACCTTTGGCAATAATAATAGTGGAAACCTGAATATTTTCAAAAAAAACAAGTACATTTGTACCTCCTTTCCACCCAACAGTGGATATCTTTAGGCATTTATGTGAACAAGAAGTGGCAAGATGATGTTCTGGAAATAATAAGGCCAATTATTATAATAGAACTCCCTTGGAGTTTAAGGTTTTACAGGAATTGTTGCACAATAGCAGTATTATTATAAAACCAGCTGATAAAGTAGGGGCCATAGTGATAATGAGAGCACAAGGCTATCCGTGTAGAATGATTGGAATGCTTAATGATGATAAGATGTAGAAGAAGAAATATAAATGGGACATACACAAATGTGTTGTTAGAGTCTGGATGCTTTATATGATCTTCTTATGACAAGGAATATAATGGAGGAATTACATAAGCATTTGGAAATGGAACATCCGGTGGTACCAACTATAAATGGTTCACCTAAGATACATAACAATAGGCATGATCCACCCTTACATCCTACTGTGTCTAGAAGAGGATGGCTAACTGATCCAGCTTCTATTTATGTGGAACATCAATTGGCGAGAATAATACCGAAGGCAGGTACAGCGCTGAGATAGTCCTCACAGTTCTTGGAGTCATTATATGAAGAAATAATTACCCTGGATAGGTTGGAGGATCTTGTGATGGTGACCATAGAAGTTAAGAACCTGTTCACAGTAATCCCAAATGAGTATAGGATAAGATCAGTCTGTGACTTTTTAAGGAAACGTGGTGCTTCAGATGGAAAGGGAAGCATGCAAATCACTTCACTTGTTGTTTTTCTTTCGGCTTTTCCTGGTTAGGGGTCACCACAGCGGAACTCCCGTCCGCTAATAATTGGCAGTAGATTTTTATGGTGCCGAGGTGCCAGCCTGATGCCCAACCTTCAGCGAAGGGAAGCCCATTCATGCATGTCTTTCAAATGCCACTCTACCACAGGGAGGACATGCAGACTCCACACAGAAGGCGCTCCAGCTATTGAGAATAATATTTTTATCTATGAAAATGAATATTACCGGCAAAAATGGGGGGTGGCTATGGTCACATCATGTGCCAATAGCTACTCCAACATAGATTTGGTGCAGTGGGAAGAGGAATACATCTTTTATGAAGGAACCCCATGGAAAGATAACATCATCTATTGTGGAATGTTTGTGGATGATGTATTTATTCTATGAAGAAATAATGAAGAGCAACTCCATAGATTTGTGAGTTATTTAGAAAGTACAACAGTGTTCTTGGAATTTGAGGTATGAAACTCAAAAAGTGAAATTGATCTCTTAGATGTGACTGTCTCAAGGAAATAAAGTTTAAGGAATCATACTTTGCATAGAACAAGCATGCACCCTGGACACACTTTTCCAGAAATAATTAATGGTCAGTTTTTTCATACTTCAAGGCTATGCACCAGTGAACAAGTACATGATGAAGAGATGACACAATTGAAGGAGAACCTGTTAGTTCATGGATATAGAGACTCTGAAATCCAGCAAGGGATCCAACAAGTTAGGAATCAAAGGAAACTAAAGGAAAACCATATTTCTCAGTTAAATCAAGAGTACTTATGAAGACAACCAACAATGGCTGCAGAGAATTTAATAATAATAATATGAGGTGCTTATTAACATACAGTAGTGATATTTCTGCTATATGGATGGCCACAGTGGTGCAGTGGTTAGCATTGTCGCCTCACAGCAAGAGGTTCTCCGGTTCGATCCTCGGCTGGGGTGCCTTCTGTGCAGAGTCTGCATGTCCACCCTGTGGTCGCATGGGTTTCCTCCGAGTGCTGTGGTTTCTTCCCACATCCCAGGCATGCTGCAGGTGGATTGGTCACTCTAAATTGGCCCTAGGTCTGAGTGCGTGTGTGTGTGCCTTCTGTGGAAGGTTGAGCACCGGGCTGGCAACTCAACACTGTAAAGCTCCACTGCCAATCATGAGCAGACAGGTGATCCACTGTGGCGACCCCAAACCAGGAAAAGCTGGAAGAAGAAGTGATATTTCTGCTATATGTGAGATCATTAAGAAGAATTGGAAAATTCTAACTATGGATGACCAATTAAGACATATAGTTGGTGAAACACCAAGGTTCTCCTTTAAGAATAAACCAACTTGAAAAGGTTTTTGTGTTATATAGAAGGATTTAATCTCAGATGATCAGGTATCAGAATGGGCACATTTCCCTGCAGAAAATGTGAGGCATTTCCATATATCGATCCCAAGAATTGTTTCAAACATCCCAACATTAAACAAAGACCTATGTGGATTGTAAGACTAGAAATATTATAAATGTTGCTGATTATGATAGTTGTCAGGCATTTTATGTTGGGAAGACCAACAGATCTTTCAAAGAAAGGATCTTACATCATCTTAGTGCTATTAGGTTGATTGTACCCACTTATGCTTTATCACAGCATATCCAGAAAAATCTAGGACATAAGTTCTTCTTTACAGCCTTGGAAAAAGTCCAAGAAAGTATGAGAGGAGAAGATTTATTTAATAAGACTGAGTTTAAAGAAACCTGCTGGATAGCTGATTTAAGAGCAGATAAAGACCCTGGACTTAATGTAATGGTTCCTTTAAAACTGGTACTGAAAGGCCAGAATCTCAAGAGAAGATTCCATTGGTTAAATGGTAGTTATAAGAAAAGGGGGAGTGTCCTATGGTGAAACAAGATCTGATGAAGGCATGGCCGAAAGCGCTTAACCATTTTTTAGCTCTTACCTCATTATGTTTTTTTACTGAATTTTGAATAAAGATTTTGTAAGATTTTTTTATATACTTTTCTCTCCATGGTGGTCCTGCAGTTCTTTGTACATAGTTGATATTTTGATATTTAGTATTGCAGTCTTCAGTGAAGGGAAGTCTTTGTATTCAAAGATATAAAAAATCTCCAAATGCTTGACCACACCCAGTTCGGCTTTGTCAAGGGGCAGTCATGCTTGTTTAACTTGGTGGACTTCTTCAAAACACTCTCTCTAAAGCCCTCTATGAGGATAAATCTGTGCATAGTGCCTAGCTACACTTAGCTCAGGCCTTTGACACTATTCCTCACTCTGTCATCATTGATAAGCTCACCCAGCTGCATATTAACCTATATATTGTCAGATGGGTTGCAAACTAGCTCAATGATAGAACTCATACAGTCAAAATAGGGGAATCCACCTCCTCCAGCAGACGCATAACCTGTGATGTTCCACAGTGATCGGTTCTGGGGCCCCCTGCTGTTTGGAATCTACTTCTCTGAAGGACAGGCTAAAACTACAGGTCTTTGGCTGACTAACTTTGCTGCTGACTGCAAACTAGGAGTGGTCATTGAGTCCCAAAATGATGTCAACATCCTGCAGGAAGGACTCACACTGACTAATGATCGGTGCCAAAGTCATGGATTCAAACTTAACGCATAAAATGCATTATCATCCCCTTCAGCAAGGGGGACATCCCTGCAAACTGTGACATCAATAGCAATATCCTAAGCAGGCAAACAGTGGTAAGAGATCTGGGCACACAAATTGACAGCAATTTCACCTTTGATCACCATGTCTCCGCAGTAGTAAGAAGGGCATTTTACATAGCTCATCTCATAAGCAAGGGTATTGCCTCCAGAAAAAAAGAAGTTATAACCTCCCTCTATGCTTCCCTCATCAGGTCAATAGTAGAGTACGATGCCCCTTTTGTTTGTACCTCTCCAAACACCTTCATCAGTTGGAGAGACCACAAAGGTTCCTTACAAGGAAAATTTGGGGTCAGCAGCATCTGTCTTATGTGGACAGACTGAAATCACTGTCACTTTATTTGTTATCATACAGACTACTCAGAGGAGACCTATGCCTTGCATATAAAGCATTTTCTGACCCTTCTTTAATGGAAGTGCTGCACATACACAAATCTAGTGGCATACGAGTCACTTGCTCTAAGGACCTTAACCTGGTATGTGGCATCAACAAAACCTGCTGGAGGGACAGGTTTGTCTCACAGAGGATACCTCACCTTTGGAACAAACTCCCAATTCAAGTTAAACAAAGCCCTTCATTGAGCTTATTTCACCGTAATTTAGATGATTGGGTGGTGCGCAGGAAGTTCACCCTAGGGGTTCCACTGATGTCCCTCTTGGACAGAGGCAACAGGTGCTGAATTAAGTGTTTGCTCATCACAGATACTCTTGGGAACAGGGGTTAAACTTGACTAGGCTTGTAAGGACCCTAGGGCCATTAGAGTAGTAACCTCCTATGATCCTATGATTTTATAACTAGTTCCATGGTATAGAGGACTTATCAACTATGTCCCAGATGAATCTGGATCAACGACCAGCTTAGGTAATGGGAACATTAGCTTGGGTAGCATGGGAGAATATGAATCAACTCACCTATCTTGTTGGTCGAATCTACTGCAGTAGCATCATCTGGTGAAAAGAACTGGAAGTACCATTTGTACACTGAGACTTAGGGGATGCAAGCCTATCCAGGAATGCATGGCACCCAAACTAAGATCACATGTTTGGGGAAACGTACCCAAACTGGACTCGGTATAGTGAGCAGTGAAAAACATTTTCTGGCCAAAAGCAGATATTTTTTTTAAATATTTAAACAAATCTCCTAACCTATTTGATGGCAGCTATGAATTCAAGCTCACATCTTCCTTTCCCAAGGGCCTCTGATACCAAGGAAAGGGAGGAACAAATGTATGTATAGAGAATGGTGGCCTGATAGTGATCCTGAGCAGGGGGGGGACAAAAACATAAAGGAAAAAAACTAGAAAAATCTGCAAAAACTGCATATGACTGGAAAACAAAAAAGAAAATCTTGCTCAAAATTTTGATAATCAATAAGCAGTTACAAACTCAGCTGTACTTCATTTGAAGCTCATCACTAGAGAAATAAACTAAAGACTTATTATGTTGCTACCTACTAATTTTGGCATTATAGTTTAATTCACACACTTACATTACAAGGAGATCAACAGTGCTTAAATCATGTTGAGCATCAGGCAAAAGTATTAGATTGATTAACCTTCTAAGACTTCCATACGTTAATCATACATTGCATTAACTTTTTGTTTAATGTACATTACAAGAAAATATAAATGAAAAAGTACTAACTCTTCGTAGCTGTATTTTGTTCACCTTAAATATCAGATTTTCTTTGCAACTCATGTAAATACTTTAAAATAATGCTCTAATTTTTAAACTGCTCACAGTTATTGATTGTGAGCTTCAGCTTCTCAGAATATGCACCCATCCATGAATGGAAGAGAGCTAATGATTTCTTTATCTGCTGCACCTGAATGTTCTCTTATGTTTGTGTACATTATTATGGTTGTTGTGGTGGCATGCTGAATTCCTTGAACACAAAATTAAAAGTAAATTAGCTTATACAAAAAGCAGTGAAAATCCATTGAATGTTTATATTTTAATTACTCTACTTGAGAATGATTTTATATAAAATCACTAAATGATGTTGACTGACAAGAGTACCTTCTGTAAGAATGTTGACCAAAGGTAGGTAAGGTAAGGAAAGCAAGCAGCATTGTTTACATTTAGCTTAGCGCATGATGAAACATGTTATGTAGAAGTCCTGCTTTTTTTGTCTTTTAAGTCAATTTGATTGAATTGTTCACAAGCAGAAAAGGAAGCTGTGACTCTTTGCTATAAAGAAGCCCAGAGACGTTATTAATCTTCGTTGCCAGTTTTAACATGTGAAAAGGAATTCAACCTCTGACCTCAACTCTACACTAATACTGTGCAGCTTTCCAAGCAGTGCATATAACATACGCCTTGAAAATATACTGTCCTACAATGCATGGTCATACAACTGGACCTTAAAATCTTAAGATACACGATGTAAAAGAAAGTATTAATCGCATCACCATTCTCTCTCATATCTCATGTTAAAGCATGTACGCCAACTAGTAAGATGATGAAATGAAATGTTATCTTAATCGACTAACGACTAAGAAGGGATCATATTTTACTCGCCTTAGTCGGATTTTAAATTACTCCATCTACATTGCCATAACAAACATAGCCTGATTACTCATTAAGGATATCTGATGTGGGACATGAGAGAGATCACAATTTCTAAACTGCAGTCCCAAATCCTGGAAGTTATAAAGTACCATCAGAGGATGACTATATTAAAAGCATGCACATAGTTATGGTTAGATCAAAAACTGAAGAAATGATGTTGCACCTGATACCAGCAGACTAAAAATTTGTGACAGACTACAGCTGCTTATTTTAGCAAATGATTTGCTTCCCTACGGCATCACATTCATAATGATTGTGCTGACGCCTCTCAGGAAATACCATTCCCTCTCATTACTGATGAACTCATTAAAATACATTTGTAGTCTCACTCTTCAACATCTTTGCAAGCTTCCAACTTTTCAAACTTAGCGTAACCAGGTTTAGTGTGTCACTGCCTCTTATTTGTGATGCAGTACGATGACAAAATTAGAAGTTTTGTATCTTTAAAAGGACAGAGGTGTTTGTACCACTGCGGTTTGCTAATAAGGATGTGTCTCTAAAACATTACCTAATGTTATATTCTATATTCACACTTTCTGCAAACTTTTCTGTATAGTAAAATGTTTAAAACAAATCTATTTCTCTGGAACAATTCACTGAAGCAGCTTCAGAAATTAGTGACAGTACTGCATACCCTCATCAATGGCACCTGCCGGTTATGCCCCCTAACAGCCTGAACCCAAGGTCAGTAACCTCTTTTACCCTGGTGTACTTACAGTTCTGCTGCCAGCCCTAAACATAGTTTCACTTGGTGTTTAGTACTGAGTATAGCACAGTTCTTAACAGTTTCTGTTTTGTCTGATTGTGTATAATTGCCCCATCCCAATCCTGTATCCTAAATATATCGCTGCTGTCATACAACATTTTCTTTTGTTAGCATTAACCTAAACCATGCCTGTCTTAAAGATACCAGCACAACTTGTACTTTGGTTAAGTGTGACTTCCAGCCTTCTGAATAAATTGCTAGGTCATCAAGGTACTCATCTGATTATATGGTATGAAGTTTCAGAACTCTGTCTATGGGACTAGACCTCAAAGGGTAAGACTCTTATGAAGAAGATCTTCAGAAGTAGGGAATGCTATTTTTTCTTTATCCTCATTGGTGAGAAGAATCTACCAGTACCTCTTGGTCAAAGCTTGGGTGAACAAATTCTTCCTTCGCCTAACAAATCAATGAACTCATTCATTCTGGGCATTGGATAAAGGTCAGATCTGGATATCTCATTCAGTTTCTAGAAATTATTATACAATCTTATAGAGATGTCCACCTTACAGATCAATACACTTGAACTGTGCTTCTCAATTTTGTAATTCTCAATAACTTCCGGCATAAACGTTTTTTTTCACTGCTTCACCTATGTCTTGATTTAGGACTCTGGTAGATTTTATAGTTTTGTTTACGTTCTCCACTGGCTCGGTCTCAATATGATACTATATTCAATTTATTTTACCAGCTAGCTCAGAAAAAATATTTATTTCACAGCAAAATAGTGTTACTTCTTATTAGTGGGATCTAAACAAAGTTTCAGTTTTTTGAACAGCAGGTACAGAATTCCCTGGTGACATTCCATTGATGTATATGTCTCCTTCCAAGCTGATTGTAGAAGATTAACTTTCCTAAATGGTTTAAACATATTTATGTGACATATCTGATCTGGTCTTCTCTTTCCAACCTAGATTATTTTAGAGTACATTTAGTACACTTTCTCTGACTCCTCAAAGAGTCCCTGACATCTTGCTATGAATTTATTTGCAGCACAGGGAACTTGCCCAGAATCTTTGCCCCCTGTTGTAGACTCTGAGTCTAACATACTTGCTATATAATCTCTGTTGCTTCTCTTTCACCCTTTGCACATGTTTTTTTTTAATTACCGGCATCACAATTCATGCAAGTTAGAGTTTTCTCTATCTCTCAAATCCCATTCGATATGTCTAGCAATTTTCAGACATGTCCTCTGTATAATAACTTGGATGGGGAAAAGCCTATTGAAACTTAGGGTACCAGCCTTACAGGATAAAGGAGATAGGGAACTGACCTGTCCCAAGTCATGGCATCTTGCTGTATTGTTTTCTTTAACATTGCCTGCACTGTTTCTGTGTTTCTGATAACTGAAATAGCTACTATGCTGCAGTGTGTGTGTGTGCATGTGCATACGTGCATGCGTGTGTGTGTGTGTGTGTGTGTGTGTGTGTGTGTGTGTGTGTGTGTGTGTGTGTGTGTGTGTGTGTGTGAGTGCGTGTGTGTGTGTTTCTTGCCTTATAAAGTGAATGTTTTCTCAATATTCCACGAAGGTCTGTAGCAGATGATTTTATACATTTTAGATAAACAAGGTTTACTCAGTTCCCTAGTATAATCCTCAAGTAAAACAAGAATCATTAAAATGGTGTCAGATTAGGTATGAATATGAATCTGACAACACAATCCAAAATCGGTGTTACTGATCCCTTAGAAACTTGTGAAAAAAAAACAACAAAGAAAACATCCTTCAACACAACTAGTCTAAACAAACCGAAACAATCCAAAGTTACTGTGGAAGAAAGTCAAGATCCTTATTGATAAATGCAGGCCACTTTTGCCAAATATTTCCCTTGACAACAGCTCCTTCAAGATACTAAACTCTGTACTATTAACATGGCTATAGATTTTACATTCATAGGGCCAAAACTGCTACCTTTGCTGAATCAACTTACTGAACCTCATTAACTATTATCAAACAATATAACCTCCTTCAATAGCTTTCCCATCCTGATTTTGTAGATCAGAAATAGTTACAAGCTATTTTCTATTACAGTAGGCTAGGTCCAGTGAGTCTATTCCAAATGCTATCATTCATGCAACATCTTTATTGCATTACCACATAATCATTTCACTGTCCAGCATCAATTTTCACCACATTTCGAAATCTTCTAGCATTATATCTCAGCCTAAAATGACAAACCCATCATCGCTGGGCCAGTACACCATCAATACCATAATACTAAAATACTTGGTAAAGTTATGTTTGCTAAAGTAGTACAACATGGAAGAAAATTCCTACTTTGCAACAATCGAATGACTGCCAAAATGACTATAGCACACCTACTGCCCTATTCACTTCTAATACTTCTGCCAATAGAAATATGGAACTAAACTATCTCAAAAGATCAGTCTTTAGCAATCCCACTAAGAAGTTTAACACTATATCACAATAAACAGCTCTAAACCCGCCCCTTATTTTGGCCTCTCTGATTCAACTCCACAATGGTTTAAACACTCTCTTAATATTATAAGAGTACTCTATGGTGTGCCTGCTGTCTGGATGTCACTAGGCATATCACAGAGCATTGCTTGGTCACTCACTTTTCATATTCTTCATTAGCAATATAAATAGCATTCTAACATTAAAATCTTTTTGTTTTCTTTGTCATGACATATTTTTCTGGTCCACTAGCCACTGCTTAGAAAAGCATCTTTATTAGTCTATCATTTAACACAGCAGACCTTTATAAATGGCTCCATTCTCTATAACTTACTGTAAACTCTGAAAAACCTAAACTCATGTTGCCAAGCATTCATACAAATATATAATACTTAGGCACCCTACCTCATATACCATCTCCAGAAGTTATTCTTAAAAACACATCAAAAATTATTTCCAGTTTTTAAGGATAAAAAGTGCTATGTTATCCTCAGCACTACTTATAGAAAGAAACATAGCAAACCACTAATACAAATACTTTATTTTGTCTAATAATTACAGCTAACCCTTCTAAAAACATACCTTTTATATTAATAGTGTATACATATTTATGTGGTTATCCCCAAAACTTATTTATGTTTTATTTGTCCTTTTAGGCAGGTGGATTGAGTTCCTTGGGTATATTTTCAGCCATGATCTTCTTACAAAAGAAAACAGCATCACCCTTAATCAATTCAGCAAGCTGCCTAACAACTGTCAGGCTAATTTTATTCTGGAGACTGTTCATTCATTTTAATTTCGTCATTTAATTAGTGACATTGCTGTTTGCTGATCTGACAGCACAGGTGACCCAATGTCAGCCATAACCCAAGTATAACACAGTTATGTGTTTACAGAAAATGAGTGAGTTTAGGTTAGTCAGATATCATAATCAAATACATAGTTGCCATGAAACAATTAGAATAATAAAACAAATATAAACATTGTTGGTAATAAAAGAACAATATACACAATGATCTACTACACAGTAATTAGGAATCACACTAAGAAACAACAGTAAAAGAATAGAAACACTGTTGGAACAATAATACATATAAATATACATACTGTAATCTAATATTTAGCAATCTTGAAATACTGTAACCCTAATATTATAAAAAAATGAAGTTTAATATGCTGGTCAGGTTCTACCCCATACTTAATCTAAATCTTTGCTTAGATTTGTGTTCTGGTTACTCTCTCAATTATTTCTCTAAACCTTTTATACATTACTGTAGGCATTCCTTTATTTACTGCTCTCATACCAATTTACAATACCTATGCATATTTCTATGTATGTATTCTTTTATGTACCTCATTCAGACTGACTGCAAAACCCACGTGCTCATCTGTGCTTGTCATTTAGTTATTGCTCGTATCTTTCTGAAAAAAATGATGGCTGAAACTGGACACCGGTCCATCTCCCCAACAAATAAAATAATTAAAATAAAAATTAAATTTACTTCTGCAGCCTAAGATCAATATGGGTATCACATATCTACAGCTGCAAATACATAGGTTTTTGTTGACAGAACTATCTGTATAGCTTACAATACAAACGGATCTCAGTGGCTACAGAAATTCATTTTTTAAGCACGCATTCAGTTATTGGAATGTAATTTTCAGAATGTCTATTGACAGAAATGCCAATCTCCGATTGTGAAACTAACCATTCAAACTGGCAGTTCTGTGAGTAGACATTCATTGCCCCCATTCACAGCTACAAAGAAAAGGAGATGCTCATTTTATTTGGCAAACCAGTATAGCTGTTTTCCCTGAGGACATGTTACCGTAATACTTTTAAGTCTAAGAAGTATTTTTTTCCATATTCAAAGTGTACATTTAATTTAATTGTAAGAAATTCCTTGTGTATACTTGCAGGTGACCCACTGTGTTTCTTACAATAAAACAATATTTTTATTACCTTACTTTTCTGGGCCAAAAACATCACTCTTCCTCTCACTGGAAAGTAGACTAGTAACTGGAAAGGAAGTTCTACCACAACTAGAAAATGGCCTCCATCTTATTGCCAAAGCTTCAAAGAAATACACTCAGCTCAAATCAATAGATTCAGCACATAGCTCCCCAAAAGAGAACATCACCTAATTATAGCAAAATGGCTTCCTGTAAGAGAATGATAGTAGCATGGACCTGTAGTTCCTACTGCGATGGCTGCATAGTCCTGTGGTACAATCAAATGGATTGCCTCATATAAACTATAAGTCACAGTTTGGTTTTCCATTCTCCACTTCATTTGCATAATTTTGCCCTATTGGATTGTAGCTTTTATGAGGCTTTGTATCATACAACCCAGCATTCCCTTTCGGTAATCAGTACCCCTGTGAACAAGTGTCCCACTCGGTGGCAAGGAATACAGATAGTAATTTAAGGTTGCACTGTGTATGCGTGATTGCACTGAGACTGAATCACAGTCTATCAATCACAATTTAGCAATAAAATAAAATAAACAAAACCATAAGAAACAAGGAAAGCTAGACTTGATTAACTGAAGAAACTGTTTTAAAGCCTAACATCAAGGTTCACTGTCTTTCTTTTCACTGGTTTGTGAAAGACAATATGTAAGTTGATTACAAGTCAATGGATAATAGTGGATATATTCATTTATACATACATACATAC
>NC_056731.1:151801860-151936860 GCF_019279795.1 Protopterus annectens
CCCATATGGATTATTGTTGAAGCCAGTGAAATAGCTAGGTTAGGCCTAGATTCCATTTTATTCCATTTCACTTCAGTGGAGAAAATGGAGAGGCTGACAGAGGATATTATCAACAAAGTGAATGTCATGGATGTCAGAACAGTTCTGGGCTTATTTCAGACAGGGCATCATACAAAATCCTAATTTCATTATGAAGGTAAATTCAGTCGGTATAAGTAGGTAGTCTGAGTTGGGAAGTTTTACACATGGTAATTGTCATAAACCCAAAGTTTAAGACAAACCTGAAACTCGGGACAGAGAATAACAGAATTCCCAAATGTATTTCCAGAATATTCTTACATCTGGTATTTGCTTGTGACACTGTTTAATAAATCATGCTCAACAGAAGAGTGAAATGCATTCTAGGATCAGCTATTATCACCCCCCCCCCATTCAAATTGCATGTAATTTAAAAGTTATCTGACATGACTATCTTCTTATCTCCCTCAACCACTTGGCTTTGACTGTCAAAATAATTTTTGTCTGCTACTGGTGAGACTAGATTCTGCAGACTAGCTCTTGGTACCAGGCACCATGTTCCCATGCATATCAGAAACTTAATTTCATTACAAAGATAATTTATACAGCAGCTCTGAGATAATGGATAAGGTCCCTTTACCACATTAAACCAGCTTCAGTGGCACAGTTGCCTTTTGCTTGACTCCTGTTTGATTACTAATCATTATGTGTTTGTGTGTGTGTGTGTGTGTGTGTGTGTGTGTGTGTGTGTGTGTGTGTGTGTGTGTGTGTGTGTGTGTGTGTCTACATATATAAATATACATAAATAAACGCACATACATAGATACACACTCAAATACACACACACACTCACACACACACACACACACACACACACACACACACACACACATATATATATATATATATATATATATATATATATATATGTATATATATATATATATATATTTATATGGGTCTAGGACACATGCTCGACTAGCATATGTCCAAATCACAAAACATCGAACACACATACACAAAAGCGCTTAACATCAAAAAGCGCTTCTGTGTATGTGTAGTTCAAAAAAAAAATCTATGTTTCTGCAGGGGGGGGGATTTGCCCCCCCTGTGCCCCCCACACATTCCCTACTTTATTATTCCCACTCCGCGATCGCACTACAGTGGGGAAAAGGGAATTTTCCCTAACCCACACTGTAGTCCGATCTACAAAACTTGTCGATGTTAAGCACTTTCGTGTATGTGTGTTCAATGTTTTTGTGATTCGGACATACGCTAATTGAGCATGTGTCCGGATCCCATATATATATATATATATATATATATATATATATATATATATATATATATCGATCTTCTTTGATCCAGTGAATTTACATTTGCAAACTGACATGAAAGTGCATTTTTTTGAAAATGCACTTTCATTTAAAAAAAAATTAAAACCTAAACCAAAAAAAAAACACACTAAACACAACTATGCAGGGGGGCATACACACACACACACACACACACACACACACACACACACACACACACACACACACACACACACACACAATATACAATGGGGTCATATCAGAAGTATTTTCTTGGTGACACTACCTTGGACAGATGGGGAGATTGCCAGGTTGGTCGACAAATGAAAGAGGCTTTGTGGAAATGGAGAGAGTTTGTACGAGGTCGTGTTTACTTTAGGGTTACAGTAGGGGTTAGGTAAGGGGATATATTTAGCATCTACCTAAATGTTTGTGGGCTACAGTTAGACTTAAGGCCAGGTTAGAAGATAAAATGTATGTGTGCGAGGGTGTGTGTGTGTGTGTGTGTGTGTGTGTGTGTGTGTGTGTGTGTGTGGTGAGTGTTCAAGCTGTCTTCTGGTAGTGTTACGGAAAAGGATTTTTAAGGATAATAGCACTGTTAGGGCTGGGAGGCGGGGACAGGGTTAGGGTTAGCACACATGACTACGGTAGAATGAGGGCATGAAGTGCTTGCCACTCACCCTAACTATATACCTTACCTTTAAAAAACTTTCTGTAACACTACCATTATTCTGACAAATTTAAGATGAATGCTTGGGTGGGTTATGGACAGCACATCAGAAAAAAACATTTGTTTTATTTTCTAATAAAATGGGCATCATTTATTTGTACTGACAATATGATGAATTGTCTGCATGTTTTGGTCAATGTTTTGTATATCAATTATTTAAAATGTTGACCATTTGTTATATAATACTTTGGTTATATAAATGACCATTGTAGTCTAGCAATAAAACAGCTTTCACCATTTCTGTATCATCTTGTACATTTTCATTCTACTACATCTGAATTTTGATGTTGTCTTCAACTTCATCCTTGTCTATCACCTCATTTTCTTAATTTATTACATTTTTACAGTTCACTTCCCTCTTCTAAACTCAGAACATTGTTCTTTTGTCTTTATCTACTTTTTCTATGTCACTTAATGGATAATCCATCCAAAAATGTCAGTTCTGCTTGTACTTTCTGCATTCTGATTCACAGTTATTCTGTCAATGCTCCATAAAATGTAACATTCTTCTAACACACTCTTTAACCAAATATCCTCTTCCTCGAGAAAAATGGCAACTTTTAGTTTGGCCTTGGAAAAAGATAATCCTTTTAAAGCCAAGAATCATAAACACTTTTAGTAAATTACACAGTTCTCCATCTTTTTCTGTCATGTTTAACCCCACATTCTATGTGCTAGTCCAGAAACCTTCTCCATTTCTCACTTTGCCTTTTGAATAAATCTTTTTTGCTGTATTTCCCAACCAGTTCTTATTCTCAACATTAACATAGGTTCATAGGTTGGTACTAGGCTATCGGCCCTAGGGCCTATACAAGCCTAGCCGTAACAATTCCCTGGCTATTTCTTCCCTCAGTATTTACTTCCCTAGACCCCTGTCTAGCAGGGTGACTGATGTGATCCTCGGGGTGAATTTCCTATCTCCCATCAAGGTTCCTTTTGAAGACAGCCAAAGAGGCGCTCTGCTTGATATGTATGGGCAGTCTATTCCAGAGTCTGGGGAGTCTCTGGGTGAGAAACCTATCCCTCTGGCATGTTTTGTTCATTCTGACGACAAGGTTTAGATCCTAGGAGCGTGTGTCTCTGCCGGATTGGTATTTTAAGTGTAGCATGTCCAACAGCTCTGGGTTTGACATGGCCTTGTATGTTAAGCAGAGATCACCTCTGAGCAGACGATATGTGACAGAGTATAGGTGGAGTTTTTTTAGACGGTCAGCATAGGGCATTTTCTTTAGGCCTGTGAATTATCTTTATTGTGAGTTAATGTTAATTTTGTGGAGCTTTTCTCCCTGGGCCTCTGCTGAAAATGGGAAACTCTTCCAGCTGGTCCTTCATGGTAAACAAATGTGAATAAGTAAATAAACAAACAACCAAATAAATAGGATAATCTCGAACTACAACATAAGTCTTCCTTTTACATTCTCTGCATAAGATTGTATTCTATATTTTACTCAGGCAATCCTATTACAAAATTATGTAAAATGTATTTGCATAACACACAAAGTAGCCTCAGTTTCTAAGTAAATATCAAAACCGATCTCTTTTCCTAGATGTGTAAAAGCTATTATCTGCAGACCTGGAATTCCCAACATTTGTAAAACATCAGACTAGAATGAATCTTGAATCAAGTTTGTAATACAATTACATTTTTAAAAAATTCCTTCCCAGTTCCACTGCCATAGGGCTTTGTGCCCCTCTTCTCAACGCAGTTGCATGCATAACTTCACTTCATTCTTTCAGCCTTCTGCATGTGCCATTCTCTGGATACCTCAGACTGCTTGGGCATACATTTCCTAATGATAAGTGTAAGAGATTAATCATTAAACACCTTTTATAGTGATGATGTGGACATCTATTAGTATGTCCTGGAGCTTTTTTGCTTTGTTATAGTATGTGTGGATGTGGTATCTATGGGTTTACCTTTAAACTTGCAAATATGCTTACAATGGATTGGTATGGCTGCCTCAATGCATCTATCCAAGAAGGAGTAAAACTCTGAGCCCAATAGGGCGCAGCCACAGTTACTACGTTTGTTGGGGATCTGCACCATTTGGGATTATCAATAAAATCTGTAAATAGTAAATAACTGGCTTTGGAGTCATCCCTGAATGTGGAGGAGTTAATAGGAGATGATAGAGAAGATCACAGCGATATGGCCAGATGGACACATTAACATCCATTATTTCAGAGTGCTGGTAACAAGACCATCTGGTGCAGAGGACAAAGCAAGGCTGATGTCTCTGACCAGATGATGAGTAGTTATAATATCTGTTATCTCAGGGGGTCAGGGCATTGAACTGACCCAACTGTTTTCTTCAAACTCATAAAAATGTGAGCCTGGCCATCCCTCACTAAAGTCTCTGTATCATTGATTTGTCAGTGGTGGGATACGAAATGTTGCCTTCCATATGATGTTTCCACTCATTGTTTGGCAGTTGTGAGACTATAGCCTCTGACTGCACTTTGCTGTTAGAGATGGTGGGAATCCAACCTCTGCTGTCACATATTGAAGATCTTTGGTGTCATTCTAACCTCTGATTGCCACATATCGGTTAGCCATAGTAAAACTATAACTTCTGCACATTGCATCCATTATAAATGGTGATTTCACTCCAAGCAACTGAAATTCCTTTCCTTGCTATATTTGAACCTGTAGGCTATATACATTCATTTGGCAGCATCTTAAAACTATGATGTTGAACTTTAAATCACTAGTATTGTAATGCTGAGCTTACCAAGTCAATTGCAGTCTCCTAAATCTATCATTTTATAATATTTTCTTCCAAAAGTTTCAGTATGTAATTTTCAGAGCTCTTCATATTAGCTGTTATTTCTTTGACCTGAAGTAAAGCATATTATCTTCACAAAAAGATTCAATCTTTGCAGAACTACTTTCTACATCTATTATGGCAATTTCAACACCTGTGTTCATAAAACACAATAAAAAGAACATATAAATAAAATGTGCCTCTTTATTCACACAGTAGAATAGCGTTATTATACATTGCAATGGTCTTTAGACAATGATACAACAAAATGTGCAGCTCTGTATAGCAGAAAGCAGGAACGAGTCACTGCCTAAGTGCTCATTGTTTTCATTAATAGTTGAATAGCTATTACCATTTTGTCTGGATGCCTGATAGACATTAGGCAATATTTGTCAGAACAAACTCTCTAAGCAGCAAATGACCCATGAATATCCATACACCTAAAGTGAATATATAAAACTTATAAAACTGGAACTGTAGGTCCTCTAAAATTTTACATACTAAAGAATATTCACATTCAATATTGTCTGTCAGTAGTCTTTATTCATATAAAGGTGTTCATGTATACACTCCTCAAAACTGCCCAGTGGTTTTACTAAGGTATTATGAATCAGAGGATTATATTTGGTCATAAAGATCACATTTTGTATACTACTGCCTGCATTTGCAAACTGCAATAAAACAATCAAATTTGCCAGTATATAGCTAAATTGAGTGCACACACAATAAGCATAAGTACTCATCTTTTGTCAGCATTCTTAAATCTTTGTCTGTAAGCATTTTAATACCATCTCCTGTTTCATAAATAAACATAAGGCATTTACCAATAAGTCTTAATAAAGCATTAGGTCCTGGTATTTTATGCTATTTTGTTTTTAGAAACAATTCCTTTAAATATATATATATATATATATATATATATATATATATATATATATATATATTGAAGCTCAATTTAAAGTCACCCTCTTGATGCATTTTATGATTTTTTTAAATTCAGACTGAAGCCTAGTGAGAGGTTTGCATTCCTTTTCTTTGACTTTCCTACACACTCTGTAGTTCTTTCTTTAATGCTACTATTATATCCCTTGTCTATGAAAGGATATTTAGTTTTAATCATAATTTGCTCAAAGTGCATACTATCCTTTGTTATGTTTGGAACATGTTGGAACTGTATAACAGACAGTCTATGTCATAACTCTCTGTTTAGTGGCTTTATTGAAATCTCTGGTCTTCTTATCCTGTCATTTCTATATAAAAATATACAAAAAAGTCATTTCTATAGACTATTACTTGTTTGGGACATATAATCTTTTATTGCCTCACTATTATAAAATATAAGTTCTCATGTTTAAACATCTTTAGTTAATTCATAAGAAATAATGTTCTCTCCATCAGAGTTTGGTTCTATAGTAAGGTGTTCAGCTAAGATGCCCTTTACATGGAGTCTGCCTGTCCTCACTAAATCCAGGTTTGCTTTTCCCTCCTGTGCTACAGCTTCTATCCATATCCCATAGACATTCAGACAGATTAACTGACAATCCTCGTGTGATGATGTGAGGTAATGCCACCTGTGCCAGGAGGGGGGAGCAGGGCAGTACATGTGTAACATTTGCCAGCATAGCGAGCTGGAGTTTTGCAAAGATTTATATGTCATTTGAATATCAAACTGATTTGTACAGATGCTTGTGTTAAAATGTATTTGTAAAGTTGCTTGTCTTAAAAATGTATCAACAGTGGGTCCTGCTGGACAGAAAAGAAATATATATCTATGTCAGACTGTTTTGCTGTAACTGATTAAATGTATCTTTTAAAAGAGGGTACTGGAAGGGAAGGGGTTAAGCTCAGCCCAGCTAACCTTAAGAAAAATACGCTGAAATGAAATTACTTGGTTTAAGCCATAAGGATTTTATCTCACAGATCTGAAAGCAGTCAGAGATGCAATGTCTGGGAAAAGGCTTTCTGCAGAAAGAGTGGAAGTGTTGAAATTGTTTTATAGCTTCCAAATGCTGTATTAAGCCTTAGCAAAGTTCTATGTGTGTATTGTAACACCTCTGTGCCAGTTCCTGGCTTAGTTGCTAGTGAGTGGGTAGTGTGGAAACCACACAGTCAGTTGACCAGATGAGATGCCATTCTGTAGCCAGCACTGAAATTGTATTTGAGTACTAGTGGCAGATGTGATAGATGCATTTTATTAGACTTGACAAGAGACACTCACCTAACTTCATCTTACCTTGCTTTAGTAAGTAACTAAGGAACAGTAAGTAGTTAGGAAAACATAGGCAGATTAGATAAATATTGTTTTTCTATATCTGTCTCAGTCTTTCCATCTGTGTTTTTGATATTTCCTGTGAATTGAAACCCTGGTATGTATTATAAATAAATATTCAGTAGTCTCCTATTTTATATTTGATTATTTATTATTAAATATATCTATACCTTTCACTGTTGCTGGTCCTTTAGAAAATATTTAACTTTTTAGAGCACTTGCATTTATTTAGTGGCAGTGTGGCTCCATGTTCCTGCAAAGTTGTGCTGCTTGGTTCCACTACCATTTGAATAAATGTTAATTTTACTAAGAGTAATTGGGTACTCTGGTAAGAGCCTTAGAGTAGCTGGCTTTGGGTGTTCTGGTGGCATTGTATCTACCTTATAGTTTGGGAAGAGGTGGCAAAGCGGGTAAGCTGTGCCAGCCTTTCCTAGGTGAGAGAGTGTGTGTGTGTGTGTGTGTGTGTGTGTGTGTGTGTGTGTGTGTGTGTGTGTGTGTGTGTGTGTGTGTGTGTGTGTGTGTGAAAATCAAATTTCAAAGATAGTGTGTTTATCAGCTACTTTGAGCAGGAACACTGATAGCAATGATTTGACAGGGTGGTGGAGGACTTGGCTTGAAACACCTGGTTAAGAACTCAGCTCTATAGCTGTGTCAGTGGGGAGTCTTATTTGGAGCCTTGAGAGAAAGCCCAGCCCCAAGACTAGAGTGTGCATTCTCTGTGTGCTCTTAAGGGAAATTGTACAGAGAGCTGCATCTGAAAATACTTTGTGTGTCTGTTTTTTTTTTTTCCTAGGGTACATTTCCCACCAATGTCAGTGGGGAGGATTGGGGCTCCTTGATCACTGGCCCAGTGAAGGGGAGAAGAGGCGTCACACCCTGCACCAACTGTACCATGTGTATAGTGTGTGTAAGAGTATGTGTGTGCGAGAGTGCATGCTCGTGTGTGTGTGTGTGTGTGTGTCCACACACCTTCATTCGCATGCATGCTTGTGTGTATATTTGTGTATCCTATACACTTTGTGCTGAGATATGATCCAGTTCCCCTCTTACCCTGAATATGATAAGTAGATAATGTTGCAGGGATGTTGGTGATGATCCTCAGTGTCATTTGATTATTGGGTGTCTCCTATTGCTTAGTAGCAGAAATCTATATTCTAATTGTCTCAAATGTTTACTGATATATGTGCAGATTTCTCTGTAGCATGATAGTATATTCTTCAGTCTGGGTATAACATAGCATCCAGTTCTGAAAAGGTCAGAGACCAGCATCAAATGGCCATAAAGGCTACAGTTACTTAGAAAGCTCTTTGTTATATAAGCAAAAGCAAGAAGTAGCTGCCCACTGAACATTAATTCAGTCTCCCATGGCAACGCTGACTCTAACAACAGAAATGCAGATGATAACTTAGTTCACACCCAGGAAATGTAACAGAATGAACAGACATAGGAACATAAGTTAAGCTTGTTGCGTAGACAAGCTTTCAAAACAGGCTGTATAATTTCCTCCAGTGACTGTCATGCATCATCAGTTTGCTAAGAACATTGTATGCAAGCCTTTGTTATGCAGGCGAGCTGATAAGAAAAATGTGCAGGAATGGTTTCTAAAGCTGTGAGGAGAAATGACACATACAGAATGTTACATAAAAAAGGTAATCCTGACAGACTTGCATGCATCTTGGGAAATAATCAGCATCATTATGAGCACTGCATACAAACATAACAGATTTAAACTTCTACAGACTGCTTCCTAGCGTGGGGTTCAAGTCTTGCTAATTTAAGCATTTATTTTATTCTAATTTTATAATAGGAAAAATGCTTGGAAACAAAATTTAACTGGAAAATACAAATTAACACTAAAGAGAAAAAAAGCCATTGAACAGCCCTGTGGGTACATGATTGGTTTGATAACTTTGAAACGACACTTTGTCTTGTGGTAACAGCCAACTTAATAAGGATTTATATTCTGTTGTGGGAATACATAGGTCAAAACTCAGTTAAGAATTAAGAATTATACAATGATAGTATTCAAAATCTGCACACTGATTTCTCAGCCCAACCAGCGTGCCCTTTGTAAATCGAGCATATAACAATAGATAAAGTTCGTCTTCACCCTCGTGATCAAAACATGCCAACCATGGGTAAATCCTAATATACTCACACCCACTTGTGGATTATTGCTTAATTATATTATATTATATTATATTTTATTATAGTGAAAAATCCCTCCATGGAAGCATTGCAAATTACTGCAAAGAGAAACAACAAAACAAACAAAAGAGATGGTAAACTTGTTTATTCTGTGAGATACGTCAAAAAATGAATTTATTTCTACAGGTAGTATCAATATGGTCTCAAAAATGACACGAGGAGAAAAGATTTAGGTGAACTGTGACAAAATGTAATTGCTACTTTAGTTGGAAGCAAATGTTTTAGATTTAAAACAGAACTATTTTGTACAGTGCCTAAAATCAGACTCAATATTATTTATATGTGCATTCTTAAAGTGTGTCCTGAATATTGCACACATTATTCCATCTCACTGTTACGACAAATAAAAATTTTCACAATGATATTTCCAGAAGACTGCAGTAAAGTTTTAATAAACAAAATCTTTGCCAAGCTGAACAAAGTGTTTAAGGTCCCAGACATACAAGCAAGCTGTCTCTAATTATTAATGAGTTAAGCACCTTAAAGGTAAACTTGTAAAAAAATATATTATAAAGACCCAATTATGAAAAAGTGGTCTTTTTTGTAGTATCTTAGCAAAGTGCATTTCACCATAAAAGAACAGTTTTATACATGAAAAATGTCAAACGTACCTGTGTTTGGTATCATCACTAAGACACTACATATGGACTGATAAAATTATGAAATGCCATCTTGACAGTTAAATGGCAGTAGAAAGATAGTCATATTTGAAACCACAAGGCAATAATATAAAATACCGCCATACTTCCCCTTAGTCAATGTGTATAAAATGTTAAGATCCAGTAGCAGCCTTACACATTACTAACACTGTACGTACAACAAAGGAAACAAAGTAGAGTCTTTGTGCATTCTTATATTACTGTTCTGAGTCTGCAATTGTTGATTACATTTGGGCTGTTTTCTAATATAACAAAATGTGACAGATTTCCTGGCTTCACAGAGCAGGGGATGGATTCTCAACTGTGTCCCAGGTGATCATGGTTCAGTTATCAGCCTCAGCTCTGTAGGATCCAGCCAGAGAGGGAGATATGTAAATGTGCATGGCCTGCTTGCCTTTCCCAATGAGGAGGGGTGGGTAGCCTGCACTTGGGGGTACTTTGTGCAGTGGTAGTGGTATGACAGGGTTGTAAATAGTATCAAACTTCCCCTTGTCTGAATTAGAAGGTTTTGCATTATTTATTTATTTGTTTCTTTTCTTTGTTGACTGGAAAAAGTCCAACTGGGTAAAACCTATTTTGAGTGGAGGCCCTTGGGAGAAAAACTCCACATTTAAAGTTAGTCATGATATACATTTATAATTGCAGGGCAAATGCATCTATACATGAGCTTATTTACATGATTTTCAATATTTTAATTATTTCCTACATGAACATAGCATGTTAATGCAAAAATAAGCGAGAAGTTAATATTAATTGGCTAATTATTGAATAGAGAACTAATGTACAATAACAATTAATATATTAAAATCATGATGGCTGCGTGGAAAAGATTGGACTGGAGAGTTTTTGATTTAGGTTCATAGGTTCATAGGTAGGTACTAGGCTATTGGCCCTAGGGCCTATATAAGCCTAGCCAAATGGTGCCCTGGCTTTTGCCACCCAAGAAAATTATTTTCCTGTGCCCCTGTCAAGCAGAGCCACAGAAGTGATCCCTGGGGTGAATTTCCTATCTCCCATCCAATCATCAAGATTTTTATTGAAGAAGTTTATTCCAGAGTATGGGAAGTCTATGAGATAGGAATCTATCCCTCCAGCATGTTCTGTTTATTGTGGTGACAAGGTTTAGGTCCCTAGGGCATGTAGCTCGGAGGGATTGGGATTTCTTTACGTGGAGCATGTCCAACAGCTCTGGGTTTGACATAGCTTTGTATGTTAGGCAGAGATCATCTCTGAGTAGGCGATATGCAACAGAGTAAAGTTGGAGTTTTTTGAGACGGTCTGCGTAGGGCATCTGTTTGAGGCCAGTAATCCTCTTTGTGAGGTATTTCTGTGGCCTTTCTAGTTGTTTTAGATGTCTTGTGAGGTACATACCAAAAGGAGCATTGTACTCTATAATGGGTCTAATGAGTGATACGTAGAGGGGAACAATTACCTCTTTTTTCCTGGATGAGAAACCTTTTGTGATTAGGTGTGCCACGTAGAAGGATTTCCTGTCTACTGTGGTGATGTGATTATCAAAGGAGAGACTACTGTCCACCTGTGTCCCAAGGTCTCTTATCACACTTTTAGTGTTAAGTAGACTACCGCCTATGTGGTAGTTCATGGGTACAGAGTTTTTACCAAAAGGGATGACAATGCACTTTTTGGCATTAAGCTTGAGGCCATGGCTTTGACACCAGGCATCTGTCTCAGTGAGGCCCTTTTGTAGGATGTCCACATCATTAGGAGATTTGATTATGGTTCCTAGTTTGCAGTCATCTGCGAACTTTGTTAGCCAAAGACCCTCTGTGTTAGCCTGTACTTCAGAGAAGTAGATACCAAACAGGAGAGGACCTAGGACTGAACCCTGTGGTACTCCACTTGTCACTGGTCTGAAGTTGGATTTAGTGTCTGCTACTTTCACATTGTGGTTTCGGTCAGTGAGCCAGTTGGCAACCCATCTTGTGACAAAGGGATTTATACCTAGTTTAGTGAGTTTGTCTATAATTCCAGAGTGAGGAATGGTGTAGAAAGCCTTGGCGAGATCTAGATAGGCTGTGTGTACCACCTTACCCTCATCTACAGCTTTGGAGACCACTTCAAAGAAGTCTATCAGGTTTAGGAGACATGATCTGCCTTTTACAATCCTGAACTGTGTAGGGTCCAAAGTTTGGAGATTACCAATGTCATTGTTTATAAGTTTCATGATGATACGCTCCATAGTCTTACAGACCAGGCTCATCAGGCTAATGGGGCGGTAGTTCCTGGGGTCTGTGGTGGCTCCCCCTTTGTGGAGTGGGATAAACGTTGCTGTGCGCCTTTCAGTGGGCACAAAGCCTGAGGTGAGGCTATGATTGAACATGGTACTTAGGTGGGATGCCAGTTCATTCTGTAGTTCATGTAGAACGCAGCCTGGGATGTTGTCAGGTCCCATGGATGCTGTGTTTTTGGCTTTGGAGAGTGTGTTTTTTACCTGTGCAGCCATGATTACAGGTACTTTGCATTCTTCCAGTATAGAGATGGGTCCTTTAGGGGATGAGAGAGGGGTAAAGTTAGCACTGATCCTATCTGCCAGGATGTTGGCAATATCAGTTGGTTCTGTATATTTAGTGTCATTGTGCTGTAACTCAGAGAAGATCTGAGTGTTGCCATTGAGATTCTTGACATAGCTATAGAATGCTTTGTGGTTGTCTTTAGAATCAGTGGCGATTTTGTTTTCATAACTAGCTTTGGAGGATTTTATGAGGGATCTCAACTTCTTACTGAGGCTGACCACGGAGTTCCTCCAATCATGGGATTTTACTCTTTTTTGCAACAGTTTCTTTCTTCTGTTGTAGAGTTTGTTTATAGCAGTGGACCACCAGATTGGCTTCCTTTTTTTTGGAGGATAGCATCTTGGTTCTGTTAGGGATTGCACGAGCCATGCACTCGTATAAGTGCTTATAAAGTGCAATTGTATAGGATTCAGCAGTTGTATCTCTATTGTCCATCAGCATGGGTATCTCTATTGTCCATCAGCATGGGTGTCGTGAAGTTTGTCACTTCTGTCTTAAGAAGTGTGAAGTTGGCTTTGGAGAAATTTTTTACTGTGGTTTCCCTAATGGGGGCTGGGGCTGGGATGTGGATGTCTAGGGTGATTTGCTTGTGGTTGGATCTGACCAACGAGGAATTGGCCTCTGGTGTGGAACACTGGTTGCCCATGTTGGTAATGACCAGGTCTAGTATATTGCTGCCCCTGTTGGGGGTGTGGATAAGTTGATCCAAGGCATTGAAATTTATGAATTCCAGAAAACGTTGAGCACAAGAGTTGGTACATGAGTAGTTTTCCCAGTTAATGGTGGGGTAGTTGAAATCACCCATTATTAGGGTGTTAGGTTGTACCCTAATATTTTCCAGTGTATCAAGAAATGAGGAGTGGGAATCCTGGGGCATGGTGGGGGATCTGTAGCAAGCTACAATTTGCATTGCGGTCTTGCCCAGAGTTAGTTGCACTTGGATAATCTCAGATGCATTATGCTGAGCAGCTAGCCTGGAGGTGTGGATATCCTTAACGATTATGGACATGCCTCTGCCTTTAGTGCTTCAGTCCAAGTTAGGTGGCCGAAAGGTGTGGTATGAATTATTGCCTGGCAATGCAGGGGTGCTCTCTGGAGCCTTGAACCAGGTCTCTGTCACTGCATAGATGTCAATGTTCTCCATTGAGTGAGTGTATTTTGAGGTTTAGACTTCTAGCATTGAGTAGCATTACCCTCAGATTTTGCTTGCTTGTACCTGTTACAGTGGTGAATCTGTCATTTGAATCTTGCCTAAAAAAGGCACTATAGGGGTGGCAAGAGTCTTAGCCAGTATCAAGAATCTTAGCCAGTATCTGGAATCCCAAGGGTGACAGGTGCGGGCCATCTCTAAAAGGATTGTGGTTTGTCATTTATGTCATCCCAGGCAGACAGATACTGGATCCCCTTAGAATGACACCAGAAGCTTAGCCAATTGTTGAAGTCAATCATTTTGTCCTTATACTATGGTATCATTCTGGGTGATGGCAGGATGCTACTCAGGGCTAGGGTCATACCTGCCTGGGCTACAAGATCAGAAAGCTCCTCCATGTCTGTTTTCATGTAGTCCAGGGAAGTACGTCTCAGGTCATTCACACCAACATGGACAATGACAAAGTCATATTTGTACTTACTGTGGAGTGACCTGAGTGCATGCATTATGTGGCAGATCCTGGCAACTGACAGGCAGCTGACAGTGACTTTCTCCTTGTTTAGCCTGGTGAGTGGAGCATCAGTGTGCCTGACTATAGAGTCACCTATGACTAGAGTGTTAGGTACGTTGTTATGCTTTATGGGCTGTGGTTGAGTGGCACACTGAGTTTGTGGGCTATGTGTCATTTGGATTGTGTTGGGGGGTGGAGGTTGTTTGGGTTTCTGCTTTGGAGGTCCCTGTTTCTTGGGTAGAATTTTTTTGAGAGTCTCCATGAATGTAGGTGTATGTTTTGTGTTTCTATGTGTGTGTTTTGGTGGTGAAGGTTTTGAGGGACTATGTGATGAGTGTGGTGTGGTGCAAGTGTTTACCTTCTCCTCTTGACTGTCTAGTCCAGTCTTGGGTGAAGAGAGCTTTGCTTCCAGTTTGGTTATATAAGTGCATCTGTCACAGATTGTAGTGTTGGGTGGTAGGAGGAGAGGGTTGTCTGTGTACATGAGGCAATTGCTGCACTGCCCCAAGATGCCCAGATTCATCAGGTAGACAGGAGAAAACACTGGGAGCTGACCCTTAGACATGCCTGTATAGGTGCTTATTTGTTAAGTACTAAAAACTGTTTTTGACAAGTGAGGAAAGTTGAGTGCTGTAGTAATTTGTAGCTTATTTAGTGCTTACAATGAGTTCTGAACAAGTGCTGAGCTCAAAGAAACAGATTTGAGTGCTGAAACTAGAAAACTGGCTAGTTCTAAGAAACAAAATTAAGCTAGAAGGCTTCCCTCCAACACAGAAAGGCTTGGGGGCTCAGAAGCTTGCAAACAGTCCTGGATACAGCAAATCTGTATCTGGACTAGACAACTTTTTTTTTTTTTTTTTGTAAAGGGGAAAGGAGGAGCAGAAGCTAACTGGGTTGTCCTTCTCAAATGTTCTCCCTGGAATAAGTAGAATGCAGTAATGACACTAGACTGGGAGGAATTTCCCAGATCAAATTTACAGTAGGGGTGGGCAACTGCAAAGCCACCAAGCATAAAAACAAGATGCCAAGAGGGAGAGAGTGTGGGAAACAAAAATCAGAACAAACAAACTCAACCAGATTCTTAACAATTGTAGTACAGTGAGTAAAATAAAAGTGCTATAAATAACTCAGAAATAAGCAAAAAACAGGATACTTAATGTTATATATCTCAGATTCGTTAGCTCAGAGCCCTTCCTCTGACTTCCTCCGATTAGTTCAGTGTGAAATGAGTAATAATTTACAGACAGACAAGTAGAATGTACCTTAAAAATTACAAGAGAGATATGAAAGGAGAAATTAAGGAATGTGCAGGAAGATAAATGGAGAGAGGAGGAGTTGCAGCTAGTGGTAGGGTGTGAGAAAAAGAGGAAATGTAAGAGTTTACAATATAAGTGCAGTATGAGGAGGAGTGATAGGGTACAAAAAGGTTGGGAAGCAAAGTGGCTGTAAGACTTGGAGAACTGTAATTTGAGTAAAGCTAGCCAGATGAACAGGAAGAACAGAGCTATCTTTGACATATGTGCTGTTTATAAGCAAAGTTTAGAAATTATTTAAGTTTTCTGTCTGTTTTAACTGTATGGGAATTTCAGTCCAGAGTTTTGACACATAATGAGAGTAGAGACAGTCTCCAGCAATGTTAAATGTCTTACTGATACATAGTTCATAGGTTCATAGGTAAGTACTAGGCTATCTGCCCGAGGGCATTTATAAGCCTGGCCAGAACGTGTTGGCTTTTGCCACCCCCTTAGATTAGTTCCCTGTGCCTATTGCTAGAGTGAAAGTCTCTAGTGGGTGAAGAGTACAGTAGAGTGTTTTGTAATGCTGGGCATTTGTGTGAAGAGTGCAATAGATCGTGGACAATGATTACTTGTGAGCATGTCAAACGGTTTGGGAATTCAAGCCAGTTTGTTTTCATGTAAGGCAGTGGTGTGCTTTGTAAGGTTGTTTGGTTACAAGGTTATCTGTTTTGTAGTAGCAGGAAGCTAGTTTAATTTTATACAGTGTTGATATTTGTAAGAATAAGGGAAGCATATAATAGAGAAAGGAGATACGATGCTGCTAAGATAATCTTTGCTTGATCTGTCAGGTAGTGTTTGGCCCTATACAGGGGTCGGGTTTTTTGTGAGTTTTCTTGATGGAATGAAGTATATGGTAATCAAGGTTATCATCTATTATGACACGAGTAGTTTAGTTTGGCTTATGGTTTCTATTTTTGTCTTATTATTTGAGGCAATAAAAAATGTGTGTTTCTGGTTAAGGTGTTATTTTGGAGTAAATAGCATAAGTTTGTTGGGTTTTTTTTGTATTAAGCAGCAAGTTTCAACTTTTTAGCCATATTTCTATGTCAGTGAAAGGTTTTTAAGGGATTTCTTGTAATTTTCTTATGGATGGGGCAGAGCAGATAAGGGATGACTCGTTGGGATACTGTACGAGAGTGGCAAGTATTGTAGAGGTATGAAGTTTATTTATGAAAATATTAAACTGAAGGGGCAAAGTATTGACACTTGGGGAACACCAACAGAGATTGGTTGAAATACTGAGAGGTTTTGTTGCTATTAATTGTCTGCTGATGATTGCATAAATAACTATGAAAACAGAAAAGATAAGGGTAAGTGAAACCTATTGTTGCAAGTTCAGAGAGGAGCTTTTATAAATTCATAGGTGATTACTAGGCTAATGAAACAAAAGCCTTTATAAGCCTCGCTAATAATACCCAGGATATTATAATATTATATCTTAATTCCCCAGATACGGGATGGGGTAGTGTCATGGTAGTGGTTCTTTTGGTGGTGAAGCCCTGAGTCATTTCACAGACTACCTCTTTCCATAAGGGACATGGGCAGTACTGCAGGAATGAATTTACTGTTTATCCAAATTGATTTTTTTTTTTGAAGAGAGTGAGGGACTTGCTTTGTTTTATGAAGATGGAAAGTTTATTTCATAGATGAGGCAACCTTTAGGATATAAATCTGTCTCATTTGGGCATGATTACTCTCAGCTTACAGTCACTGGTAAATGTGGTAAGCCAGATGCCCCCAGCACTGGCCTTCACTTCAGAGAAGTATATACACAACAGGGGGTCCCAACACTGAACCCTGTGGGACACCGCTAATAACAGGTTTCTTATTGAAAGTGGATTCACCTATCCGGACAACATTTGTCCTGTCAGTGAGTCACCTTGCTATCCATCAGATGATGTAGGAGTTTATGCCTAACTCAGTAAGTTTATGTATGATCCCTGTATAGGGGATTGTGTTGAAAGCTTTGGCCTGGTCTAGTTAAGTGGTGCATACCTTTTCACCCTCATCCATGGCCTTGGTGACTTTCTTGAAGAAGTCCACCAGATTGAAAAGGCAACACCTCACTTTGACAAAGCCAAACTGGATCCTGTCCAATATTTGGAGATTTTCTATGACATTATTGATCAGGTCCTTGATAATTCTCTCCAAAGCCTTACAGATAAGACTGGTCAAGCTTATGAATCAGTACTTCCCTGGGTCAGTTGATGGGCAGAGGGATGACTGTTGCAGTTCTCCATTCTTCTGGGACAAAGCCCACATGGACACTGTGGTTAAAGATGGTTTCTAGTGAACGTGATAGATTCTGTTTTAAGCTATGTAAGAAGTATCTTGAAATGTTGTCAAGACCCGTGGAGGCTGTGTTTTTGACTTTAGCAAGCTTAGTAAGGATCTGTTCCCTCATAATGACCGGTAAGGGGGTGATTTGGGGTATTTCTTTGGGTGTGGTAGGAGGTGATGGGGGAGAAGTTTAAACTGAACTTGTCAGCCAGCAGGTTTACTATAGTTTTGGCTGGGTATAAGTATTGCTGTTCATGATTAACTCAGCACATTGCTGAGCACTTCCCCTGAGGTTATGAACTTAGGAAAAGCCTTATGGTTATCTTTCACCTGGGAGACTATCTTTTGCAGATTTGTTTAGAGTGGTGAGTGTCTTTTTACACTGTTTTGTCTTTTCCTTCTTGGCTTTGGAGAGGTTTTTTTTTCCTTTTGTTGAATAGCTTATTTAAGCTAGGGATCCAGCAGGCTGGTTTATTTGTGCCAGTAATTATAGGTTTTTATTTTATTTTTATATTTACAAGGGCTCAAGTTATTTCAAGTTGTTTTTATAAATAATAGCAATACTACCTGCTTGTTTAAGATTTCTGTCCATTCTGAGTATGTTAAAGCCAGAGGGAACAATTTTCCTTGTCAGTTATTTCTTGTTTGAGCCAGGATTCAGTGGCAACTAGAATGTCTGGGAAGTAAAAATCTAGACATGCATGGATATCATGAATTTCTTTCAGGTACTTCTGAGGTTAATGTCGAAAAGAATGAGATTGTTTCATTAACTAATGGAAAATTTGTGTTGGAAGCATTGGAAAGTAATGGGTTGGCCAGGGTGGGTAATTGATGTGTGGATCTGAGTTTAGGGTGAATATCTCCACTAAGTTTCAGGGTGCAGGTGAAGTGAGTAGAGGTATGGAGCCATTTGTATTTGTATTTGACTTTCAGTACTGCTGATAAAGTGCTATTATTAACTTTAATATACCTATAAAATAACAGATCTCAGCATGTATATTGGTACAGAGAAGGAGAGACAGACAGGGAGAGAAAGAAGGTTTTGTGCTGTAATATATGTGTGTATGTGATGAAGCTGGGATATGAAGAGTGAATATTATGGTAGTTAGTGATGTGAGATAGTGTTGTGAGTATATAAAACAGTAACAATTGACTTACTGTCATCGTGAGTTGAGATGGTGAGAGTTTAGATGGTGGGTAGAAGAAGGTAGAGGTTTGGGAAGATGATGGCTGTGAGGTATTAATGAAAGGAATGACATGAGAAATGGAGAGAAACAGGTGTGGTAAAGGGTGCAGAGATGTTTTCAGGGTAGTATATAGATAGTTCAGGTAGTGGAGAGTGGTTGATTTGTGTGCAGAAAGCTCTATGGTCTGACTTTGTAGGCAGGGGAAAGTGAAGAAGTGAGTAGTGTATAGATGAGGGAGGAGACCAAAAATGTGTATCGATAAGGATAGTAGTCCAAATTAGTAGCGATAAGTAATTATATAAGTATCTAAAAAGGTGCTTTTGTGATACTGATATGTATTTGTGTGTGTGTGTGTGTGTGTGTGTGTGTGTGTGTGTGTGTGTGTGTGTGTGTGTGTGTGTGTGTGTGTGTGTGTGTGTGTGTGTTGATAAATGTATATTTGACATTACCACACTGGGCCAGAAATCAAGGAGCCTCACTATTCACCACTGACACTGTAGAGGGATGTTCACTTGGAAAAACATGTATACACCCAGTATTTCCAGATGTAGGTCTCTGCATCAAGCACAATTTCCCTTAATAGCACACAGGGAACACACTCAGCCCAGCACCTGGGTTTCTTAATTTGTCTCTCCCCAGGTCCCCAGTAAGGATCCGCTCTGGCTCAGCTATACAGTTAATACCTAGTGAGTGTCCAAGCGCACCCTCTCTGTGAAACCAGTGCTTTGTATCCCTGCTCTAAGTAGCTAACACACACACACTTTGAGATTTGATTTTTACACAAACACACACACACACACACACACGGGAAAGGCTGGCACACATTTACTAGCTATGCTCCTCTGCGAAGACTATAAGGTAGTTGCTGCCACCAGACACTCCAAAGCCAGCTACTTTAAGGTTCTTACAAGGGTACCCAATTATACTGATTGAAATTAATATTAATAAAATTGGCAATGTTAACCAAAGAGCCAGGCTTTCAGGAGTGGCCGCAGTGTTGCCAATAGATATAAGTACTCTCAAATGTTAATATATTTTCTAAAGGCTCCGCAATGATGAAAAGTTTAAATATATTTAATAATAAATAATAAAAGAACAAGAAAATACTAAATATCTATTTACAATAAACACCAGAGTTTCAGCCACAGGAAATATTAAAATAACACAGATGAATAGATTCACACAAATACAGAAAAACAGTACTTAACTAATCTCGCTATATTTTCCTGACTAATCTAAAGAGTTACTATTCCCTGGTCACTTACTAGAGCAAGGCAAGATGAAGTAGGTGAGTGATCCTTCAATGTCAAGTTCCAGAAGCAGACTACCATGAGACTTCAGTCTCACTTAGTATTAAAATATTATTTTTGTCCTAGATTACAGAATGATATCACATACATCTGTTCATCTGACTTCTGGTTCCCATGCAACCCCCCTTGGCTAGAAGCTGTCAGGATTTAGCACATACATGTAGGTGCCAACAATACACAGAGAGAGAGCCTTGCTAAGAGCTGCTGCAGCTCCTGGAAGTCATAAAACCATAAAACACTTCCACTCTTCCTACAAGAGCTAATAAACCATACTTTTTACAGACTTATATCTCTGGCTTCATTCAAAACTGTGAGATAACATCTTTATGGCTTAGGCCCAGTCAATTAATTTCTTACTATTTCTCAAAGTTAGCTGGAGCTGAGCTTAACCTCTTGTCTTCCAGTATTCTCTGTTAGAATGTATACATTTAATCAGTTACAATGCAGTACAGTCTGATGTACACATATATTTCTTTCCTGTCCAGCAGGGCACAATGTTGATACATTTTTAACACAAGTGTAAATCAATATATGCATATATACCTTTAAGAAGATATCCAAAGGCTTCCACAACTGTATAAATAATGAGTATGTGCAAGCCTGATTGCAATTTTATAGTTAGCTTTTGAGATGTAGGCATGTATGTTTATAAGCTCTGTGTGTTAACTAGTTTGTTCATATTTAATGATGCTGTTATCCATCCTGAAGTGCTTGTATGTATTAAAGCATCAGAATGAAACCCCAGGCCTTCTTGTTTTATGTATTAGAGACAAACGAGAGACATGGCATCAGAAGTGGGATGCCTAAAAGACATGGTGTCAGAACCAGCATATCTAAAGGACATGGTGCCAGAAGAAGTATACCGAAGGAGCATGGAGTCAGAAACAGTTTGGGTAAAATGATTTAAGGCACTTTAGATGCTGGTGGAATATACAGCAGTGGATCATTCTAAAATGTACAAACTTCACAAAACAGGTCAGAAACGAATTTCAGGTATTAAAATTGCTCAGCACTATTTCTTTTCATATAATATGAAATCAGGTATACAGAATGTTGTAAATAACAGCTATATAAACAGATATGTATGATATTGATAAAAATATTCAAATTACTATGGAAAACGTTTGAAATAAAGTCTGATTTGCATAAAATAATAAAATAAAGGGAAACGACCACATTTTTGCAAAGCATGCATTTTCATATTAATGAAAGATATCGGAGTTATCAGAAGTGTATAAAGTGTTTGCATGTCTGTGCAGTGTTACAGTAAAGCTGTTTCACAAAAGTACAGCCATTACAAGGCATATTTCACAGAATACAGCTATTATAGAGCATATTTCACAAAATAAAGTATTTTGAAGAGTTTATTGTGCATTTGGATGATGTTACAAGCTCACAGCACTGTTTGTTCATACATAATTACAAAGGCCATAGTTTCAGTGTGTTTGTGTATACTTTTTGGGCATGGCAGATGGCTTTTGAAAGCTCAGTGCACGTGTGTTTCCAGTTCTCAGCAATATTACTGCCAAGAGTGTTTGAGCAAGAGTACAACATTTTCATACAGGCTGCACTTTCTGATAAAGATGATCGTACAAAGGCATTTATTCTGCTTAATTTAGCTGGGTCAGAAGCTATTGAAAGGGAATGCTCATTTGTGTATTCACTTGCTATCTATGCTGAAGAGTGGAAAACTGTCATATTGTTGTACCAGATGAGTCAAGAGGACCCAGAGTGCTTGAAACATAAATTTAAAGAAATGTGTAACCGCCAGACAAATGTTACAATGGAAAGGCGGTTATTTTACACAAGGGATCAAAAGCCTGGTGAAACTCTTGCAATATCTATAATTGACCTGAGAAATAAAGCTAAAATGTACAGATTTGGTGATTTAAGGGATGAATTGACAAAAGATAGACTTGTGAGTGGTATAAAAGATGGTGCTGTGAGAAAGATTTTGCTTTGTGACAGTGATTTAACTTTGAATAAGGCCATTGAGAGTGGTCAGATATATACGAGCTTACAGAAAAGCACACAAATATGCTTACAAATGAGAACATCTCTAGAAGGCACAGTGATAAAGCTCATGTTGATAGTATGCAGTGCGTTATTAAAAAAAACAGGCCCAAGCACATGGCAGCTGTAACCCCTGCAGCACCTACTGAGTAAACCCCAGAACTTTCTAGCAAATTCCAGACTTTGCACAATCTCAGTGAAGCATAAGTGTGATTCAGCAAAATCAAAAGGATTCATGGCTTTCTCACTTCTAATGTACCAAGTTTCATTGCCAACTGTAATTGTGGTGGTAATCATGAATCTAAAAGGGAGAAATGCTTAGCTTTTGGTCAACAATGCCACAAATGCAATAAACGGAATCTTTTCTAAATATTTTGTAAATCAAAAGGCCTACATTCTTTTTTTAAAAGGGAACATTTTAAGAAACGAGTTGATCAGTTAGAGTGTGACAAGCCTGCTCTTTATGTTGATGGTGTGTCAGTGCTTTGTGAAATGGTTAATGCAGTAGATTTAAGAGCCAAGAATGAAGTATTTTGTACTGTTCAGATAAATGGCAGACCCAAAAACCTCAAAGTTGATACAGGTTCCAAGTGCAAAGTTATGTCAGCAGAAACATTTGCCAGAGTGTGTAAAGGTGAAAGGCTTCATTTGGCAAGGTATGGGAAACTTGTTGCTTATGGAGGTGAAGAATTTCAAACCAAAGGCTCAATAGTGCTTTCATGTTACTCTGGTCTAAGAAGGTATGACTTATTATTTTATGTGGTCAAGAGGCACATTCAGTCATTAGGACTCAGAGACAATTTGAAAATGGGACTGCTTTCATTTAACAAGGAAGTCCTTTACCCAGCACATTTTTCTACCTATGCTGATCTTTTCCAAGACAAGCAAGGCAAACTTCCAGTTGTGTGCTCCATGAAGTTAGACCCAGAGATCAATCCAGTTATCAGGCCAGCACGTAAAGTTCCAATACACATGCAAGACCGAATCAAAGCCGAACTAGATAAATTGGTGCGACAAGGTGTAATTTGTCCAGTAGAAACTCCAACTGAATTGGAATCTTCTACAGTGGTAGCAAGCCCAAATGACATCAGAATATGTATTAACCCACAAGATTTGAATAAAGCACTCAAAAGACCTCATCACTCAATGTGCACAGTTGAAGAAGTCGCAGCCTTGATGCCAAATGCCACTATTTTTTCTGTCTTAGATGCAAAGAATTCATTTTGGCAAATTCAGCTTGACAGGAAATCATCATTGCTCCCTACTTTCAGTACTCTATTTGGCAGGTACAGATTTTTGGGAATGCCATTTGGGATAAATTCTGCAAGTGAAGTCTTTCAGTGTGCAATGGAGCAAATTTTTTCTGGGTATCTTTGTGCTATTATAGTAGAAAACATACTAGTCGTAGGTCGTGATGAAGCAGAACATGACAGAAGCCTCCGAAAAGTTCTAGAAAGGTCACGCCAAGTGAAACTTAAGCTCAATCCACAGAAATACAAATTCAGGCTACAACAAGTTACTTATGTTGGTCACCCAAAGGAGAGATATCTATACCAGACCAAGGCCATTGATGAGATACATAAAGATGGGTTGCAACTGCCACAACCAGAAACCCACAGGGTCAGTGCTGGAGCCATGTCGTCAGGACTCAGTGCAACAGTGTAGTGTCCCACAATCTTTTCAGTCTCGGTAGGTCTCTTGTTCGGCATCTACTCTGACACACAAGAAAGACAACAGGGACAAAGCTTGCAGATGATCAGACTGACGCTGCAAACTGGGCGCCATAGTCGAGAATACACGTCTGACATCTGACACAGAAGATCACAGAAACGGCGCCGGATAACTGGTGCCAGAGAAATGCATAGTCATACCTAAGAAAAAAATCAAATTCATTCATATACATAAAAACAAGGTTACTAGCTGAGCCATGATCCACATCAACAGAAAGAAGAGAGGAAGAAAGAAGATCTGGGGACCCAGGGGCTCACTTGACTAGCCTTTTTTCGTTTCATGTTGTTAAGTTAGTAGTTAGGAAAACCTTCATCATCATGAATCATGATCAATTAGACATCTACATCAAGGGAGGTCCGTCAGCCCCCCATCACTCATCCTATGATTGAGTACAATGCCCCATTCGGAATATATCTGAAGAGACACCTGCAGCAGCTGGAAGGGCCCCAAAGTTCCCTCACCAAAAAAATAAAAAAGGGTAAAAAAAATCTATCTTATGCTGAGCACTGAAAGAAACCAGCTCTATTCAGTCTCATACAGCTTTCTTCAGGGTGACCTGTGCCCGCCTGATATATAAGGTGTCAAACCCTGATGATCTGATGAATATTCACAAAAAAAAAAATAGATCTCCCTCAGAACCACAAGGAGACTTAAACCCTTGACACGGTTATTAATAGAACATTTATTTACTAGTACAGGCCTATGACCAGACTCTTCAAAACAAGCAGCCATTCTTGAGATACCAGAAACAGACAATGCTCAAGCCCTGCAACATTTTCTTGGCATGGTCAACTACTTAGGCAAGTTCATTCCAGATTTGAGTCAACTTTCAGCACCACTCTGAGAGTTAACACATAAAGATGTATCCTGGTCTTGGTTAGAGCAGCACCAAAGAGCATTTGATGTCCTGAAACAGAGAATTGCAAGTACATCAACTCTCAGATACTATGATATTCACAAACCACTTACATTTTCCTGTGATGCTTTGAAATTTGGACTTGGTGCAGTCATTCTACAAGAGGAACAACATGTTGTCTATGCATCGAGAACTCTTACTCAAACTGAGATGCAGTACGTCTAGATTGAGAAAGAGCTTTTGGCAATTGTGTTTGCATGTTCAAAGTTCCATGATTATGTTTATGGTAGACCTAACCAAATTGAAACAGACCACCAGCCATTAGTCACTATTTTTAGAAAGCCTATGCATTTAGCTCCAGCCAGACTGCAACATATGATGCTGAGATTGCAAAAGTATAATTTCAATCTTGTCTACAAGAAAGGCAAACTTCTTTCTCTTGCTGATACATTATCTAGATCACCCAGAAATACCACTGAACAGAATGAAAATCATGGTTCTCAATTGATTGATGATTTTGAAGTCATGGAAGTGAGAAATTTTTCTTCCACATGTCTTGATGAGCTTAAAGTTCATACAGCCATGGATCCATTTTTACAGAAGCTCAACCACTTTATCAATCAAGGATGGCTATCAAAGCAATCTAGTTTACCTCAAGAAGTGTAACCTTATTTTCCATACAGAGATGACATTTTGTCAGACAAAGGTATCATAATGAGAGGTCCTAAAGTAATTGCGCCAAAGTCCTTGCAACCTGAGTACATTATTGTCTTGCATCGTGGTCACTCAGTAACCAAATCTACCAAAAGAAGGATGAGAGAACTAGTATTTTGGCCTTCTATGTCACAAGACATTGAGACAGCACTTTTATCTTGTTTTGTGTGTAATAGTACAAAGCCACATCAACAGAAGGAACCACTTCAGCTTAACCAGATTTCGGAACTACCTTATTTGACAGTAGCCACTGATATCTTCGAGTGGAATGGTCAACATTATTTGTTAGTAGACACTTACTCCAATTGGTTCGAGATTGACCTGCTTCCTAGTCTAGCATCCACTACTGTCATTACTAAGATGAAGCATCCTTCTGCTGTGCATGGAAGTCCACATAACGTTATTTCTGACAATTGCATGCAGTTTACAACCCAACAGTTCAAAAGAGTTGCTGAAACTATGAAACTATAAGACTGGGACTTTATGCAAAACAGTTACTAGAGAAGTCAAAACGAGATAATAGTGATGTTTTCCTGAATCGCTTGAATCTCAGAAATGTTCCTTGTGATAAGCATCTTGGTTCTCCTGCTCAAAGACTTCTGTTGAGACAAATCAGAACCACATTACCAATCAGTAGTCAATTGTTGGTTCCATGTGTTAAGAACAACAGATCAGTAAAAGCCAATCTGTTGAAGAAACGCCTATCCAAGAAGTCCTACTATGATAAGACCAGCAAACCACTCAATCCATTAAGAGCAGGAGAAGTGGTAAGGATGCAAATGTCCAAAGGTTATTATCAGATTGTGTCGTGAAGAATATTGGTCCAGAGCCGAGATTGTACATTGTGAAATCAGAAGGAGAAGTTTTTAGACAGAAGCGGAATGATTTGAGACCAGTGTCCGAGCCTATACCATAACAGATATCCTGAGAGAAAGACTCTTTTTATCTCAGAGTGAGTTGTCCTGTGTTCCAATTCCAGAGAAAGTTCCAGAGGACATTCCTGTTCCTATGATGAATCCAGAAGTTCCTGATATGAGTTGTGCACCACAGACTGTCCCTGTTGCTAAATTTAGTCCCAACTGTTATGTTACGAGATATGGTTGAATCTCTAAACCCTGTAGCATATATGAAGCAATTTGGATATGAACACTGTGTTTTGTTTCTAATGTACATAGTAATGCATATCTAGCTCTAACATTGTTTTGCACAAAGGGCAATCTTTTTAAAAGAAAGGATGTAGATCAATATATGTGTATATAGGTTCATAGGTTGGTACTAGGCTATTAGCCCTAGGGCCTATACAAGCCTAGCCATAACAATTCCCTGGATATTTCTTCCCACAATATTTACTTCCCTGAACCCTGGCTAGCAAGGTGACTGACGTGATCCCCGGGGTGAATTTCCTATCTCCCATTCAATCATCAAGGTTCCTTTTGAAGAGGGCCAAGGAGGCACTCTGCTTGACATGTATGGGCAGACTATTCCAGAGTGTGGGGAGACTCTGGGTTAGGAACCTATCCCTCCAGCATGTTTTGTTCATTGTGATGACAAGGTTTATATCCCTGGAGTGTGTGGCTCTGAGGGATTGGGATTTCTTTAAGTGGATCATGTCCAACAGCTCAGGGTTTGACATGGACTTGTATGTTAAGCAGAGATTACCTCTGAGTAGACGATATGCCACAGAGTATAGCTGGAGTTTTTTTAGATGGTCAGTATAGGGCATCTGCTTTAGGCCTGTGATTCTTTTAGTGAGGCATTTCTGCTACCTTTCCAGCTGTTGCAGATGTCTTGTGAGGTACATACCAAATGGGGTGTTGTACTCTATAATGGGTCTAATGAGGGATGAGTACAGTGGGACAATGACCTCCTTTTTTCTGGATGAAAAACCCTTAGTGATGAGGTGTGCCACATAGAAGGATTTCCTGACTGTTGTGGTGATGTGGTTATCGAAGGTGAGACCACTGTTCACCTGTATCCCTAAATCTCTCATCACACTTTTTGTGTTTAGTGTACTGCCACCTATGTGGTAATTCATGGGTATACATTTCTTGGCATTAAGCTTGAGCCCATGGCTCTGGCTCCAAGCATCTGTTTCTGTAAGGCCCTTTTGTAGAATATCCTTTAAGAATATATACCTTTAAGAAGATATCCAAGAGCTTGCACAAGTGTATAAATACTGAGCACATGTGAGCCTGACTACCATTTTGTAGTTAGCTGTTGAGATGTAAGCATTTATGTTTGTAAGCTCTGTTTGTTTACTAGGTTGTACATATTTAATGATGCTGCTATCCATCCTGAAGTGTTTGTATGTATTAAAGCATCTGAATGAAAACCCAGGCCTTGTTTTATGTATTAGAGATGAACGAGTGACAGCAAGCAACTTTACAAATACATTTTTAACACAAGCATCTGTACAAACCAGTTTGATATACAAATGACATATAGTTCTTTACTAAATTCCAGTTAGCTGTGCTGGCATATGTTACACATCCACTGCTCCACTTCTGGCATAGCTGGCAATACCGTACATCATCATCATAGTATTGATATGTTCTTCTTCTTCTTCTTTTGGCTTTTCCTGGTTAGGGGTCGCCACAGCAGAACTCTGGTCTGCTAATGATTGGCAGTAGATTTTTATGGTGCCGAGGTGCCAGCCTGATGCCCAACCTTCAACGAAGGCACGCCCATTCCCGCATGTCTTTCGAATGCCACTCAACCACGGGGAGGACATGCAGACTCCACACAGAAGGCGCTCCAGCCGAGAATTGAATGGGAGAACCTCTTGCTGTGAGGTGACAACGCTACTGCTGCACCACCGCGGCTATCATCATAGTATATATATATATATATATATATATATATATATATATATATATAAATATTTGCATATATTATAATCTACAAGTGTGTGTCTATGAATGGATGGATAAAGGTGTTGGTAAGAAGGAGTGTGCATGGAAAAAAAATAGGTTGAGAATGTTTGTAAAGAAAGTTTTAAGACTGTGGAATGGGCTGCTGCTGGAATTGACAGAGTATAGAAATTAGAAGAAGGTTTTTAATGTATATGTCTTTAAGGGGTGAGTATTATGTACTAAATTATAGGAGGAGTTAAGAGGGAATAAATCTAAGGGTCCAGTGGATTACTGGGGAATTGGGGGGGAGGGGATTGAAGCAGGCAGATTTAAACACTCACGGTAGCAGGAGACAGTTAGTCTATGCAGGCAATTTTAGCATATGCAATGGTAAAGAAACCGATTTAAAATCATGTACATGACTAATTATAGACTAAGTATGCTTAGTTATTAGTAGGGAACATGCAAACTCATTCCTAGCCCAAATTAATTAGCTAACAATAGATAAACTATTAAAGTGAGGGGAGAAGGTAGTGCTGGAAGTTTCCTTAGCCTGAACTAATGCAGTTGCTTTTACAAACAACTAACTAAGAAGATGCAGTCCTTGATAACAAGTGACTTAAGAGGAACTTCTAGCTCAGTACCCAACAACAATAAAGACTATATGGCGGAGTTAAGTTGTATTTGCTACTTTATATGCCTTTTGAAAGTTGAGAAAGGAAAGTAGAATGTTGTACTCGGGGGGGTAGATGTGCAATGCCTTGATGTGTTTTATAAAAGAAGAACTTAAATTGTATCTTGAATTAAACCAAAAGAGAAATGTGGTAAGAAAAGAGCAGTTACGATGCTAGTTTTTAAAGTAGAGAGTCAAAGACACAGTTATAAACAGTGTGTTAATATACAATTAAGGAACAGGAGAAAAAGAACAGCTGCAAAACAGTCAATGAGTTATATACATGCAGGTAAGACATGTATCTGATTAGTAAACATAATGACCCAGAAAATAAAGATAAATAAAGATTCATACACAATACATAAAAATAACAGTCAGTATTTGTAGATGGAATTATTACTGCAATAACAACTTACTGGCTGTGAGGAAAAGACACAAGTGACTGCCACAGAAATAAAGAAGAGATAGAATATGGATAAAGGAATGTTATCTCAGGTCACTAGCTATAAGGCTATACAAAAGCATTGGCTGGGCCTGTCTAGAATTGCAAGGAGGGTAAGAGGAAAGGTGTTAAACGGAGCAGAATTGCAGATAGTACCAGGAAAATCTGTAAAGGGCAGAGATAAACAATCACAGTAGCAACCAGTAATCTATTCTACTGGCGTATTTTAAACTGTGACCATATAACATGAAATCACATACTTTTGGATGTAACCATCTAAATGTGTTTGTCAGATTACAAAGTGTTAACTAAGTCTGCAGATCTTTTCTCACCTTTGGTGAAGTAACAGTGCCATCCAGGATTCTGTCCAAACTAGGATCCAAAGGTACAATAAAGTTTCCTCTGATTATGACAAAGTCTCTTTCTTGTCTCAGCCCCTCTGAGCACACTAAAAAACTTCATATCTGGGTAATATCATCCATGTTAGAACCATAAACTTTTTCCAGAATGTATAGCTGTATGGGTCCTAAATGTAAACTATTATTAATCTGACTTCAGTGCCTTTTTTATTCTTTAATACTGTCCACGTCAGTGACCTGTCTAATAATATTCCTCTTTTGCAAAAGAAGGCAGAACTACACAAACCTTGCTCTGACCACTTACTCAACAGACAATGTTCATATTTCTTTTTAAGCTTAGTTTCTTTTAAAAACAAAACCATAGCTTTACTTTCAGCTTGGAGAGAACACAGTGCATTTGGGCAGTATAGAAAGGACTTTCATGTTCCAAAACGTCATGTTTATATCCTGGTTATTTGCTGTCCAAACATTAGACCTTAACCTATCTAGTAATGGAGTGACCACTATCTTCCTCTGAGTTCAGCCATTTAAACAGTTGTCACTCTACTGAAATTTGGGATATTTTACCAGCACTGCTCCATAGATACCTATATCATTGCGCAACATTTTTTTTTTATTTCTTTATTATTAGCATTTGTTTACTGGGACATCCCCTTTTCAGCAGAGGCCCTGGGAAAAAAGCTCCACACAAAATACATGCATTAAGTTTACATGAGTACAAGTCTAATAAAACATTACATGCAACTATCAGTTAATGCTTAGAAGAGAAAAACTGCATGTAACAGTAATAAGTAGGTAGTCTTAACGATTAAACAAAAAGAGAAAAGAAAGAAAATATCTTGAACAATACGGACTGCCTAGTAGATCTATTACAATAGTGCAATATCTTATTTGTACTGTACAAATTGAATACATCACTAAAGGCCTTAAATAATCAACAACAGCAGAAAAATGTGTAAGATATTTGTGAGCAATCAACAGCAAATAAATAGAGCAACTACAGTAGTACGTGCTTTAATAACAATGGTTTTTAAACTTAGGCTTATATACAATGTTCACAGATGAGTGATTTGGTTGAAGTAGGTGGGGAAAGAGAGATGCTGGGATTGATTTATAAGGTAGAAGAACAGTAGTAAGTAGGGGGTCAGTTTGCTGTAAATAGGAGGCAGGTTGCTGTGTTGTAAGATAGACTGTAAGATTGTAAGAAGTAGATTGTGAAGTGTTATGACAGTACATAAGTACAGATTATATCTCTCAGCTGTACAGATTTTCACAGAATATCCAGATTTTTGCCTCATATTTTTGGTCAGTTTTTAAAAAAAAATGTGGTTTTCTGACAAATCATAGGCAGACATCTGAGTTTCAGACTTCATACCATTCAAAAAAGTCATGCTAATGCGAAAACTGTTATTCTATCAACTTTCTAAGTTTGTAAGAGTAATATTTAAAAAGTGTCCCTATTTTTGGGCCTTTGTCCACCCATTATTTATGGCTTTGTCCAGATTTCTTGCTCTAACATGTTGAGAGGTATGGTGCATGTTGTATCTTTAAGAAGTAGGACAGCATGTGCATATAAATAGCAAGCAAGTGCTAGCTTCAGTGCCATTTTGAGAGTGCAACCAGAGAGTGAGCATTTAGTGTCATAGCTAGTTTGTTTATAAGTTTATCTAAGTTAAAGTTATTAAGCCTCAATCCTGATATGTTTGTACATAATTAAGATGCTTGTTCGTCTGTTTTATCCTGACCACACAAGCGACATGGTGGCATAACCGGGATTCCAGGCACTGCTTTTCAGAGCTACGAGGTGCAGCATTAACAGGGAAGGTAAACTAAGAGAACCAAACACAATAAAGGGCCAGAAATGAACCAAAGGTAATGAAAACTTGCACGAACAATTTATTTATTAAAAAAGATAAAGCGTAGCATTACAAGGGCACAAACCACATTACTAAACAAGCAAGAAGCACAAAAAGTTTATTAATTAAATGAAATGCTTAAAGTTAAAATATTTGACAAAACTATTATCAGAAAAGCACATACAGGGTTTGAATTACCTCCTACTTGCAAAATGAGCATGTTTAAAGTAAAACAGGCATGTTTAGAGTAAAACAAGCCCAAGAAAAGTATAATGAGGACAAAAAGATTAAATGAGCAAAAGGAATATAATAAAGGGCAAAAAGGGCACATATAAGCATAAACAAAGCAAACTATTAAATCAACATATATAAGTGGCACGGCAAAAATGTATATAAAAAGCAATGTTTATTAAAATACTGTGAAGCACTTTTCGTTTAACTCAACTCAAGCAAACAAAAAGCACTTCACAGTATTTTAATAAACATTGTCGCTTTACTATCCATTTTTGCCATTTCACTCATATATGTTTATTTAATAGTTTGTTGAAGTTGGTCTGGTCGTATAAATAAAGCAAGGCAACTGCATGTTTTTGTCATGATACTATGTTTTGGCATAAACTACTATTTTGCATTGATTGAAGCTATTCAGGGCATAACTAGAGTTATTTGATGTATCTCAAAGTCTGTAAAAGTGCTTACAGTGTGTGCGTATTACTGTTCATTTATTCCAAACAGTTTGTTTCCAAAGTGCAACTATTTCGTAAAGTGCAGTCGAAATACAGACATTTCAAAAAGTTTCTTATGCTGGGTATGTCTATTCACAGAGTGCCACCATTTCAGAATGTTTCTTGCATTGTATAGAGTTATTTAGCAAAGTGCAGCAATTTTGGGAAAGTTTCGGTGTGCTGTGTACTGTTTATTCGCAAAGTGCAATTACTTCGAAATTATTTTTACTCTGAGCTACTTCTACCCAGTTTATTCACACAGTGCAGCTATTTTGAGATGCTTCTTACACTGATAAGAGATTATTTCTTACAGTACAGTGATTTCAAGAGTATTCTTGTGCCCAGGAGACTTTTTCGTAAGTTCAGTTTTTCAGTAGCTTGTTGTACTATTGGGCATAGTTGCAAATACTGGCATAAATGTCAGGCATATGTATAAGAGTGCATGTTCATACAGTTACAAGTGGACTTGGGTTGCATTGTGTTTTACTGTAATTTGTTGGCATGCAGACGGATATTGAAAACCATCACCACTTGTATTTGGTCAGAATATTGCAGAGAATTGGAGAATATCTGAGCAGGACTACAGTATTTTTATACAAGCAGCTTATTCTGACAAAGATGCATTCACCAGGGAATTCATTTTGCTAAACTTAGCTGGGTCAGAGACCATTGAAAGAGAGTGCTCATGTGTGCATCAGTAGTATATGAAGAAGAAGGTGAAAACTGTCATATTGTTGTACAGGCTGAGTCAAGGGAAGACCCTGACTGTTTGAAGTGCAAATTCAGGGAAATGTGTAACCCCCAGACAAATATTACATTAGAGAGGCATTTGTTTTACACAAGAGATCAAAAGCAAGGAGAAACTTTTGCAGCCTATATTACTGACTTGACTGACTTGTGGTATTAATAGTGTTGCAGTGAGAAAGATTTTGCTTCGTGACAGTGATTTAATGCTGAGCAAAGCTGTTGAGATTTGTCAAATCCATGAAGTTACAGAAAGGCACAAAAAGTATGCTTGCAAGTGATAAGAGCATGGTTTCAGTAGGCTCCAGACCAAATGCAGACAGAATGCAATGTGGCTAGCAGAAGCAGGCCTAAGCACATGGCAGCTGTAACACCTGCGTGTGTGGCAAGTAAAACCCGTAGTTTTCCAGTAAGTTCTAAGACTAGTTCAGTGAAAAGGACATGCTGAGTGCAGCACAAGGGTGACTCAGCAAAACCCAAATCAAGCTTTATTGTTAACTGTCACAATTGTGGTGTCAATCATGTGTCTAAAAGAGAAAAGTGCTTAGCATGTGGTCAGGAATAACAAAAGTGTAAAAAATTGAACCATTTTCAAAGGTTTTGCAAATCAAGTAAACCTCAAACAGTTATAAAGAAAGGTCACTCAAAAAACAAGTTGATCATATAGAGAGCTGCAACTCTAATTTCTACACAGATGTTGTGTCAGTAACTGGTGAAAAGGCTGATGCAGTAAATTTGTTGGCAAAGAACAAAGTGTTTTGTACTGTCCAGATCAATGATAAATCCACCAAGCTCAAAGTAGACACTGGTTCAAAGTGTAATGTTATGTCAGCAGACAGTTTTGCTAAGGTGAGAACTGGTGAACAACTTAATGTGATCAGTTGTGTGAAACTTGTTGCTTATGGAGGTGAAGCAATTTGAACCAAAACGTCAGTAGTGCTTTCATGTTATTTGGCTAGGAACTGCTACATCTTACTATTCTATGTAGTTCAAAGACATGTGCAGTCATTATTGGGTCTCAGAGACAGTTTAAGAATGACTCTGCTTTTTTTCATCATATAAACACATATCCTAGTTCCAATTTTACTGAAGCTGTTTTCTCAGAGTATGTTGATGTTCTCGATAACAAGTTAGGCAAACTTCTAGTTATGCATTCTATGAAGTTAGACCCACAGATCAGTCCAGTGGTCAGACCAGTAAGAAGAGGCCTGATAGCTATACAGAATAAAGTCAAAGCTCACTTGGATAAAATGGTGCAGCAAGGTGTAATTTGTAGAGTTACAGAACAAACTGACTGGGAGACATCTATGGTAGCCACCCACAAAAAAGGCTCAGATGAAATCAGAATATGCATTGACCCAAGAGATTTGAACAAAGCATCAAAGAGACCACATCATCCTATGCATACAGTCAAGGAAGTCGCAGCCCTAATACCAAATGTTGCTGTTTTTTCTGTCTTGGATGCAAAAAGTTTATTTTGGCAAGTCATGCTCGATCACAAATCTTCATTTCTGACTACTTTCAGTACCCTATTTGGAAGATATAGATTCCTCAGGATGCCATTTGGAATAAATTCTGCAAGTGAAGTCTTTCAACATGCAGTGGAGCAAATTTTTTCAGCTTAGCCTTGTGCCATACTTGTAGATGACTTATTGGTTGGAGGCAATGGTGAAGCAGAGCATGACAGAAAACTTAGAAGAGTTCTAGACAGAGCACGTGAAATTAACTTAAAGCTCAGTCCTCTTAAGTGCAAATTCAGACTTCCAGAAGTTATATATGTAGGTCATTTATTTACTAGCACTGGCTTGTGACTAGACCCATCCAAGCAAGCAGCCATTCTTGAGATGCCAGCACCAGATAATGTACAAGCTCTACAACATTTTCTTGGTATGGTCAACTATTTAGGTGAGTTTATACCAGACTTCAGTGAGTTGACAGCACTTTTGAGAGAGCTGACACACAAAAATGTTACATGGTTTTGGTTGGAACAGCACCAGACAGCATTTGAAGACCTTAAGAAGAAAACTGCCAACCCACCTACATTGAGATACTATGATGTCAATAAACCAGTCACTCTTTCCTGTAACGCTTCAAATTTTGGTCTTGGCACAGTTATTCTTCAGGAAGGCACACCAGTAGCCTAAGCATCTAGACATCTTACCCAAACTGAAATGCAATATGCTCAAACTGAGAAAGAACTTTTGGCAATAGTATTTGCATGTTCAAAGTTTCATGATTATATTTATGGTCAAGCTATTCAGATTGAGACTGATCTTTAGCCTCTAGTAACTGTTTTAAAGAAGCCTATGCATTCAACTGCAGTGACATTACAAAGGATGATACTCAAATTGCAAAAGTGCAACTTCAAAATGGTCTATAGAAAAGGCAAACTTCTTTATCTGGCTGATACCTTATCCAGATCACCCAGAAATACATGGAAACAGCTTCATGCAGAGAATTTTGACTTTGATGTCATGGAAGTGTATAAGTTTTCTACCATGAGACTTGATGAGCTTAGAGATCTACAAAGACTGATCCAATTTTGCAAAAGCCCCACCACTACATTAATGTTGGATGGCCATCAAAGCAATCTAGTGTACCACCTAAAGTACAAACTTATTTTCCTTACAGAGATGAGATGTTAATGGAAGATGACATTATTTTCAAAGGTCCTAAAATTGTTGTTCCTGCTACTATACAATGTGAATATATCCATATTTTGCATTGTGGTCACCCAGGTTCCAAATCTACCAAATGAAGGGTGAGAGGACTAAGTATTTTGGCCTTTTCTAGCAAAAGATATTAATAAAGTACTTCCTTCTTGTTCAGTATGCAATAGTACTAAACCACATTTGCAAAAAGAACCACTTCAGCTAAATCAAGTTCCTGAACTATCTTGGTCAACAGTAGCCACTGATATATTTGAGTGGAACAATCAGCATTACTTAGCATTGGTAGATTCTTATTTGAACTGGTTTGAGATCAATTTACTACCTAACCTAACATCCACTGCTATCACTAAGTTGAAACATCATTTCTCAGTCCATGATACTCCACACAATGTTATTTCTGACAATGGAACCCAATTTACCAGTCAGTTGTTTCAGAAATTTGCAAAAGAATGGGACTTTGTACATGTTACTAGTAGCCCAGAATACCCACAGTCAAATGGACTTGCTGAACTTGCAGTACAGAGTGCAAAGCAATTACTAGACAAGTCAAAGCATGATAATACTGATGTCTTTTTGAACTTACTCAATGTTAGAAACATACCCTGTGATGATATACTTGGCTTGCCTTCTCAAAGACTTCTATCTAGGCAAACCAGAACAAAATTGCCTATCAGTTCCAGTTTGTTGAGGTCTAAAGCAAAGAACAACAGAACAATCAGAGCCTAACTATACAGAAAGCATTCTTTCCAGAAGTCCAGCTATGATAAATCGAGCAGATTTCTTTGTCCATTGAAAGAAGGAGAGACAGTGAGGATTCAAACAGTGAGAGGTTTCAACCAGATTAGTCATGTCACAAGTATAAGTGCTGAATTGAGCAGGGGTGGCTCGTGCTATCGGGCTGCCAGTCTGCAGCCCTCCCACCTAGAAAAACAAAGGAAAAAAAATCTGTGAAACAAAAAATCCACTCAGACTGCCTTTAAAGGCAGTCCGGATGCAGAGAAAGAGGTACCCAGCAACCTGTGCTGTAGGATACCCAGGAATCTGTGCAGTCAATGACCACACAAAACAGAGGAGCTCCGGACTGCTTCCCGGGCCAATGAGGAGTGAGCTGAGAGCTCTCGCAGGGATTTCACTGCACATGCATCATGCAGATGGATTTTGTTGGTCACTGCTGGCTGGATGTATTATGTGGCTTTGCTGGCTGGATGGGCATCATGCAGATGGATTCTGTTGGTCACTGCTGGCTGGATGGATTATGTGGCTTCACTGGCTGGATGGACATCATGCAGATGGATTCTGTTGGTCACTGCTGGCTGGATGGATTATGTGGCTTCACTGGCTGGATGGACATCATGCAGATGGATTCTGTTGGTTGCTGCTGGATGAAGTGGCTTCAAACATGTTCTGTTGGTCAGTCACTGGCTGCAGATATGTTCTGTGCATGAAACAGGTAGGTGAAGACTGGTGTGTGTGTGTGTGTGTGTGTGTGTGTGTGTGTGTGTGTGTGTGTGTGTGTGTGTGAAATGCCCCAGTTGCTATATACTGGTGGCTAGAGAGAACAAATGGTGGTGGGTAGAGATACTCAGGCTTGAACCCTGTACCTTGGATGCAGGTGGCAAGGACCTGAATTCCTTATCCACCACCATTTCTAAAAAAAATTGCAGATTTTTGCCTCATATTTGTTCTGTTCCTCATAAAATCTGTGGTTTCTGTATCTACATTTTTCCTTTGCTTGTAAATTCAGTGGTGCACTGGTAGCATTGCTGCCTGACAGCTACAGGTTCTCTGGTTTGATTCTTGGCTGGGGTGCCTTCTGTGTGGAGTCTGCATGTCCTCCCATCTTACAAAGATGTGTCTGGAGTTTCTCCCTGCTCTGCTGAAAATTGTGTTTTGTTACAAGTCAGACTAGTTTCCTGGTTAAATGTTTAAAAATAACAGGCATTTGAATTTCAGACTTCATATTCTTCAGAAAGTACATGGTAACACAAAACTGTTTATTCTAGCAGATGTCTAAGTTTATAACATGGATATTTCAAATTTGTCCCTATTTTTGGGACTGTATTCCCCCATTATTGGCTTTGTCCACGTAGTCTGTGCTAAGGTTGAGAGCTATAAATGGTGAGGACTGAATTCATTGAATGTTTGGGGGCTGTACCCCCCCCCCCATTACTGGCTTTGTCCACATGTTTTTTGCTAAGAGGTTGAGAGCTATGGTGAGAACTGAATTCACTGAACATGTTTGGGGGCTGTATTCCCCCATTATTGGCTTTGTTCAGGTGTTTTGTGCCAAGAGGTTGACAGCTATGGTGAGAACTAAATTCACTAAATGGTAGCCATTTAAGTTTGTCTTCCTCTCTTTCACAAAACAGCTGATTTGCCATAGTGGTATGTTTCTCTGACTGTTTTGCACAGGGTCCCCTGGGTTAAAGACGTGGCAGTAAAATGTATGGTGGTAACACAGCATTTTATTCTAGCAACTTTCCAACATTGTACAAGCAATGTTTAAAATGTGTCCCTGGTTTTTGGGCTTTTGTCCCCTCCCCCAATAAATTTTGGCTTTTTCAAGATTTCTTGTGCTGCAAAGTTCAGAGATACAACTGTGTGTCGAGTAGATTTTACAAGGAGCCGAGAGCTGCAGGGAAACAAAACTTTAGTGCTGCTTATTCTGAATCTGCTTGCATTGTTAATAGCACAACAGGTAATATACTTGCTTTTGATGCAGAAGGTTGTGGGTTCTACTCCCACAGTAAATAGATGCATTGTGGATAATGTACTGTGTTGTAAAGTGGGTGGATGCCGCAGTCCTTTTTGGCAAAGATCCCTAGAGTAGTAACTATGAACCTGTTATCAGTTTGCCATACAGTCCCTATTGCAATATTACTAGCTTATCATTTTTTTTAATGCATGCAACATAGGCAATTTATTCCTCAAGGGCAACAGGCACTTTATTTGTAGATGAATAAACAATGACATATAAAGTTGTTTGCTAGCAGCAACCTCTTCACTGTTACAGATTTCTTTAATGTGGAATTATTTAGATGACTTTTACACTTCAGAGATTGTACATATTTACTGATACTGGTGGAGTGTAGAAGGTTGAGTAGACTTTTATGATGGAAATGTTCTGAATTGGTTAGTTTTGTCATTGGTGCATGCATTTTGTTTCATTGTTTACTAATGTTCAAAACAATAAATTCAAAATGCCCTCTAACAACTGTACTATATTGTACAAGGAATACAATTTAATACAATTGGGAAGGTGTATCAAAGAACATGTGTATGTTTCATGTTCAAGGGGCCTATGATTTGAAAACAGCCCAAAGTTAATCTTTATCTGCCACTGGCAAAATGTATTTTCTTTGAATGTGGGTTTCAATGCTGTTTCAATGCATGTGAGTTTCAAGGGCAGAGAAGTTTTAATGCTAAGTCTGTTTTCATTTTGAGACTGCATTGCTTTGTTTAGTAAATATCTATTGGGGTTTGTGCTGTAAAAATGCAAAATAAAACTTTCAAATGGAATCCAAATCATTGCAGAAGTAAAGCAGTATGCACATTACAGTGTTAATGGTAAATGGGGCAAAATAACCAAGAAATGGGACACTGGAATGGTTGCAGGGGGGCGGCTCCAATCGACCATGATTTTGAGAGGGGGAAGGGCAGCAAACTCAGACAGCCCTGGTTGAACTATACATCTCAGCTGTCCATATTTTTGCAGAATGAATAGATATTTGCTTCTTATTTTTGGTTTGTTCCTCATAAAATGTGTGGTTCTCTGGCAAATCATTTAGGAATGAAGTCACTAAATGGCAGACATTGAGTTTTACGTCATAACCTTCAAAAAATGCATGCTAAAACAAGACCTGTTCTATCAACTGTCTTAAGTTTATACAAGAGCAATTTTTAGTAGTGTTTTTATGTTCCCCCAATATATTTGGCCTTGTCCATATTTCATGCATTAACAGGTTGAGAGGTACTTGCAAATAAAATTGCTTTATAGAATTAGGCATATCCAAACCTCTCAACTATCCCTGATTTTGGTTCAAAATGTTGCTCTTACCCTAATAATCCCTCTGCAAAATGGCAATTTTGGAAGAAAACATGGAGGGTTTACAATTAATAAATAACTGTAATAATCAGTTATAGATTACTTTATTTCAGAAATGCATGTAGATTCTTTTATTTTGTCAGCTGCTCAAGTTAGCACTAATATTAAATGTGTCCCTTCTTTGACAGGTTCCCAGCTGTATTGTGTGGCTATTTTATATTTTTGCATCACATTTTTGGTCCATTTTTCATAAAATTGTGTTTTTTTTTGGCAAATTAGTGGCAAATCATTAAAGACTGAAGTTAGAAAATAATGAAAGACATTTGAGTTTCAGATTTCATACCTTTTAAAAAATTCATACTAATACAAGACCTACTATTCTATCTTTCTAAGTTTATAAGAGCAATATTTAAAAATTGTCCTTATTTTTGGGCCTTTGTCCCACTTCTATGTATGGCTTTGTCCAGATTTCTTACTCTGAGATTGAGAGGTATGACAAATGTGTCAGAGCCATCGCCGTCAGCCAGAGACATTTCAAATTGTGACAAACTTGTTGCACCCCACTCCCCCATGTAGTGACTCTGGATGTGTCCAAGCAAGGCAAGGAGCAGTTATGCAGTGTAAATGTGCAGACTATTCTCCCCCATTCAAGGTAAACACAAGTACTACAGTGGCTTTTCATCTGTCATTGATTTTGCAGAATGTTCTGGTTTCTGTCATTTTTATACTGTTGATATATGCTTATTATTATTCAGAAAGTGCCTTTTGCTCTGTGTTTAAGTAGCAGTGCTTTAATGACCATCAGGTAAGCTTGTCTGATATTGTAAGATGCAAGTAAGTTTTAATAAGCAGTATTGCCAACATTGAAAGCTTTTCTGTTGTTGCCATGCAGAGAATACTTACATAACTAGATAATGTATAAGCCTCGGGTATTGAAATGCATATGGCAGTATTTGTAATAAAGGCCAGGATTAGATTATGTTAAGCTCATTACAGACTTTACCTGCAAACTAAACAGAATGCCAATCTATCATGCGTGGTCCATAATATCCTGTGCAGTAATCCTTTAAGCAATATATGTTGAGCTTGTTTCTTGTTTGCTTTTCATTTTTTACTTTGATCATGTTTTCCCCATGAAACAAGTAGATAGTTGTCAGGCAGCAGGTCTTTTTTGGATAAGAAACATTTTTACAAATGAGGGTATCACAGAGATTGCTACTTTCAGCGTGTTACTTGGTACTTTAATAAAGCTGAATATAAATTATAATTAGAACTGGAGTGCAAGGAGAAGTGATTTGAGTTAAGTGCTGCTTCTTTTTTTTATACTTGATTTTGACTGGCATTCCAGTAATGTATTTAAAAAGTAATTTATTTTTTCATGCCTCACATCCTTTTTGTTTCCATCTAGATATTAAATAAGCTGTCATGCAGCCAATGGATTGAAATATTTTTTTCTTCTACACTTCATTTTGTCTTGATTGGACTCCCATAATGATGGTTTGGCACCCAGGGCAGCGTATTTAATTAAAGTTTTGTGGTTTTGAGCATAGCTCCTCCCCTTTCTAGTTGGTCACACCCATCCCCATTGACCCCACCCATTCAGCTGTCTCCTGCAACCCCCCTTTGATTTGAAGTCACCAGCCGCCACTGAAGTTGAGATCCTACTTCATAGAATCTGAGGGTGTGGAGTACAGGAGAAATCATAGACATCTTCTTCCTGTATCAGAATCGATATCACAGCATTGTTCCTGTGATACAGACTTTTAGATCTTAGAGCAATCCAGCCAATGTTCCTGTTGCAGAACATGTCTTAACTTCTACTTCCATTGCTGATGATGTTCCTGATGTTCCCAAAGTTAAACAATCAGCAGAGACAGTCCCAGTTGCTAGACCTAATTCTAATTTCTATGTCACATGATTTGTTCGTATTTCTAGACCTGGTGTGAAATACACAGCAACCTGGACATACTGACATATGTATTTAGTTCTGTATAATTGGATGTCAAAGAATTATTTGTATCAATTGCATGTTAATTAATGTCATCGATATTGCATGACCCATTTCTCAAAGAGGGAGGATGTAGAATAGTGTGTATGTCTTGTCCCTTTAAGAAGCATTTCAAGGGCAGCATGTGCATATAAATAGGAAGTACATGCTAGCTTCAGTACCATTTGGAGACTGCAGCCAGAGAGTGAGCATGTGTAAGTGTAATGGCTAGTTTTTTTATAAGTTTATCTATGTTAAAGTTATTAAGCCTCGATCCTGATGTGTTTGTACATAATAAACCTTCTTGAACAGAGCCCACGAATGTTCAACTGTTTTATCCTGAGCAGACGAGCGACAGCGGGTAAGAGAAAAAGTATGTGAAGGGAGGCTAGAGAGGATTCATAGGTAAAGAGCAGGTAGTCAGAAGGTAGAATATGAAATGTTAATAAGATTTACTAAGTGTGGTTGGATATTTATAGTATTTGGAGGATGAGGTAAGGTGGATATTAAGGAGATGAGATATTACCCTGTTGAATGGCTTGAACATGAACATGTTTCTAAGATATGTTTTTTCAGGTGCTGTTTAAATGTTAAGAGGTTATACATTTGTTTTAGGGTGAGCGGGATGGAGTTCCAGATTTTGGATACATAGGAGCAGTAGAAGGAGTCATCTGCAGAGTTATTAGATCTTGTGACTAGTAATAAGTGTTTGTCTGTAGAGTGGATGGTTCTGTTGGTAGTGATTAATTATGCCGTTGATGTTGGAACATTTATCTGATTTGTAGATTAAGTTGTATTTACTGACATATTAAGAAAAGGTTATGGTATGTTGCAGTTCAGTCCACTAAAGGTGTTTTAGAGCTAAGCAGTGATGTGTTCTCTGTGGCATGTTAGCAGGCAATTTTGCAGGGTAGGGAACACATAAATTGTGTCAATTGTTTTCCTAGTGTCAAATTCTTGGCAGAGCAATTGAGTGCTGAGTCATCTGCACACTGGGCAATGATGACATGTTTACTTGCAGTGTAGAGTTTATTTATAAATACACTGAAACAGAATGGGCCCAGAAGGAATGCTTAGGAGATAACCACTGTTTAACTAATTAAACTAATAGTTAAAATGGAGGAGATGTCTGCCATTTCATGGCCTATTGTCTACTCCTTTTTACAATTACACAGAGTCTGCACCTATTTGCTGCTCTCTCTTGTATTGTTGGAGCACAGGAAATTCATCTACATTTATTAGAATAGGAGAGGTAAGGGAAGGAAATAAACGTATAAAGCTCCTGATCTTTTACTAGTCAGTACCTGTGAAGATAGTGAATGTATTGGAGCTATAGAATATATTATCATTTGATTGGCTTTGTCATCATTGGGACCCAATAATTAAAGATACATAACTGTCTGTCTACCTAAACTATAAATAACAGAGAAAAGGAAAAAAAGTATGCATTCATGCAGTTCTCTAGGTACACCACAAGCACAAGCAAGCACATGTAAGAGTGTCCAAAGCAGGTTTCTGTAAAGAAGATAAGTGCTACTTCCAAGCCAAATAAAAAAAAAGCAATTTCCACTATGCATGTCCTAGTTCATAGGTTCATAGGGTTGGGAGGGTGGCCTAATGGTTAGGGTGTTTGCCTTGCAAACACAAAGTGCAGGGTTTGAGTCTCACAAGAGATGATTGGCTAGGCTTAAAATGGCTCACAAGGGCAGTTAGCTTAGTACTAATCTATGAACCTATGAAGATAAGTGCTACTTCCAAGCCAAATAAAAAAAAAAAAAAGCAATTTCCACTATGCATGTCCTAGTATATTATCACACGACATGCAGGGAAAGACTATCTCTATATCATGTTCCTCCTTAAATAATAAGGTACCCCAGGACTTAAGACATGCCCAAATGGTGTTATTGCCTTTTTTGCACTATAGGGAATGAATCATAATACACATTGTATACACTAATTAACTATCCCCTGCCTGCCTCATAAAACAGTATTTTTCAGCAATTCTAGATATTAAACAACCAGCATTAACTGTGCTTTTTAAGTCCAGTATAAACCGTGCCTGCCTCACCGGCATTATCAGTGTTGCATTCCCAATTCATTGTTCCATATTATAAACAGGATAAAATTCAGTCCTGGTTCGGTATGTATACCTTTTTCATAGCATTCTCTCCTTATTCTACTTTAGGAATTCCTTTCTGTTATGTCAATGAGATGACACTATGCATCGCCAGTTAGTGCCAAATATATACAAAAGTAGAAAATCTGCTTTTCTTCTAGAGTTCATCTCCACCTATGTTTAACTATTATAATCTCAAAGCAACAGTACACAAGTGGATAAGCTGTTTTCCCAAATTAATGGTTGAATATGCTCAAGTCAGTTCGCTGTTGGCTTGATTTCTTGCCTTTACTGTACTTTGTGATTCTGACAGCTGTTTTCAACAGCTGCGATTTTAGTCAGCTCAGTTTCATAGTCAATGACATCCACCTCCTCTTGGTTCAAACCCTCTTCTGTTAGAGGTTCAGATATGTTTTGGATACCTACTGGGTGACTAAATAACCTCTATATCAACACTGGTTGACCTGGTTTTCTTGCTGGAGTATGGGGATATGATAGGGGGATTTATATTGAAAGGCTAGCATTAATGTTATTAATGTGCAATCCCATTTCTTTGAAAGTGTAGTCTCTTTAGTAGGAGTGATCGAAAAAGATGTTTAAAAAGTGTGATGCCTCTTTTCCTCACAAAGTCTTCCATCTCAGCTGACGTGGAAAGGGAATATTAACAGTGGTCCTTTACTCAGTAATAAAGTGCAGGGTATTGAAGTTAGCCTGTAAATTCTAACTGCTTACATGGCCTTAGGAATGGTGTCATAGCTTTGCAGTGAGGATATATTGGGAAACTGAAGTAGGGTACTATCCTAGCACAGGCAGCTAAGGTAGCATTCCACCCCAGTCCGTTGGCTTTCATTAACATTGCTTCTCTATCCTTATAATCCAAGGGTTTAACAATCAAAGGCCTGGGCATGTTATGCAAATTACTGCAAGTGTTGATTCTTTGATCACTTTCTAAAACTGGAATATAGGGTGCATCAAAAAATGTTAATTCATGTTTTAGTAACCCAGTTAAATCACCACCCTCCTTATCCCTGGCTTGATTAATTTTTCAAGGCTCAAGTCATTACTTGAAGGTCTTGTATAGCCTGGGAGTGAGGTGCTACTATGGCCATTTGCTTTAGAAAGTCATTGTAAACTTGGGCTGTGACATAGCAGATGCTAGCTAACTGCATGAAGTGGTTTGCCAGCATGTTTCTGACATGCTGTATATAGAATGCTGTGCATTTATTTAAATCTATTAGACTAGTTAATATTTTTTGATTATAGCAATGTCACCCACGATGGAGATTACTTCAACATCTGTTTATTTTTCTGTATTCTTTACATATTATGTAAAGTACCAATAGGGAAAATGCAATTATCTCTGCTGGTGACAGACACATCAGATGTTTAAAATGATACATTTTCTACTAGTACAGGAATAACCATTAACTTTATATAGTAAAACATATGTAAGCATCCCACTGCAGTATCCTGTCCCAATTCTAACTACAATGATATACCCTGCAGACAATGACAATTGCACCCACTATACCAGGTTCCTTGATTGCTCATTAAAAGGTTAAGATACCCATATGAAGTATAGTTACTTTTCTCCTCCTAGAAATGAGTAATTTGCCCATTATTAGGTCATGCATATTTAATATGTAATATTTGATTAGTCAGAAATGAATACAATATTTCCTCTTAGGACTCATTAAAGCATGAGTAATCATAACCCTCACCATATATTGTATGATATATGTAATACTTGTCTGTTGAAATCCATCCGGTATCTTTTTATGTATTCCACCTCAAACTCTGCAATTCTGTATGTTTCCTGACTTTAAATTTGTTATTAGACATCTAAACTTCCTAGTTTGTAATCTTGCATTTTCTCTTTTCATCCAGCATGAACCTGCAAGTAGTCCAAACAGACCACTGTTCTACCTCCATTAACAAATCTAAACAAATAAAAATAAAATAAAACACTGACCTTCTGAGGGAAACTAGAAATGATGCGGTGATTTTGTGAGGGGTGACTGCTGGTATCAGGAGTGAGTGATACAACAACATTTAAAACAATAATAATGTGTTTCTAGAAAAGATCCTTAAAAAAGCAGTCACTGCTATGTATGTATGCTATAAGAACATTAAACCTGTACAGGGTATATGTCTTGTACCAAATAAAATAGTGTTTTAACTATGGCATTTAGGTACAGATTTGCTCTGTCTCCAACTTTCTCAGAACCAGAACTTTTGATTAAATGAATGAAACAAATAACACTATAGAAGCATATTGTATTATTGCAACACGTATGGTGCATAACCTCAGTAAACTGAAGCACAAACATTAACTAGATAGAAACAATGAACAGATGAGGGTGGCAAATTTGTTTCATACAGTGTATTAAATTACTTAGTGAGACAGTTAATTTGTTTTATACAGAGTATTAAATTACTTAATGCCGTGAAAGGTCCAATTCATAAATTAGTCTTCTATGGAATAAATGATTTAACAGCTTTATCTACCTTCAACTTCAACTTTATTATCATGCTTAAGCACTACACACCTTTACAGGGATGGCATCCATTAATACACAGGCCTAAAATTACAGAAATGAAGTGTCTGTTCTAATAGTAATGGAGTCTGCCTAACTTAAGTTATCAGAATAATCAGATGTAAAAGGTCAGTTATCGGCTCCTAGGGAGCAGCTAGACAAATATGGTCAAAAATGTCAAATGCTGCAAAAGTTATCAAATATGACCAGTAGTGTATAAAAACAGTTAGGCTGGTCTTGTGCTGTGGTGTATGTAAAAGCTGAATATAAAGGTAATACTTAAGTTAATGAGCTCTTAAATGTGATTCATACTGTGCATAAACTACCTTCTCGATAACACTGGTAAAAATGCTAAGTCAGGGATAGTCTGATAATGAAGAAGAGTTTGGAGTTGACAAAAAAGGCCTCCAGGGAACTAAAGCAAATGGAGTCCCCCTTAAAACAGATGGAAAATATATAGACCTAAACCTAAGAAAGGGCTCCAGGATCTGATAAATAAGATGCAGGTATAGCCAATGCAGAAGTTCTTGGATCCACCCTGTAAGTAATAATGTACATAGCAGACTCTGAGACCTCATTATAACTGGCAATTCAACCAGCATTCAACCAGCATTCTACAAAATATAAATAATTTGTCCAGACTAATAAATTCATCCATAGTGGAAGTAGAAAGAGTTAATGCTCTTCTGTTTATGGCAACCTAGCCAGAGAAAAAACAAGTGGCAAGCTTCAATTGTTTTGATGTAAAACCTCTATAGATGGAGAGCAATGCTGGACTTTACAGTCTGTCCTTCACCAAAAAAGCTTCACCCATCATGAAAACAGTCTTTTTTTATGGAAGTTGTCTTATTTACAAAATAAGTAGTGTTCTTTCATTCATGTCTGTTGCACCCTAGGTCAGCCTCCCACTATCACCAACATTCTGATCTTCATCCTTTCCATTTCAAGGAGCAGATCTTAGATTCAAACCATGGCTCGCACTTCACAAAGGGGCAAGAAATATATGAAATAGCCCAATCAGATCCAGACAGAAAATGAATGACTTGTTATAGTCAGAAAGTAAATCATCTGGAGTTCCTGGTCTTTTCTACAAAGCAGAAGTAATCTACTCATTTTATAATAGCTTCTCACAGTCAAACTGGAGCTGTTGTACTGAATGGCAAACTGTACTCCTATAAGAGAGAGGGGATCCTAAATTAGTAGGAATTCTTTAACGATGATGACACACTGAATAGTTGCCAAACTCTGCATCTTCTGTGTTTCTATTTGTATCTTCAGTGTTCAGCCTGCATGTTATGGTTGGTATTTTACAATTTGACTTTGAGTTATTAGTTTTTATATGAATGTTTTAATTTCCTTGTAGCTTGTCCTCATCTCCGTTTGAATATTTGCTATTTAGCTTTATATAATCATTTTCTTCTTTGTGTGGATTTGTTTACTGTGCCTGGATTGGTTTTGTCCTCAGGTCAAATGTTAATTCTTTGTCAGTTTTGGATCTACAATTAAGTTTCCAGCTAAAGCCATTTGTTGATTGAATCTCAAAACAGGAAGATCTTACAGAAGCCTCTTTATTATCTTTGAGGCTAGGTTAGGATAGCACACTGTACTTATTGGGCATTGATATACCTGGGGCTAGCCTGGGCTAGCTTAGTATAAGTATCTATCTCTTCTCCCACAAGAGTGCAGACTACAACCTTCTTAATGTAAAATAACTGGCCCGAATGTGGTTAGTGCTGCAAGTTACACACACAAAAGCTAGATCCAGCAGGCCCGAATCCAGTCTATGCCACAGAAACAGTTCAGATATGCATGCACTATAAGCCTTTAACCAGAAATTCCCAGCTGTTTAGAATAACAGAGCTGAGCCCCTCAATCAGCAGTTCTCAACCTAGAAGGATGTAAGCTACCCTGTCTGCCCACAACAGTGCAGACCACAAACCCTTTCAGTGCAAACAACTAACTGGGCTTAGAATGAGTTACACCAAGCAGTAATAAATACAATTGAGTATTTTAAGATGATGCAAAGACTTATTAACAGGCAACTTTGGATCTGCTTTCATAGTAGCTTTTCTTTGGTCCTTTTAAAATCTCTGATGCATGATGTTTCTGTGGACTGCGACTTCTGTTTTTCCAGCATACTATGCAGAGTTTTGCAATTGACAGCGTCAGTGATGCAACAGTTAGCACACCTTGAATGTGGTGCTGGAACATTAGAAGGCTGTAGGTTCTATTCTCATCCTAAGTACATGGATTTACTTCCTTTACTGACACTGTAGAGCAGCATGGGGGAAAGAGGTTGTACTCCTGAAGTTGCCATCCTTCGAATGATACATTAAACTGAGGTCCCATCTGCCTTAATTTATTGTAGCTTAAATGGATGTAAAAGATCCCATTACACCTAATGAAAAGAGTAGGGAATGTTCCCCAAAGCCCTCACCTAATTTGCCCCTGAGTAGTATAAATACTATTTCATGTCTCTCCAGAAAAGAGGTCAGTTGCCTAGTGGGATTAACCTAGTCAAAAAGAAGAAATAAATAAAAAATTGGGGCTGCTTAGTTTGTGACCTTAGAAATTCAAGGAAACAGATGACGACAACAGAATTATCCACACAACTAAGTTTGCAACCTTGGTATTCTATATTTTGTAAGTTTACTGGAGATATTTGGAATAGTTATGACTTTTTGGTGCAATGTCTTTGTTCCTTTCTTGTAGTTGTTAAGGAGTGTGCACTTTGGCTGGTACCTGGATAAATGGATTTCTGATTTTTTTCTCTTGTGATCCCAGTACCTTTAAATGTTAATTATGCTCTTTTTTTTAGATTTTAGGCCATTTAATTGTTTATATTGTGTTTGTTTTTTTTTTACATTTTAGGCCATTTCATTGTTTATATTGTGTTTGTATTAATAATTCTCTATGCATTTGCTTTTGAGTCTTCTGTTTTGACATTCATTTATCCAGGAAAATCTTTTGAACACCTTTTTATTAGTGGTTTGGGTTTTTCCAAATGTTGTCAATCTGTGTCATTGTGTGTGTGTGTGTGTGTGTGTGTGTGTGTGTGTGTGTGTGTGTGTGTGTGTGTGTGTGTGTGTGTGTGTGTGTGTGTTCTTGCATACCTTATACCATCCAGCTTTGGACATTCATGGTTTTACCCAGCCCACCTCAGCCAGCAGTTGCATGGTTTATTGCTGGATTTCTTCAGGGGTTTCAGTTAATGCTAGCCATTCAAGACACATACTATGTCATTTGATTAGTGATACATTTACCCATTATTGCACTGGTGATTTACTGCGGTAGATCATACTTTTACATTTTTTTTAGTTACTGGTATGCTATTTAGACTAATTTTATGACTGTTCAGATAGACTTTAAAATTTGCTATAGATGTCGTTAATTTTTGTTTGAATTATCTTCCGGCATTTGGTTGTTTATATTTATTTATTTATTTATTTGTTTATTTATTTACAGCAAAACCCAGTGGCAGAAGACAACAATAATATTCCAAACGGCTTCAATAAAATCCAGAAATGTTTAACGTAAGCACTTTCATAATGTTACACATTACTTCATCAGACAATCAAAACAACCCCCAACAATACTTTCTATATTAAATAATTATTAAAATCTACCCATCCTAACTCAGTAAATTCCATCCAAAACGTCCAATTAATTAGAAATCAATTAAAAAACAGTAATTCCAAAACACTACTAGCAGCTAACATTCCTATAGCAACCAGCTCCATTCAGTAAACTGTGGGGCATAATTTAAAGAAAAATTCATTGATTTAAAGACATGCTGAACCCATTCATATTATTTCCTTAGTTTCCTATCCTTTAAAACAGGTTTAAGAGGGACACAGTTGTTCAGGCCAGACCCCCGATGTGCCCCCAATCTCTGGATCTACTGTAGCTCGACATTTTCAGTGCCATTCACTATGTCACCTAATCTCTTGTTCTCCATCTGCACATGTAACACCTGAAATAAAAAAATGTGTGACTACCCTTCTGTTAAAATATGCTTTGCTATGGCACTATAGTCTTGCCCCCTCTTGTAACAATATAAGTTATCCCTAATTCTTTCTCTAAGACGTCTGTTGGTCTTACCTATATAAAACTTAAAACAGCAGACACAATGTGCAACATATACAATATTCTGTGAATTAGTTAGCTCCTACCTGTAACTGCCATAAATGCCCACTATCGGAATGTCTAAAAAACCTAGATTCATCAATGTACACAGTAGGAGCATGCTCCACACTTTCATGTCCTATTTGTTTTGTTTGTTTATTTACCAAAGGATCCTAATGAACGAAAGCCTATTTTCAATGAAAGTCTATAGAGAAAAGTACATTCATAATACAATATAAATTAAAGTAAGATAATTAAATGTATGCACATATTTCAGTCTTAGAAAAAAATGCCATCAGTTTCTGCACATGTTTTTAAGATAGGGAAAAAAGCTGAAAAAGAGAGGTATTATGCAGTTATGGAAAAGGATAAATGAAGTCTTTCAACCAGACAGCGCTCCCAGGCTGATTCTGAAAAAGGTCCATTTTAATCAGTGCTCAACCAAATGCTAACAAAAACAAACAAATAAATGTATCAATAAATAAATAGAAGGAACCAAGATTAACAGTATGAATGAAGAAGAATAAAAGCTATTGGGAAGAAAAGAAGCACAACACTAAGACGGTAGGGCAAAGGTAATGAAATAATAGTAAAGCTTATTTTTATTTATTTATTTTATTTTACATTTGTTGACCGGGATAGTCCGTCTGGATGAATGTCCATTTTCAGTGGAGGCCCAGGGAGAAAAGCTCCAAGGGTAAGCAGATACAGCATTACATAATACCAGCATTACATAATACAGACTATTTACAGAGATTACATAAGTAAGCAAGTTTAACAAGTTCCACAGGTTACAGTTAATCCTGAGCTTATACTGCACAATTGCCAGTTCAATCTAAAGGCATAGCTTACTATCATGATTTAATTTTGTTTTAGTTAAGCAATAGTATATTGTGAAAAAATTGTTAAGTTTGAACCAGTTAGGTGATTCACACAGTTTTCACATTTACCCTGGTTCAGGAGTTGATTAAGAATATTGACCTTTAATACTTTCTTGGGGTTATATTCTTTCTATGGCAAGACATATTGTTTCAAATTGTAGGTGGAGGATTACAGAAAACCCCATCACTAAAAATATTTTAACTTCTGATGATGTTTTATTCTGAAATTCCTATAACTAAAACTAGTCAATACTCAGAGATGAAATCTCACACAGCTATTTTTCCATCATGTGTGTGAGACACTCAGCAGCCTACTCTTTTAGTCTAATTGAAACTTCAAATTTGTTTTAATCCTTTGACTTTCAAATTTTAGTGTAAAATGCCTAAGATTTACTAAAATGTAATTTCTATGTTTTGTAACACTTTAGTTACTCTGTATAAAGTTTAATCACACTTTTTTCCTTTAAGTTTTTGTATTTATCACTGTATTGCTAAATTTTGTAATGGAGCTTTTCTCCTCAGGTCTCTGCTGAAAAAGGGCATCTTGCCCAGTCAGGCCAACCCGGTTAACAAATGTCAAATAAATAATAAATAAATAAATCATTCAAGGGACCCGTTCTCCTCTGGTCCCATATATAGCATTTATGAGAGGTCCATATATAACAAGCCTAGGACTATCTCCAGATTCCTGCATGGTGCAGGGATTCATATTTAGCTATGTGGTTATCACTTTGATCCACATAAGAGACATTCAGGAGTGGTAATACGTAGCATGGTGCTAGAATTTCTCTCATGGTCAGACCACTCCCTTTTCCACAACACCATACTTCTTACCTTTACTCATCAACCCCCATCTTGATCTTGTGGAGTTCAGAAATTTAAGACAAGCTTAATGTCAAAATCTGACTTCTGCTCTCCACTGGCTGATGAGTAAGGAGAGTGTGAATAAACTTGAGCAAATGATGCAGGCTTTGGGCCTTGACCAGCACCCTGTATCACTTAGTCTCTCTTTATGTACCTCCCTCCTCTTTTATATACCATGAGCCTCAGTCAGCATGATGATAAGCTACACATACTTTGTAGGACTGTGCCAAGAATGAAACACCACGGGAATATCACCAAACTTTATGTGGCTGTGTTACCATCAAAGATCTGTCTTACAGACATTTGTTTATCTAGACATCTCTGCTGTATCTAATTAATTAGCAATGCCCTTCCAGTTAATGAACATACTGTGCAGCCCAGCATGTCTTTCAACATAAAGGTCTTTTTTCTGACTGTGAAGAAACTGCTTGACCTTTGCAGGTAAGTTCACCTACAACAAAGAAGGAGTATAGTCACTGTGCATTTATGGAGTCTGACTGGGCTATTTGTAAGCTTCAGACACCTCTTCATGAGGTACTTGTTTCCCCTGGTTTCTAGTGTATATTTGAAAATTCACAATCTGGCCCATTCTCCAGTCAGACATGCATGTCTGGAGGGTTTGAGTCCTGCTATCTTTCAGAATGGGAAGACTTCGGTGAGGACTAGTTTCTATGCACTGTCACTTATGGAGGATTTGACAGCTCTGGTCATTAATAAATCTTTCCTAATTTGCAATCTTCCTTAAAACTATTAGTACATTGCTAAACTACTTTGTACTGGTGTCGTGATACAGAATATGGCTTACATGCAGCCCACTTCCATCTGTGACCCTTTGATTGTTTTTAGACAAGATTTTGACCTCTTCATAGCACATTACTGGTACTGAAGTGTCAAATGATTTGACGGCAAAACACAAAACTTTCTCTTCTGCTTTGGCCTCCTTTATCCATCTTTCTGGTTTGTGAGTCTGAGCCAAGGTGAACTATTTATAAACATTCACGGTCAGATTCACACAAGCGCACATGCGCACACAAAAACACACTCACACACACAAACACACGTGCGCGTGCCCATGCGTGGGTGCAAATGCACACAAACAAAACTTTCACTGTTTCATTGATGACAAGCAATGTGATAATACACTGTGGATAGGTATTTAGAAAGCAGAATGATCACTGTTTGGATGTTTAAACAGATCCCATATTTCTCAGGGTACTCTCTTATTTATAAATTATTATTTATTTTCATTTATAACCCGCGGTAGTGGTGCTGCGGTAGCGTTGTCGCCTCACAGCAAGACGTTGTCACGATCGATTCTCAGCTAGAGCGTCTTCTGTGTGGAGGCATGCGTGAATGGGTGTACCTTCTTTGAAAGTTGTGCATCAGGGCTGGTAACTCGGCACATAAAAATCCACTACCAAACATTAGCGGACCGGAGTTCTGCTGTGGTGACCCCTAACCGGGATAAGCCGAAAGACACAACAAATTTATTTTCATTTGTCAAGGGGGATAATCCAGCTGAGCCAATGAACTTGCAAAGGAGACCTGGAGAGAAAAACTCCAATTTATGTAACAACATTAAACAATTAAATAAGTAAATAATAAGTTAATAATTTAATTTAATAATTTAGTATAGCCAAACTCAGACTTAATTTAATAATTTAATGTATTCAAACTCCTCCATGAATGCTCTCTTCCTACATTAATTTCCAAACAAATTAGGTCAGCACTCACTGACAACCTCAGATTCCTTGACCATTCTGGACCTCTAATTTACCTCCTCGATCCAAATTGCATACCGCTAACATTCTTTCTCTGTTCTCAGCCATAAACTTTGGGAATCCCTCCACACACTGTTAAGAACACCTTCTCCTATCTAAAATTATATGACTTTCTAAAGGCACATCTGGTTATCTATTCTAAGTGTACATGCTTCCCAACACAACACATAAACTAATTCTTTCTCCTGCTATCTCATCTTATGCTCGCGACTTAAAATGTTTTCTGTCTTCTTTAATACTCTAGTCCTGCATCTGTCTGTTCTACAAACGCCATATTTACCATCTTTGCATATACACTGTACTTGTGTTATTTTCTTGGTATGTCTGTTTTTTAAGCATACTGCACATGTACCTTTGTATAACCATGTAACAGTGTCTGCATATTCCCTGAGCTAAGACTGAAAATAGAACTGATTAGTGATTTACTACAGTAAACACATTTAGCTAAATAAACAATTTGCATAGATACAATTTTAAATATTATATGAAGATTAACATCTTATGTACATGTAGTGTACTTATAGAGATTTCATTATCAAATGTTTTTATGAGCTAACTTTGTAAATAAATTAATTACTATAAATTTGGAGTACATAATCTTTGAGATGTATAGATATAGAAATCAGGTATATGTAATTTACAGAAAGTTTCAGCATACCTTTGACTCAGTTTGTTTATGCTTGACTGACATCTGATTGGCCTGCATATGGCATTGCTGATCACATATTCTTGGCACAAACACAAATAATCCAACAATCTTGTATGTTTATATATACCCCACCCACTACCCCCATCCCTACCATAGATGCCTGGCTTTTATCCTCCTACAATCCACCATATTAAGTTGTATCATCAAAATAAAATAAAAACACTCTTTGTGTTCCTAATGGTTCTGAACAGTTCACTCCATATACCTGTTCAATTAAATCCACAAAATGCATGTATTCTCAAAGCCTCATTCACCAGTGAAGATTAAAAATGCACTTTAATGAGCAAAAAAAAGTAATAAAAATATATATATATATACATCAAATGAGCGCTTTTGTTTCAATAGTTTAAAACTTCATCAGATACTATTACATACTTCACAGGAAGTTTTATAGCAAAGAACAGTCACATGACCACCTTCTGCAATGACATCAATTCACCCAAACACACCCCCCAGCACTTGGTATTCCCAGGTGTCTCCCATCCAAGCACTAAACAAGGCCATTCCTGCTTAGTTTCAAAAAAAAAAAAAACTCCATTTCATACATATAATGTGATAACTAAACGTGAACTAGTTTTTGTTTTATATTTTGACAACTATAAAATACATGTAACCCACATTTTGTAGGTGTCAAAATTATAACAAACACTATCTTGTTGATGGTGTTGGCATTTTGTTGCATCATATTTGTAACCAATGGTAGGCTTTTCCCATAAAAACATATATTTAGCAGAGGTAGCCACAGCAAGCTTCCAACTTAAAAAAAAAACAGTGAATTACTAGAATTACTAATTTTCCAGCTCCAGACTCAGGCTTGTTTAGTAGTTGGTCACATGAAAAGCAAGGAGGCTGGAACTATTGTCTGAAACTAACATAACCACATGGATCTTCTCAAAACATTAAACCACCTATCAAGCAAACACATAGAGGATATTATTAGGACTGTGATCATAAACATGTTATTATGTGCTTGAGACATGGATGCCAGGAAATTCACCTCAGCTTGACAGGTAAATCTTGGCATCATTATCAAGAACACATAACTGACTAGGATTGTTGAGACCCAGTCGTAACTCTTTGCAGTGTATAAAGTTATATCTACTCCAGATACTGTCAGTTACAAAAGAAAACAAATGCAAAGTGTTTTACTGGCTTTGAAAGGCAGTAAAGCACTTAGTGAGTGCTATCACACAGACAGCAAGTAAATGTAAGTGGAAGAAAAGGTCAGGGACAGTTTATTCTATTAAAAAGTTACTTACAGACTAACAAAAATATGAGGCAAGATATTTAGGGACAGATGAGTGTGAAGGAATGTCCATTTTCATGCAATCCAATCGTAACAGTGCTTAGAGTGTGTAACAACTGTTACACACCTCTAAAAGCACTGTTATTTTCAGGTTTTGCACTACAGAAGCACTTTACAAGTTTCTCTTTTTTTCCAGTTTTGGAGCAATATCACAGTGCTGTTTTTTTTTCCTTGGCTTGACACATCTTCAGACAGTCTTAGACAGACAAATCATACAAGTTAAATTATTCTTTTATTTGATGTCTACAGTTTGAATTCAATAACACTAACAACAATGATCACTACTTACATTTTTTAGATTAATAATGCAGGGCTAAGACAGCATAATTCTAGGTAGGACATCAATAAATATCTATACTGTAGTGACTACCAAGTGAGTCCTGAGTGCAAGTTTCCAAAGAAAAACACATTAAACCTACATGTTTAATTGTGATTATAGTCAGTGGTTACTAATGAGAAGCATGCTTCTGGTAACCATTCTACTCTGATTTCACTTCATGGCTAGCATCGGAAAATACATGTGATTTTATTAGGAACTTATCAAAAGTTATGTGGATTTTTCATATTACCAAGCAAAGATTATTTTCATATTATTTAACAACGTGCAAGCTATAGGCATCTCTGTTGGTGATGGGCATCTCAGAATTTTAACAAAGTTCATTAAGTACTAATATTACAATAACTGTTAACTTTATATGCAAACATAAACACCTTTAGCCCACAGCATTATCCTGCCCTAATTCTAATAGAGACAGTGTGCCCTTGCAGGTAATGAGAACCACATCCTTATATACAGTTGTTTGATTGCTCATTAAAGGGGAAGATCAACCATCTGAAGTGTAGCTACATTCCTTCACCCATGTATGAATGGCTTGCCCAGTATCAAACCTTGTATACTTAATTTGTAAGTCTTCAATAGTGAGTAGTGAAGACAGATAGCATTTCCCTCATGCTAGACTTGGACTAATAACTATCCACAGTGACATTTATTTTAATGATAATAAGGCAGAAAGTTTTACATCATTATACATAAATGTCAAATATGCTGCTGACTAATTCATTTCCTTTGCATCTTCTCTTTAGTGATTCACGCCTCTTGAAGTCTTTCCTTTCAAGACATAATTTTTTTAAGTGGCCACACATGAATTTTAGTCATTACATTTAACAGCTCAAAGAACATATGCAGCACGCAGCTGATGACCTTCCAGCTGAGTCCCTTTAATTAGTACAAGATATTTTGCACTCTTAGTCATTCAAGGTGTAAGAGAGTTTACATTCTGAAACTAGTGATGATGAGGTTTTTAGCAATGCGTTGGCAACTGTCTAATATAAAAAATATTTTACTCTACTAGAACAGTCATAATAAAGCTTGCTACACATCATTATACAGAGCAGAAAAAATATTTTCAATTTTAGTCTGATCATAAACTAAATGATCATCATCACTGTTTGTAAGACGACCATTTTTACTCACAAAATGCAGTTGAAATTAGATTATCTGAACTCTGGAAATGTCTGCAGTGCAGTTAAGAACACAGATAAACTCAAACTGAAGTGTAAACTATAGACTTGATCGCATCGTTTCTCTTTTCTAATCTCCCTTATCACTCTGTAAGTATGAAGCCTACATTATAGCAGGCATGTGCAGTCAAACAAACAACTTACATCTTACCATATTATATGAGAAGAATAATTGAAACATCCTTAAATACACAAAATGAAGTGTATGACTGGCTTAAGTATAACTGTGATTATGGTAACACCTTCTTCATTCAAGCTACTTAATGCACTTAGTTTGGGGTTTCATATCTTCCAGTGTCTGATTCTCGATAAATCAACTGACCTTTTGACACTTCCAAATTACATCTGAAAATAGACAGTTTTTACTTATGGGTCTTATCCAGTTATCAAATCCTAAATAGATATGTCAGAAAATTCCAGTATGCCTAGCAATGGAATGATAAAAGTTAGCTCCAATACCCATTAAATTGATGTAAGTCTAAACTTTCATTTACATATGAGAATGTTATGAGGTCCCTTATCCACAACTAAGTTGCTATATCTTTGAGAAATACATGTCAAGAAGTAGATGAACTGCTGGGGCATGAAGTGTTTGACAACTTTAAAAGTTATAACACACAAACAGCTGCCTCGCACAAAGCAGCCAAAAGCCAAGTGTATCCAAGGAACCAAAACTGTAGGGTGAGGTAAGCACCACACCACTACTTTCCACATACTCATGGAATATACACATGGCTGAATGATCAGCTGAAAAATAAGCACTTATTCAACTACAACAGCAAAAAATAAAAAAACTTTGACCAATAAAACAAGCTCAGTTCTTAATTTTCTCTTACAGCAGTTAAATAACCGTTTGCAAAAAAAAAAAAAAAAAGAAATATGCAGTTTTGGTTCCAACTCCACCTGCATCTTATTGGCTAGATGGGTAGATGCAGATGTCATGTAATTGAACTTCCAGAAGTTTGAACACCAGAAGTTCGAATGGGGAAGTTTGAAAATTGAAAATGTCGAAGTCGTGGAAATCCAAATTCTTTCCCAGGGAAAGAATTCAGTTGGCTGTTTCTGCGGCTTCGACATTTTCTCCACTGTGGTGCGAAAGTTACGGAACGGGTTAAGGTAAGTGTGTAATTGTGTAGGACGTTGGGGTTAGGGTGCGGGTAAGGTAAGTGTGTGCGATAGTGACGGACTTTAGGGGTAGGGTGTGGGTAAGTGTGCAATAGTGACAGACTTTAGGGTTAGAGTGCGGGTAAGGTAAGTGTGCAATAGTGATGGACTTTAGGCTTAGGGTGCAGGTAAGGTAAGCGTGTGATAGTGACGGACTTTAGGGTTAGGGTGTGGGTAAGGTAAGTGTGCAGTAGTGACGGACTATAGGGTTAGGGTGCGGGTAAGGTAAGTGTGCGATAGTGACAGATGTTAGGGATAGGGTTTGGGTTAAGGTTAGTGCATAGATAGTTGTGTATGTAAGGTTTAATGTAGGTTTATAAGGTTTTTGGTGTGCTGGTGTTGTGTGTGTGTGTTTTTGGAACAGTGATTTTTTTTCCCTGGGAAAAAATTTGCTGTTCTGAGGTTTCGATGTTATAACATTTTGAACTTCCAAGTTCGAACATATGGTGTTCGAAATTGTGGAAGTTAGATTATGTGACATAGACCCGATGCAGATACAGTGCGAACCGCATGATTGATTGCAATGGAAAAAAAAAAGATCTTCATGGAAAAGGCATATGTCTCAAATTATTTTGCAGTACATCCCTAATGTTGCCTCATACCCCCCCCCCACACACACACACACACACACCCTGCCATCCCTCATAAAATTCTTGATTTTATGGTAAGTAGCAAAGGATTAAAGTCAGTCAGTAATACCAGTCATTAGATTTTTATACTTCTTAATTTCAAAAAAATGCATGTCAATGAAATATTTTTCCACTGTCCTTCATATTTTTTTTGGGCAAGTCACTGAGGATTACAGTCAGCCAGTAATGATACTCATTAGTATTTCATACTCCTTATTGTTTAATAAAATGCATTTTGATGTCTCATATTTTCCCCCTGTTCCTTGGAAAAGTTATGATTTTCTGGTAAGTCGTTAAGGATTACAGTCATTAAGTAATGCCAATCATTAGAGTTTCATAATTCTTATATTTTGAAAGTGAATGTTGGTAGAACAGGTGTCAACAGATATATGCAGTCTACGTTTTTGTGCTAAAAGTAAAAAAAAGAGGCATATAGTCTGCTGTGGGTGATCTTTACAGTTATCAATGCTCACAGTTTTATCTGCTTTCCTGGCACAATTAACAAAAAATGTACCTACAAAATAACTCTACAATTCCCACCAGTGTCTAGTCAAATGACTATTAGACAAGATATTACCAACTCAGCACTGCAATCAGTTGCTAGGGGTGACCACAATTACAGGATCTTATATGGCATAGTAATATGACTTGGGTTGTCTACCCATGTCCTGTTACTGAGATAGGTTCATGGGTTCATTGGTAAGTACTAGGCTAGATGACCCTTGCAGGTCATTTTAAGCCTAGCCAGTTTCCATTTTTGTGTTTGAATTAACCTATCCCATTTGGCTATAGATAGTGCCTTGCTCATCCCATGGTCAAAATATATATATTACCCCAATGAGAATAACTTGGATAATACAGTAGATAATTTGAGGGAACCCATGCATGGGATAAAGCATTTAGGAGCTGCCACTTTCTATTGGTAGTACAGGGGGCAGTCCTGGGGTAAATTTTCTGTTTACCATCTACAGATCTATGTTGTGTGTAAATATGGACAGAGATGAACTTTGTTTTATGTGGATGGGGAGTCTGTTCCAGAGGAGTGGTATCCTCTGGAAGATAAACCTGTCCCTCCAAACCATTCTGTTGATGCCGCAAAAGAGATTTAGATCCCTAAGCCAAGTATTTTTGATACAATATGATATGCTTATGTGCAGTAAATCCATCAGTAATAGGTCGGAGAATGCCTTCTATGCCAGACACAGATCACCTTTTATCAGTCTGTAGGATACTGCATATTATGACAGGGCTTTTGGTCTTTCCTTGCAGATATGTTGTTTAGGCCTTGTATCCTTTTAGTAAGGTACCTCTATGGGTGTTCCAGTTGTATCTGCATAGATACATGCCAATCACGGGCATTATATTCAATGACTGGCCTAATGAGTGCTGAGTAAAGGGGTACAATGTCATCCCTAGATCTAGGCAAAATCCCTTTGTTTATCAGCTGTGCAGTACAGAAGGACTTTTTTACATCAATGGGCACACGGTCAAAAGTTACTGTCTGCATAATTTTCAAAATCTTGAACAACTGGGTCAATTCTGAAGGCAGTATTGTTAATGTGGTAGCTCCCTGGGGTAGACAACTTCCCAAAGGATACAATAATGCATGTTTTGGTATTTAGTTTCAGTCCATGATTTTGGCACCAGTTATTTATTTGAGACAAAGAAAGAAAATTAATACCAGTGATCAAAAGTCATAGAAATCTGTAATATCCAAGTAGAAATCCACAATATCCAATAAGTAAAAACAGGAACAGTTGACCATCATGACTGAATAAAATGATATCTGTTTATTAAACAACAAGGGTAATTGCTTACATGGCAAAGCCGTTTCTTCAGACCATGCACACATATATTTCTATTCATTCATTAAAAACAAACCGCAAACTAATCAGGTCAATGAAATGAGTCTTGTGACTTAAGCACCAATTTTAAAGACACATAGCATGGAAGCAAAGGACAATTACACAGGTTATGCAAACCAGTAATTGACATGGCTAGTCTGGGTGAGATGGAGAGTGGGCAATGGCTTTGTATTGAACAAGGAGAGCATCTGTGGACTCGTCTGACATGGTATCCTTTCACCACAAATGGATTGATCCCAGGGAATAGTTATATTAGTTAGGAGGTGCAGCCCCTTACAATATCCAGGGTAGACTTGACAGAATCCTATGAGAGATAAGAGGGCCAGTTCATAGGATCATATAATTATAGGAGGTTACTAGTCTATTGGCCCAAAGGCTTCTACAAGCCTAGCCATGTTATACCCTTGTTCTCTTATGGACCAAAATATATAGTCTATGCTTGCATGTGAATCTAAGATCAGCACAATATGCCCCTGTCTAAAAGGGACATAGGTGAAACCCCAGTGTAAATTTACAGTTTCCTATCCAATTATCCAGGTTACACTTAAATAGGGTCATTGAGGAGCTCTGTTTTACATGAATTGGGAGTTTGTTCCAGAGGGCTGGCAACCTCTGGGAGGCATATCTTTCTGTCCAGCATGTCCTGTTAATATTGTAGGCTAGGTTAAGATCCCTAGAGTGAATGAATCTTGCCCCATTGGATTTGCAAATGTGCAGCAGCTTCATCTAGGCAGGGTCTGAGACTACTCTGTAGGCCAGGCACAAGTCGCCTCTAAGCAGTCTATACGATACTGAGTAAAGTGATAAGGCCTTCAGTCTGTCCATGTAGGTCATGTGTTGTAGGCCCTGAATTTTCTTGGTGATAGACCTCTGAGGTCTCTCTAGTTGTTGCAGATATCTGGTGAGGTACATACAGAAGGGAGTATTGTACTCTATTATTCGTCTGATGAGAGCCGAGTACAGAGGAGTTATAACCTCCTTAGCTTTGGATCCTGTACCCTTGCTTATGAAGTATGCAATATAGAAAATCTTCCTTACTACTGTGGACACCGGATGATCAAAATTAAGGTTGCTATCAACTTGCGTTCCTAACTCTCTCACAGCTGAGTTTTTACTTAGAAGGATATCATTAATGTTGTAGGGGTTTCTCCTTTGCTGAAGGGGATGATACCACATTTATTTTTTTGCAAGTCCTTGGCTTTGACACCAATCATTTGTCTGTGTAAGCCCATTTTGTAGTATGTTGACATCTTTGAGGATTTGATGATTGCACCCAATTTGCAGTCATCAGCAAACTTGGTAAGCCATAGGCCATCTATTTTTGGCTGGACTTCTGAAAAATAGATACCAAACAGTAGGGAGCCTAGCACAGATCCCTGTGGAACACCACTAATAACAGGTCTGCTAGTAGAGTTGGCATCCCCAGTTTTGACTGTATGTGTCTGTTTGTGAGCCAGTTGGCAGCCCATCTAGTGAAGAAAGGGTTCATCCCCAGCTGGGTGAGTTTTTCAATGATGCCTGAGTGAGAGATTGTGTCAAAGGCCTTGGCCAGGTCACAATGGGCAGTAAGAATTGTTCTGCCTTCATCAAGGGCCTTGGTGACATTCTCAAAGAACTTCACCAGGTTTAGCAGGCAAAATCTGCCCTTACCTAAGCCAAACTAGGCTGGGTCAAGAATTTAAAAGATCCAAGATGATTCTCTCCATGGCCTTGCAGATAAGGCTGGTTAGACTTATGGGTCTATAGTTCCCCAGGTTGGTTGAGGGACCCCCTTTGTGTAAGTGGATTATGGTTGTTGTTTTCCACTCAGCTGGAACAAAGCCAGTGCTTAGATTGAGATTGAAGAGCATGCACAGCGGTTTTGCTAACTCCTGTTTTAGCCTAGGATATTGTCCAGTCCCATAGAGGTTGTGTTTTTGGCCTTGGAGAGTGTGGCTATGACCTGCTCTCTGGAGATACTAGGCAGAGGATTGGTAACATGTATTTTATGGGGTGTGATTGGTGAGGATGGGGGTGATGTTTTCACAAAACCTGTCCTCTAGCAGGTTGGTGATGTCCTCAGGTTCAGTATAAGTGGTACCATCCATAGCTAGTTTGACACAAAGCTGGGCCTTCCCTTTTAGATTTTGGATGTAGATAAAGAACCCTTTGTGATTTATCTTAACTAGGGGTGCTAATTTAGTTTTGTAATTAGCTTTAGAGGACTTTACAAGATATCTAATCTGCATGTTTATGCTTTGGAGGGAGTTCTTCCTTTGATGGGACCATTCCCTCTTGTTTTCTGACAGCAGTTTCTTTCTCTTTTTGTATAACCTATTTATGCTGGATGTCCACCAGCGTAGCTTATTTTTTCATAAGGAATTTGATTTGATTTCTTCTGGTATACTTTTGGTATATTTCTAGTGAGTACCTCTGCGTATGTGGGTTTATGTGTTGTGTGCTTGGTATGTGTGGCAGGAAGAGTGTGGATGCTGGCAACCTGCTTGGTATCTGGTATGTTGTTATGTGAGCAAGTGATCATTGATTTCAGATTCATAGTATAAATATATCTCTCACATATTGTATTTGCATGTTTTAGGAGCAGTAGGTTGTCTGTATACATGAGACAATTGCTACATTCCCTCAGGATGCCCATCTCAATCAGGCTGGCTGGGGAAACAGTGTCAAACTGAGCTTCCATTATGCCAGGGGTATTCTGTAATAAGTGGTATAGGGTGGGCTAGATGGACTAGGTTCTGTTGTAGAACTAGTAAAATCAGCTAATCTATGGGAGGTTTAGGGGTATAATCCTGTGCCAGCACCTCAAGCAAAGCATCTGGGTTGCTCTCTGGGCAACAGTGCTAACCCCTGTTGTAAGGTGCACAGCTACATGCAAATGATGTGTTTAAATATCAGCTAAGTAAAACAGCTTTCAAACAATCCAACCAATAGGAAAGCCCAAGACTGAACCTTGTTCCAGTAATCCCCAACTCATATGGGTCCTTGACTATGATCTAATGCCACAAGGGTGAAGGAGGGCCTTCTTAATGTATGATGTCTGGCTTTAGTGCTCAGAAAATGCCAGTCTATATTCAGCAAGTCTGAATCTAGCCTATGCTATAAATTGTTCAAGTACTGTAAATAGGCAGTGGAAAACACATAGTCACAAACAATAAAAACAGTTTAAAGTGGGCAGAAAAACAGTTGCAAACAGTTTAAAATTGCAAAGAAGGTAATAAAAATACTTATTTTTCAGTAGAATTTACAGGATACCCTGGATTTCATTCAGACTGACTTCAGATCTCCGGCGAAAGAGGCCAAACTCTGAGCAGCTCTGTTAAACTGAGCACAAACCCCAGCAAATGCTGTGTTTAAATATCAGTTAGAAAGACAAAGCATGCAAAGTAGTTATGCTGAATTGCTACAAATAACTAACAGCGGGAACATGTGTGCATATTCAAGAGCAAAAACTTTTCCATTTTTTTTATAACTTACAACTCAATCAAACATCAGATGTGTACACAGAAGATAGATGTAGTTATGGAGAAGTGGATGAGGAGGCATGCTGAATGTAAAAAAACATGATCATTGCATGAAAACTGTCAAAAATATGTCTTCCGGGGTCAGTGTATGTATTGAATAGCAACAAGTTGAAATATGGTACCATGCCTGATATGGTTTTTATTTTCTTCTCAGTAAGACATTAGAATTATACAGTATATAAGTGTCATTTTCAGTGGACATACGATGTATGAAAACAAATGGTTATTACAGGATTTCTGTGATTCCTTCAAAATCAAAGGTACTGTATTTTCTCAATAGGGACACATTATGCTGGGACAGTATTCATTTGTTTTGTACCAAAGTATTTTAATAGAAGTCTATGATTTTTTTTATTGTGAAATGCCTTCAGGGAACTGAAATAATGCCTCTTAACAGCAGCTAGTAAATCCAGAATTTCAGAGGGTCTTTGTTGTCACTGCCTGTCAAATATGCTTAGTTTCCACCTTAGTGTTCTGCACAAAAGGGGGGCAAGGGATTTATGAAATCAAATATTAGTTATAGGACCACTTCTAACTGATTATTGATATGGCCTATTGACGAGGACAGGATCTATCAATATGCCATATGGACATTATATTTATGTGATTCCTTCATTGTCAGAGGTAGTGTATCCTCGCAGAAGTCGGATGTTCCATTGCAGCTGTGTGTATGTTTTGTACCATATACTGTATTAGAAGTCCTTGAACTTTTATTGTGATCTGTCTTTGTGAAACTGACATATGACCTCTGGTAAATCCAGGTTTTCAGAGGGCTTTTGTTGCTACAACCTGTCCCTGTGCTTGATATCCACCTAGGAGCTATTGACCTCTGAACAAAAGGGCTGGGGGTAGCTGTTATGTGAAATCAAATGGCTGTTTTAGGATCAATTTTTATTGATTATTCATATGATTAGTTGGCAGATGACAGTATCTATTAACGAGCAATATGGCCATTGAGTTTTTGTGATTCCTTCAAAGGTGATGTATGCTCTTAAAAGCTGCACAATCCTGTGGGGAAGTATGTTTATGTTTTATACCAGTGTACTTTACTATGAGTCTCAGATTTTTTTAATGTGAATGATATTTGAAGTAATGATATATACGCTTGTATATACAGCAGAGAAAATCAAACATTTCAGATGTCCTGTTATAGTCTGGTACTATGCATTGCTTCCAACTTCGGAGTACCTGTCTTCTGCACAAGATGTTAGGGGCAGGTTGTGTATGAAAACAAATAGCAGTTTCAGAAACACTTCAATACATACTCTACATGCTTTTACAAATGTGCATATATTTTATTTTCTGTTTTTCTTATAGTAGTAGATAACAATATGTAAATATTTGTCCTTTTTTGCATCATAAAGATTCCCTGTTACATTCCACTTCCCCACCGCAGCCTTTGGCAGCTTCTGGCACCTCTGATTGTATCTGATTCTACAACATCTTTAAAAATAATCTTTGTGCTGCCACATACAAAAACGAAGTGATTCAGACAAAATTATATTATAGCTTTTACAGGCTCTTGGGTTTCCCATAGCTCTTCTGTAGAGGCTGCTGTTTAAGCTGTAATGCAAGGCTAGCCATGGTAGCTTGGGTAGGATATAGCTATTCAGCCCAATCTCAGACTACAGGCATTATAAAATCCTTCAGGACAAAATTGTGTGGCAGCAATGCTGAGCAGGGCCAGGACAGACCCTTATGAATGGAAGCTAAATCAGGGGATCCTCCAAGATTTGATCCATCTGTAGGGAGCACCTCAAGTAGATCTTTTTCTCTCCTCTCTAAATAATTAATTGGCAAAATTTTACTGAAGACATCCATGCAAGAAGGATCAGAAGACAGATGTCCTTTCTTTTTCTTAGACATGTATGTTCCTGCATGCTTTTCCACTGTTTTCGCTAATATTCATGGTATTTCTGAAGATTAAGAAGAACTCCCCAAAGTTAATTGTGGTGACTCCTTTCTGGCCCAGGCAACAGTGGATCTCCCTTCTTCTAGAAATGTCCAGGAGCTATTACCACAAGTTTCCTTATAGACTGGATTTACTCACAAAAGACCAGGGGTGTTTGAATCAGCCTAACTGACTGCCTGGATGATAGCATCTAAATACCTTCTAGGCATCTTTTTCTGAGGATGTGCAGTAGGTATTAATGGAGACAGGAAAGTCTGCTACTAGAAAATCAAATTTTACCAAATGGAAAAGGTTTTCTAGTTGACAGCAAAAAAAAAAAAAAAAAAAAACAGCACCCTTTCAGAGCTAGAGTTTCTCTGGTTTTACCTTAATTGTTTGTGATACAGTCCTATGGCTGGTCTTACCTTCAATCCAGGTTCCTTTGACATACATTTTAGAATGTCTGCTCAGGGATCCACCTCTTTCAGTGCAGTCTCATATGAAAATAAATTTGAAAGGGGATCTGCACAAGAAGCCTCTTATAAAACATGGCTCCCTCTTGGGATCTTGTTATAAAAATTAACTCTTGCTCCATTTGACCCAGCACATCTGGCTGTCTTGACATTATTGGCATAGAAAATAGTCTTACTCATTTCTCTGACCTCTAGAACAAGAGTACCTGAGTTGCAAGCTCTTACAGTGGGTCAACCTTATTTATTTGTTTACAATGATAGGGTTTCTTTGAGAACTAATCCTTCTTTTATGCCTAAAACATTATCCGAGTTTAATTTAAGCCTAGCTATCAATCACATTGTCTTCTTTCCAGAACCTAAAATGAGGGAGAAAGGTTACTTCATACTTTGAATGTCAGCAGACAGCACAGATAGTATCTTGACAGACCAAAACCTTTCAGAACTTCTGACTTCCAAGAGGGCTACACACTGAGTAATTTCAGATCTCCCGGTGTGAAAACAGAATCTCAGAAAACAGAGCCAGTGAATTTGTCTTTTTGGGTAAATTGCAGTTACTGGTTAGTAAGTACATTGCCTGGATGCCAGAAAAGAAGAAATTTAGAGAACCCAAAAGAAAATCAACCGCAAAAGGTGAGGAGAAAACACTATCTGGGAAGAATCCTGCAGCTGTTCAACAAAAGGCAGTTTAAGCTCCAGGTTTGGTGCAAGACATGATTTTCAATAATCTAAATGGAAAATAAGTCAAATTTGCTCATAGCTGATAAAAATAAATGAATCAATGAAGAAGTACATCATCTCAAATAACACGAGGCTGAAAAATGGGAAAAGCTTTAAACAGATATTCAGATGAGTTTATAGAAATGTAAAACTCAGAGGTCAAAATGAAGAAAAGGCTTGCTTATTATGAGACTGCTCAGGAAGAGAAATTAAAAAAAAATTGTAGAATAAGGGGTCAAAGCATTTAGGGAAAACTTGAGATTTTCTGCTGTACCAGAGAAACTAGAAGGAATGGATTGCACTAACTTTATGAAAGCACAAATAAGAAACTGGACTGGTATTCCACAGCAGGAGCTGTTACATGAAAGAGACATAGTGTTATACTCCAAACCAGGTCATGAGAAAGCAGCCAAGATCCTTAATAGTAAAGATGCAATCCTACAGCAAAAAGCTAAACTGTAGCAGAAGGAAATATAGTTAAAGTTGGAGACAGTAGAGTATTTGCTCAAAATGATTACTTACTGTACACCATGCAAGAGGAGTACATTTATTCCAGCAATCAGAGAATGTCGAGAGGCAGGTGTGAGAGTCAAGAAGCTATTTCCAGCTATCTTCAGAATATATTTTCCCTGGAGGATCAAAGTAATTTTTGATGCAAAACAAGCTTTGTCCAGCAAAAACTGAGCTATCAAGCAGAAGGGGATTCTGATTCTTATTCTTTTGATAATTAAGCTCATAGAAAGATTTTGCCAGTGAAACCTTTTCCAATATTACAAAAAAATGCTTGAGAGATAGAGAAAAGCACAGGAGTTGACTAGCAGAACCAGAAGTATATTGAAAATGGAAGATGGAGATTAACATAAAAAAATCCAGCAACTCATAAATTAATGGAAAAATGTGAAATTACATAGCAACAATCATTTTTGAAATGTGTCTGAACAAGAAAAACTGGAAATATTGGACTTGCTTGACTTTGTTAAAGTTGTAGGGGACTCCAAAGCATATGTCCTACTTCATTCCATTAATGTCTGGAATAACATTAAGGAGAAGGGAAGATGAAGGAAAGAGGTAATTGTAAGTAAAACAATTTTTGTTTTTAACAATACTTTTATAAAACGTGACATATACCACATGCTAGATAGTAAAATATTTTCAATTATTTTTCTGTGTTATAGGGATACTAAAGTAAACAGGTGTCTTCTTCTTCTTCTCCTTCTTCTCGTTCAGTTTTAAGAAATGTAGGCACTGCAATGCAAAAAGAGAAGAAAGCCTGGACAAAAACATATTTAAGATAACAGGCTGTAATTTTGGGCTGTTAAGAGAGAAGGATGGGTTGTAAAAGTATACAAATCATTATATAAGCAAAATGTATATGCTTTTTCTTACTTTTGCATAGGAGAATTACTGGATTAAGGCCATTGGCTTGATCTAACAAATTCAAAGTGGAAGCAAATAAATAACAGAATATTGAATGTATGGAAAAGTTTTCCTTTATCAAATAAATGTTCCCAGTGCAACATTAGAAGCTTGTAGCTGAATACAACTGTGTATCTAGTCTTCATATTTCTGTAGAGAGAAGATAAGAGGGCAATAAAAAACAGAATAGGCCAGATTCATTAGCTACACCATTCTGAATGACTAGACAACAGAAGTATAGCACCACCTTTTCCTCCTAATTTTTCCTAGTGATATTCTTGCAGCCTTAAATATTGAGGAGGATTCATAAATTTTACAACAATGTGCAGACTATATCTACACTTAGTGTACTTTTTAAGTGAACAGACAATACAAAAATGTGATAGAGATCTTCTTGAATACAGATTTTGTAGGCAATCATGAATTCAGCCGAATACTTTTTCTTTCAATGGCTAAAAGATAATGTTTTCTGAAAGCATTCAAGTTATTTTCTACATCTGGGAGAGGAATAAAGATAAGACAAAAACAGACAGCACTAAGTGTAAGTAGAAACAAAGGCTGTACCATGTGTCTTAGCATGGATAACCTTAGTTATAGGTCAATTAAAGCTTGTGAGAGTAGCTGTTAATCTAGGACAGTTGTTACTATTAGTAGGGTTAAACTTTATTTTTGAAGATGTACATAGTTTTCTGTGATTGTATTAAGTTAATAGGTTCTGGGGGTGTTCTGGGATTGTGTTTGTTTGTTTTTTTGTTTAAGAGTATTCATAAAAACAAAAAGACTTGTAAGATGTAACATAGTTTCAAATGGATATGACAAGAAACAACTGCATAAAAGATAAACCTGCCAAACATTGGTGTTTGCATGTAACATAAAAGCTGAAGCTAGATATTTAAAAAAGCTGTTGTACATAACAGGTGGGAATAATAACTTCTTATCATAATTATCTTTGAATGTGAATGGTATCACAATTATATACAAAAAGGAAAGAGTACTGAACTATATTAAAAATCCAAAGTGCAAACTGTTATGCTACAGGAGACACGTTTGGAAAGAAATAAGCATATGAATTTGATTAAGAAAGGATTTCATGATGGTTATTCAATGGAATACCTGAGACAAATGAAAAATGGGTACTTATATTAATTGCTAGAGGAGCCACAGTAGTGACAGAAGAAGAAAAAGGATAATGGTAGATTTGTAGTAGTAAGGGGCTACTGGCAAGGGAAGAGGATTATGCTGGCATGTATTTATATTCCACCTAAACTGCTATAATGGAGCTTAAGAGAATTCTGGGAGAAATAATCAGCTTTCAGGAGGGAATATTACTTACAGGTGGGGAGTACAATTTGATCTGCAACACTGAGGAGGGGGATCCTAGAAGGGAAAGTATAACAAAAGAGATTTTTGAAGAAATTTATGAAAATATTTGCTATGGAACATGCAAATTCAGTTATAGGAACCTGGAGAGAATTTACATATTATTCCCCGAGCTACAAAAACTGAGTTAGGCTAGAAAGAAATTATATTTCTCAGAAAATGTGCATTTTATTTTAATGTTTTGATACACATCTGATAGCTATTGCAGATCATGCACCGATAACTAAAATAAAAATGCAGGGTAATGAAATAAAAATGAGACACTGGTGCTTCTCCCCTACCTGTTAAATCGAGAGAAATTTAGGAATGAGTAGTGAAAATTATTCAGGAGTTATTAGGGAAGGTAGAAACTTCAGAAAATATAGCTAAGGAGTGGGATAAAATGAAAGTGGAGTTTAAATATAGGGTAGAAATAAAAGAAAAAGAGGTAGGGTTGCATAGCTCTCAACCTCTTAGTACAAGAAATCTGGACAAAGCCAAAGGTAATTTGTGGAAAAAGTCTCAAAAATAGGGACAAATTTTAAATAGTGCTTTTATAAACTTAAAAAGTTGCTAGAATAAAATGTCTTGTGTTACCATACATTTTCTGAAATATACGAAGTCAGAAACTGAAATGCCTATCATTATATTATGGATTAAATCCTCACTGATTTGCCACAAAAAATCTGGAAAACTACAAATGCTATGAGGAACAGACCAAAGATATGGCTCAAAAATCTGGACATTCTGTGAAAATCTGGACAGTTGAGAGGTATGTATGGTTAAGAAGTGGTCAGAGTTATTTTGATGGACTGAAAAGGTTAAAGTATTATACAATATGGGCAATCTCACAGAAGAAGTATAGGCTAAAGAGAAAATAAGGGACTACCAGCTTCATGCAGGCCATTGTGATTCTAAACCAAGATTATAATGTGTTTCTGTCTATAATGGCTAAAAGAATGGCAAAGGTGTTCCCAAAATTGATAGATATGGATCAAAGTGGTTTTGTGGCAGGGAGGCAAACATCTGATAACATTAATAGAACAATGACAAGGGATCAAAGGCAAAAATTATAGTGTGGGGCATTCCTTTCTGATGATGCCTGTTTGAAAGCAGGGGCGTCCTCTTTCCCCTTTGTTATTTGTATTATATTTAGAAACACATGCAAAGAAAATAAGGTATTCAGACATTCAAGGATATAATTGGTATGTTAGTCAAGACAAGTTGGCCTTATTTGCAGATGAAACAAAAAAAAAAGGACATTTCAGTGTTCTGGAACAATCTTAGCAAGTTTCAAGTCTTTTTCTGATAGAAAATGAATGAAGATAAAACAAAGGCAATAGCTGTAAACTATGTACCCACACATATAATATCCATATTTATGGGATATGATAAAATGAAGTGGCAGCTAAGGATATTTGGTAAGAGACTAAATAAAACCCCATTATTTTGCATGTATTGTTCCCACAATTCCCATATTTTTTTGTTTAATTTGCTCCTACCCTTTTCTAATGTACTATATTGACTACTTCTGGTACTGTTGGTTTAGACTTTGATTTCCATTTCCTAGTAAATGCTTTTCTGGCAGCCACTAGAATTAAATGCTGCAAGGCCTTACTATGTATAGGCAATTCTGATTCTGTCCCATAGCTCAAAAAATAATTTCCTTAATTATAGCAATTTGCTTACCCAGTTTTTCTGATACACTAGTCTGCAGGAAATGTTTAAAGTTTGCCAACTCATTACACTTAGTTTAATAATTCATAGTGCATGTACAGGATGAAGTAAAGCTGATATGGTGAAGTAACACCCATGTGTTAAGTCTACTAATTCACTGCAGTACATGAACAGTTAGTGTCTTTCTGCTGGTTCACACATATGTGTGCATATTGTCATATATCTACACGTATCTTCTCTTCCTTTTTGTAAACAATAATGCCCGAAACCAAGGACAACTCAGAGAAAGAATTCAACACCCAAGTTTGTTGTACAAGATAATATGATAGGCTGAAGGTTGTCACACCCATGGAAGTTTTGTTTGTTTGTTTGTTTATAATACTGATCCTGACAGATGCCATGGCCTGACATCCATATCTGGGATTTAGATTGTGTGTGTGTGTGTGTGTGTGTGTGTGTGTGTGTGTGTGTGTGTGTGTGTGTGTGTGTGTGTGTGTGTGTGTGTGTGTGTCTGTGTTTAAAATGTACCACTGATCTGGATTCCAAACATTGTAAGCCTTTCTGTTGTAGGATGCCTCTAATAATTAATATACAGGGTGCAGTGCATAAGAAGAACTGACCTGCCTGTATCATGGCTCACTGCTGGCCAGCTGGTGACCACACTACAGCTGTTAGGCCAGCATTATGGGGTAAATGTTTACAGAGGAGCCAAAGGTTAGTGGCATTGACTGAAAAAAAATACATTTTCTATGCTCTTATACTTCATGGAGATGATTCATACGGAGGGTATCCCCTTTAAAAAACACGTTTTAATGCACTTTTTCCATGTAACATACAGGAAACTCGTATAATTTTGTTTGGCCATGATAGCAGCTGGCAGGAAATGAAAACCATGAGCTGGAAATAACTGTCTCCTTCAAATTACATCCAATTACTGATGTATTACAAATTATATTCACTATGAAGACTTCCAAAGCACAGCTTATGTCTAAGAGTCATCCACTAAATTTCAAGGCTAGAGTAAGTTAATTATATATTTGAAATATAACAAAACACAGATTATAGTTTCTCAACAGTCTGTTCACTTAAACTACAATGCATGCATAAATTGTTTCTTTGCAGTGTATTATGTCCAGGGTCATTGATTTACTTTAATAGAAGAAAACTAAATTCCATTTCGCTGATTCAGAAAACTGTTTTCTGACAGTATTTAGCATGTCTAATTCTGTTTCAGTAGTGCTTCATTAATAGCATATATTGAAAGAAACATGTAAGAAACATGCAGTCTCTATATTTTCTGCCCTTAATCTTTCAAAAAATACACACAAGCACACACACACACACACACACACACACATGCATATGTGTATATATATATATATATATATATATATATATATATATATATATATGTGTATATTTATGTGTGTGTGTGTGTGTGTGTGTGAATAAGTTCAGTCCTATCATTCCTGTATGCTGTAAAGAGACCATTAGTTGGTTACAGAACAGTGGAGATACTGTGATTTGTATGCATACTGCTGAGAGATTATTCCAGTTTATGGTTGTAGTACTATATTTCAAGAGGAAATGCTAATAAGCCCTCTGCTTTGATATAATGGACCTTTGCTGCACTCATAGGTTCATAGGTTCATAGGTTTATACTAGGCTATCTGCCCTAAGGCATTTATAAGCCTTTATATGAAAAATACTGTGCCCATTAGTTTGTTGTGCCTCTGTCCAGCAGTGACCCAGAGATGATATCTCCCATCCACAGGTCTAGATTTCTCTTGAACAGAGTCAGCGAGGTGCTCTGCCTCACATGGACCGATTTTATTCCACAGCATAGGGAGTCTCTGGGATAAAATCTATCCTCCAGCACGTCCTATTTATATCCGTGCTAAGGTTTAAGTCTAGTGGTTTTGGTGGATTTGGATTTTTGAGGTGGAGCATGTCCATTAATTCCGGGTTGGACATGGCCTTGTATGTCAGGCACATGTCACCTCTGAGCAGGAATAGAGCTGGAGTTTCTTCAATCTGGTAGCATATGACAGATTTTGGAGTCCCTTTATCCTTTTGGTGAGGAACTTTTGGGTCTCTCCAATTGCTGCAGATGTCGGGTGAGATACATATCATTGGTCTGATAAGTGAAGAGTACAGGGAACAATGACCTCACTAGATCTGGATGTGAATCCCTTCATGATCAGGTGGGCAATGTAGAAGGTCTTTCTAACCACTTTAGCAATGTGAGTGTCAAAAGAAAGGCCACTGTCAACCTGGGTCCCCAGGTCCCTGATAACCTCTTCTGTGCTTAGTGGATTGCCACCTATATGGTAGCTTGGGGTTACCTTGTTTTTGACTATACATTTTTGGCGTTTAACTTCAGGCCATGGCTCTGGCACCAGCTATCTGTTTCCGTGAGTCCCTTCTGAAGGATATCAGTGTCCGATGCACTTTCCACTATGGCGCCCAGTTTGCAGTCATCTGCAAACTTTGTCAGCCAAAGTCCTCCCATGTTGGCCTGTACTTCTGAGAAGTAGATGCCAAACAATAGCTGTGGGACACCACTTGTGACAGCGCCCGGCTTGGAGTCTGACACAGCCAGCAACTCTAACCCTGTGGGTTCTGTCCTTAAGCCAGTTTGCAACCTATCTTGTGACATATGGGTTTACATTTAAGCTGGTAAGTTTTTCTACAATACCTGAGTGGGGTATTGTGTGAAAAGCTTTGCAAGGTCAAGGTAGGCTGTATGGACTGCCTTTCCCTCATCAATGGCCTTGGTGACTATTTCAAGAAGACCAAGTTCAAAAGGCATGATCTTCCCTTGACAAAGCCAAACTGGGTCGGGTCCAATGTCTGCAAGTCCCTATATCTTTGTTTATGAGCTCCATTATGATCCTCTCCATAGCTTTGCAGACTAGACTTGTGAGTGGGACCACAGTTGCATCCTGTGGTAAGGCTGAGATTAAACAGCTGCCTTATAATGCGGGTTTAATTCCTCATTTACACCATCCGGTCCCATTGATGCTGTGTTTTAGCTTTAGAGAGAGAGCTTTCACCTGCGCATTTGAGATGTCCGGGAGGCTACACTCGGCTGGGATAGTTATCTCTCCTCTACGGGGGGAGAGGGGTGAAGTTTGCACTGAACCTGTCTGCCAGTATGTTGGCAATGTCTGTGGGTTCAGTGATTTTTGTATCATTTTGGACTAATTCTGAGCATATCTGTGAGTTTCCACCCAGGTTCCTAACATAGCTGAAAAAGGCCTTATGATTGTCCTTTGAATCCATGGCAATTTTTCTCTCAAAATTGGCCTTAGTTGATTTTATGAGTGCTCGTATTTTTACTAATAATGATCAGGGGTGACTTCCCTTTTATGGATTTTGTTCTATCATGTAATAGCTTTCTCCTCTTATTGTAAAGTTTGTTAATGGCTGGGGTCCACCAGACTGGACGTTTGCCCTTTGTGGAAAGAGTCTTGGTTTTATTTGGGATTGCCTGATCCATGCAGTCCTGGAGGTGTTCATAGAAGGCATTTGTAAGGGCTTCGGTTGTGGTTTCCTCTGACTCAGGGGCCTTGAAGGATACCACACCAGTCTTGAGTAGTGTGAAGTTTGCTTTAGAGAAGTTCTTCACTATGGTCTTTTTGTTTGGGGTGGATGTGGATTTCCAGTGAGATTAGTTTATGATCAGATCTCACCAATGAGGGATATAGCATTTTGTCCCCATGTTTGTGACAATGAGATCTAGTATATTTTCCTCTCGTGGGAACAGTGACTAGCTGTTCCATGGCATTTGAATTTATGAACTCCAGGAACGTTGGGCTAGAAAGTTAGGGCTTGAGTAATGTTCCCAGTCTATATTCGGGTAGTTGAAGTCACCCAATATGATGGTGTTTGGAGATACATTTATACCTCCAGTGTCTTCAGGAAGGCTGTGTGGGGTTCCTGAGTTTGAGAGGGTGGCCTGTAGCATGCTACAATTGTAGAGCAGTTTTGCCTATTGTTAGTTGCACCTGGATGGTTACCAACCTGGAGGTGTGAGTATCCTTTATGAATATGGATACACCCCTCCTTTTGTGGAGTGGTCCGTTTTGGGGGGGGGAACGCATGATATGAGGTAAAACCTAATAGTGCCGGGTGCTCTCAGGAGCCTTGAACCAGGTTTCAGTTACAGCACAGACATCGATGTTCTCCATACTGAGAAGGGCCGCATTTTGAGATTTAGACTTCTGGCATTGAGCAGCATTACCCTCAATTTCTTCCCATTTTTGTTTTCTAGGGTGGTAGGTTTAGAATTTGAGCCTTGCCTAAAAGGCACTATCAAGAGCCTTAGCCAATATCCGGAATCCCAGGGTGACAGGTGCAAGCCGTCCCTTGCGTGGCTTGTCAAGCATGTCATCCCAGGCAGACAGACACTGGATCCCCTTTGAATGACACCAGACATTAAGCCAATTGTTAAAGCTGATCATCTTGTCTCTATATTGTGGCATCATTCTTGGTGAAGGAAGGATACTGCTCAGGGTTAGGGTCATACCTGCCTGGGCTACATAATCAGAGAGCTCCTCTATGTCTCTTTTCATGCAGTCCAGGGAGTCAGGTCGTTCACACCAGCATGGACAATGACTGTGTCATATTTGTACTTGCTGTGGAGTGACCAGTGCTTGTGTTATGTGGGTCTAGCGCCCGATAGGCAGCTGACTGTGACCCTCTCCTTGTTCAGCCTGGTGAGTGGGACGTCAGTGTGTCTGACTATGGAGTCACCTATGACAAGTATGTTTGGTGTTGTATTTGGCCTTAAGGGCTGTGACTGCTTTGCACACTGCTTTTGTGGTTTATGTGTTGCTTGTGGGGTGTCTTGAGGTAGCAGTTGTTTGGGTGTCTGCTTTGGAGGCCTCTGCTGTTTAGGTAAATTTTACTCAGAGCCTCCGAGTATGTCTTTGTGTGTTTATGTGTTTGATTCAGTGGAGTGGTAGCATTATGTGAGGCTGGTTTTGTGGTGTGTGTAGTTGCCTTCTCCTCCTGTCTGGTCCTGCCAGTCCTGAGTTGAGAGAGCTCAGCCTCCAGTTTGGCTAAATAGCTGCATCTCTCAAGTATTTGTGTTATGTGGGAGGAGGAGAGGGTTGTCTGTGTACATGAGGCAGTTATAACATTGCCTCAAGATTCCCAGATTCACCAGCTCGACCGGAGAGGAGATTGACAACTGACCTTTGGACATGCTAGAATAATATTGGGAAATCCTTAATTGAAAACAAGGGCCAGTGGGGAGTGAGGGTGTAGTGCTTTTAATTTTTAGTGCTGACTTATATAATTGCTTTAGTGAGCAAGTGCCAGGTAACTTGAGTGCAATGTGATACAAGTAACTAAATGCAAAACGACAAACAGTAACTTTCTTTCAAGTGAAACAAGGAAATAAGTACAGTAAGCAATGCAGATATCACTAGTGATCCACAGAAGCTGAGAAGTGCGTATTAGGTGAATTAGCTTCCAGGAAATAACAAGCAAACAAACAACAAGTATATAAACAAAGCTAGATTCAGTAGGCCTGGATCTAGTCTATGCTAGAGCAAACAAGGTGAACCAATTTCAGTAAGATACAGTTCAAATATTCAGGCACTATAAACCTTTAACCAGAAAATTCCCAGCTCAGAAGGGCAGAGTCCAGCCTCTTCTCCCACAAGAGTGCAGTCCACGAACCTTCTTAATGTAAAATAACTGGCCTGAAGCCCAAGCGCCTAAACCAGAACTAATAGACTTGGACACTGGGCTCTCAATCAGCAGTTCCCAACTTAGAAGGATGAAAGCTACCTGTCCTGCCACCACAGTGCTTGCCACAAACCTTCCTAATGTAAAACAACTGGTCTGAAGCCCAAGTGCTTAATCCAAAAGACTTGAATGATAGCTACACTTTAATCAAGTTACAACCAAGCAGTAATAAATACCATTGAATACTTTAGAGAATGCTGCAGGAAGGAAATGCATCCACTAGTGATGGGGCATGCTGAATGCCATAACTGGGTGGAGGCATGGTTATCACCAGCCCCTCTTTTCACAGGCCAGTCCTGATTTAGACACTTGTGTCCTATAAAACATATATAAACATTGCAAATATTCTTTGATTTTAAAACAAGAAAACATTTCCTAACATTCCACCAACTGTTAAAAAAAACTATGATTTAATATCTAAAATATGTCAATATCACATAAAACAATTGAAACAATTATAATTCTGCAAACATGGGGCATGCATTTTGACAATATTGAGAAATATGTCAGTTTGTGTGCATTCTGTGCATAGTTTATCCTGCATAATTTCATGTATCTGTAAAAACTATCCCACTGAACAGTTAATCAGTTCTCCAGTGGCTAGAAGCTTGGCAGTTTATCATCTGCCCTTACAGTGTATGCCATGTTTGCAAGCTGAAAACACTAAATCCTGTTTTTTCACATGTTTTAAGCAGACAAATTGTAAACATATTCTCCACACACTAAGAACCAAACACAAACCACAATCCTGGAAAGAAGCAGTACACCAGGATGTCAGTCCACAAAACTTTTTAATGCCACAGAAAAAATTGATTAAGCGGTTTCGGCAGCTAATAGCCAAGACTTCATCAGAATCACATAAACGTTAAAATGACTGTTTAAAAATCCCTTTCCACAAATCACGAGACATTCTAGTCAATACCAAAACACTACAATCAATATTGGATTAAATGTATGTGAAAAATGGTTTAAAATCCATACAATATTGCAGACAAAAATAAAAATAAATAAAACACACGTGTAAACTGATTTTACTAATGTTCTATATTGTTAATCTGTTTTAATATGATTTTAAATCTAATAAGGCCTAAGCTTTAAAACACTGCTAATAGAACAGTTTTCATTAAAACCAGGTGGCACCAAAGAGTTCAATTTAATTTGCCATCTCAATTCACATAAGTCAATAAAATCTTCCCAAGGTCCCCCTCTAATGTCTTGTTTAACTGTGTCTACTCAAAAAAACAGGAAATAATGTGTACGGAAAACCAAGATATGTTTATATAAGGCATTTTGTTCTTTTTTATTTTTAATATCCAGGGTATGCTCATATATATGCTCCCTGAAACGCCGCTTGGTTTTCCCTACACAGAATGCGTTACATGACTGGCATATAGCTACATAAATTACCCCCAGTGAGTTGCAAGTACAATGGAACCCAGACCTGATTAAACTGTGATGAACTACCAATTCTCTGGCTTCATAAATGAACTTACATTGGGGGCATATTCCACATTTGAAACACCCAAACTCCTTAGAGGTGTATAAGTTGTGTTCCAATCCTCATACTTCAAGATACTGTTTAACACTTTTACCTCACCTATAAATAATATGTGGACTCATTTTAGCCAACATCTGTGTACTGTCGAAGCATTCAAAAATTCTTCAGCTGTCCTTCAAAATTTCACTTTGATTATTGACTTAAAACTTGTTTTAAGACGTGTCAACTTAAAGTTGATTTTTGGTGATGCACAAGTGGAGTTTGTCCCACAACAGATTGTGAGGAAAAGTTTGTTTAATGCACAGTTACCCCTACCCTTAATTGTCTTTGGAAAAATGTGTGAATTAGATTTTAGAGCTCTTTTGAAACAAAGTTAACAGTTAAAAAATTTTTGTAACTTGAATGAAGTTGAATTTCAAGCATCTATATTACCCGATCGAACATTTAGGTTAGCGAATACCTAAACGTCGAAATGGTAACATCGAAAAATTAAAATAGTGAATGGCCAATTTAATGTAGGGAATGAATTCCCTCAGCCGCAAAAAAAAATAATTTAAGCCCCCCCACACCTCCCAACTATATATACCAACTCCAATATCGCTCTACAGTGGGGAAAGGGGCAAAATCTGCAGAATCTGGAATTCTTTCCCTGCGTTAAATTGGCCATTCGTGTTTTTTTTATTTCGCTGTTACCAGATCGACATTTAGGTATTCACTAACCTAAACATTCGGTCAGGGAATAGGAACCTGAATTTGAATTGTTGAGACAATTAAAGTAGAGATCGGGATGTTCGAGTCATGAAACCCGATAAAGGGGGGGATGCTGTTATTATGCATTGGAATGATTATTTGGAACGCATGCATGAACATGTCTTTGATGTTGATTTTTATGTGGAAGTGTCTATTAACTAGATAAATATAGCTTACAAAAAGATAGATGTTTTATTATATGATATGTTGATGCAGGGACAAATTGATCTAGAGTTGTATAAATATCTAGATGTAAAATACCCTGTTGTTCCAACAATATTTGGAATACCCAAGATCCATAAGTCTTGAAAAAAATCTACCAATGAGACCAATAGTTAATGCGGGGAAATCTAAGATCTACCCCATGGCAAAATATATTGTACAAAATTGAAAACATATTTAATGAAATTTGAGTATTTATGTGTGGATTCCTGGGATTTTTTGGAGAAAGTAAAAAAAGTTGGATATTCAAAAGAATCTAAGTTTTTAACCGTTGATGTAAACAATTTATTTAATGTAATTCCACATCAGTTAGGCCTGCAATGGTTTTATGAATTTCTGGTTGAATCTACTGATTTGGGTAGTGTGGAAATTTAAGTGATACACACCTTTATGGCAATTATTTTAAAAAACAGTTTTTTATATTTGGAAGGACAGTATTTTCAACAAAGAATGGGGTAGCAATGGGAGCAGCATGTGCCCCCATTTTTGCAAATATAGTTATGTTGCAGTGGGAGGGTAACTATATTTTTCATTTGTATGACCCTCCACCATGGGCTATTTATTTAAGATTTTTAGATGATGTATTCATTTTGTGGAATGATTCACGGTTTGAAATAACATTGTTTATAGAATACATCAACAATTCATCAGATCATATGGGGACTTTCAGTTATGTTCAGATTTGGTGTGGAAATATTAACAAATCACAAAGTTAATTATTTTATCTAATATAGTACAAATCATTTAAGAGTTCTCAATTTTGTCTGATTGCAATTTTATATTGAACCAACACCCACGATGTAACAATTTCTTAACATTCAACATATTTTGTTCATACCTTTAATTTTTGTTAAATGAGTTGCTGAAATAGTCTATCAGCCAATCAGGACTCAGTAGATTATTCAATTCCATAAGTTAAAGAAAATGTGTATTGTAGTTAGAAAGAGCTAGCTAATATGGTAGTTCTAACTTGTTTTCTATTGTTATAGTTTAACTGCAGATCTGGCTATTTTATTATAACATTTCTCATGTTTGGACAGTAGTGCAACTTGAAGGTTTGTGAAGACTGGGACAGCGTAGAGGAAAGATGGAAATAGGAAAGTAGAGACTAGATGACTTCTAGCTATGTCAGTGAGGTAGGTATTTATGTGTAATGTACCTAGGTTTTGATGATTTTTTTTAACCAGGTGGGATGCATGGTGGTCAAATTTTAACCAGTCATCTGTAATGACACCCAGCAATTTTGTGTGGTTTATTTGCCCTATTGTGGTATTGTTGGCAGAGATGATAGTGAATAATGTTGTTTTGGTAGAGATGCATTTTTGTTAAGAGTAGTAATTATTTTTTTAGGGTTTAGTAGTAGTTGTGAATTACTTAGCCATGTTTCAGTAAGAAGGATTATTGTGTAAGGTCTTGAAGTTTAGAACAAGATTAGGTAGAGCAGATTAGGGCCAAGTAAAGACTACAATGAGGTAAAACACATCACTGCAAGAAGTGATACAAGAAGAAGCAATCAAACAAGCATGGAGAAACACACAATTGGATAAAAGGAGTAGCAATAAAGCAGTATAAAGAAACACACTGAAAGCTTCATGAATTAGCAAAGAAAACCTGAGCAAAAAAAGAACCTTGTGAATTGGAAGGGAAACCCTAGCTACTTCACATATCCCCTCTGTTCTTTTTTTCTGTTTTAAATTTATTGCATACTTGTATGGCAATAAAATGAGTCAGTATCGTTCTCTCCATAATGTTTCTTCTTCTTCTTCTTCTTTCGGCTTTTCCTGGTTAGGGGTCGTCATAGCGGATCACGTTTCCATTTCGTCCTGTCCTCTGCATCTTGCTCTGTCACACCAGCCACCTGCATGTTCTCTCTAACCATATCCATAAACCTTATCTTAGGCCTTCTTCTTTTCCTCTTACCTGGCAGCTTCATCCTTAGCATCCTTTTCCCAATATACTCAGCATCCCACCTCAGCACATGTCCGAACCAATGCAGTCTCGTTTCTCTGGATTTGTCTACAAACTGTCCAACCTGGGCTGACCCTCTAATATACTTATTTCTAATTATGTCTACCCTCATCACACCCAGTGCAAATCTTAACATCTTTAACTCTGCCACATCTAGCTCTGACTCCTGCCTTTTTGTCAATGCCTCTGTCTCCAACCCATATAACATAGCTGGTCTCACTACCCTTTTGTAGACCTTCCCTTTCACTCTTACTGGTACTCGTCTGTCACAAATCACTCCTGACACTCTTCTACACCCACTCCACCCTGCCTGTACTCTCGTCTTCACCTCTCTTCCACACTCGCCATTACTCTGAACAGTTGATCCCAAGTGTTTAAACTCATCCACCTTCGCCAACTCTACTCCCTGCATCCTCACCATTGCTCTATCCTCCCTTTCATTCACACACATATATTCTGTCTTAGTCCGGCTGACCTTCATTCCTCTCCTCTCTAGAGCATATCTCCACCTCTCCAGGGTCTCCTCAACCTGTTCCCTACTCTCATTACATATCACAATGTCATCAGCAAACATCATTGTCCACGGAGACTCCTGTCTGATCTCGTCTGTCAACCTGTCCATTACCAGTGCAAATAAGAAAGGGCTCAGAGCTGATCCTTGATGTAATCCCACCTCCACCTTAAATGCATCTGTCACTCTCACTGCAGATCTCACTGCTATCACACTACCGTTGTACATATTCTATACCACTCTTACATACTTCTCTGCCACTCCCGACTTCCTCATACAATACCACAACTCCTCTCTAGGCACCCTGTCATATGCTTTCTCTAAGTCCACAAAGACACAACGCAACTCCTTCTGACCTTCTCTACTTCTCCATCAACACTCTCAGAGCAAACATTGCATCTGTAGTGCTCTTTCCTGGCATGAAGCCATACTGCTGATCACTAATCATCACCTCCCTTCTTAACCTAGCTTCCACTACTCTTTCCCACAACTTCATGCTGTGACTGATCAGTTTTATCCCTGTGAAGTTACTACAGCTCTGCACATCACCCTTTTTCTTAACACGCTATTCCATAAATTGCCATACTCAGTGCCTATAGCCTTTCTTCATATACCGCCTTCTCTAAATTTATTTTATTTATTTTGCTTTTGTTTACCAGGAAAGTCCAGATGGGCTGAATAGCCCCTTTTCAGCAGAAGTCCAGGGTGACAAGTTCCACTAATAACATATAAGGCATAGTGCACGGCATAACAATACCACAGCAGTTTACAATAATACAATTTAAATTTGGGGGGTAACATATAACATTTAGAGAGAGAACTTTCTCAAGATAACATATACAAAAACTTCAGCTATTAACAGAGTATCAGAGTATAGATGAAAAATATGTACTGTACATGCAAGTGAAACTTTTAAGTAAGTTAAGTTACTAAAGCTCTGTTTCCTGAGTATCAGGTGCCCGAGACACAAGATACAGAGAATCAAAATGCTAATTCCATTAGAAGTCCTTGTCAGTGCAGTTTCTGTTTGTGCATCAGTAGTGATTCCTTTATTTTGAGTGACCACTAGGTGATGCTTATCTGCTAGTACCGTATTCTAGCCATATAACTGTATATCTTTAACTAGTGTGGACATAACAAAACTGTGCTAATGTTCATCAGCCAAGTCACTGCTCTCCAAGAATATGTCAGATTTAGTTTATGTAATTATTGTTATCACTTTCTAAGACTTGGAATTCAGATCAACTGGCCTTGGATTAATGAGAGCCGAACACAATGGAATGATTACATTGCTGAATGCCATATCTTTAGGGATAATCTATATAATGAAAAATGACATCCTTACAAAAGTGGATATAAGGTGATCAAAGGACAGCTCATTGTTGACATAGGTTCACAGATCTAGGACTATGGATTAACTTTTAGGTGGGCATTGTCAATACTTGCTGAAGGATATGATTATACATTTCTTGGTATTTAGCTTTAGTTCATGGTTTGGGAAAAGGCATCTCATTCAATTTTGGTGTTCTCTGAGAAGTTTATGTTTACACTAAGTATATAGCCATGTACAAACTTGGTCATCCATAAACCCTTAATATTTACTATGACTTGTATGAAGTAAATGTCAAAGCAGAGTGGCCCAAGAACTGAACTCTGAGGTATACCTCTAGTGACAATTCTTTTGGAGAAGGTAGAGATGCCCAACTTTAGCTGGCAGAGTTTATGTATGATACCTGAGTGTGAGATGATGCTGAATGGCTTTATAAGGTCTTGATATGTAGTGTGTACTGATTTTCCCTCATCGTTTCCTTCAGTAATCTTCTCCAAGAAGTTGACCACATTAAGTACGCAGGATCTCCTATTGAAGAATCCAAACTTCGCTTGGTTCAAGTTTGTTGGTTACCTACATCCTTATTTATTAATTCCATAATGATCCTTTTGCTGCCTTACGATGAGGCTGGTCAGGTTTATGGATCTATAATTACCCAGGCCCATTAACACCTCACATTTGTGCAGTAAGATGACTACTTCTGCTGCCACTCATCTTGCACAAAGCCTGTCTGGAGACTGATATTGAACAACCTCCTTAGGGGTTATAACAAGTCATATTTCAATCTAACCATTATTTAGAGTGGTTTGTTATCCCCATAAAGCAATGCTGTAGGTCTTAGATAAGATCTTGAGAACTTGTTTTTGGAAGATTTCAGGGGGTTGTGTAGATGCAGATATGTGATTGCGGAACATAAAAGGAGAGAGGAAGGTGAAGCTTAAACAAAATGTGTCTGCTGGTAATTGCCTACGTCCTCTGGGTCCAAGTATGAAATATCCTGTGCTATTAGCTCTATGCAACACGGTCAATATTTCTGAGATTTTAAACATAACTAAAGATGGCTTTCTGGTTATCCTTCACCTGGATTGTTATTTTTACCTCATATCTGGCTTTAATTGACTTGACCATGGTATGGGATTCCATGTTAGGTTTACCAAGAGCATTTTTAGCATATTGATATTAATATTTATTTTTATGTGTTATTACTTTATATGAGGTTTACACTGTAGGGTTTTATTTTTAAATTTGTTGTTGCATTTACTTCTGAGTGGGGACAGATGCATCTATGCAGCTATTTACATGTGCATAGAATTTAGGGGTGAAGGAGTCCACATAAGCAGAGGGGCTTTTGAATTGAGCCAGATCATCATTCACGTTTAGCTTAGCCTAGGCATAATATTTGAATACCAAGGCACTAGAAGATGCTTCCTGCTTCAGACTTAAGGGGAATGTAACTGTCTTGTGGTTCAATTTGACCAGGGAAGAAGTTACAATCAACAGGCAGCGAAGCTGCTTCATACAGGTAAGAGCCAGGATTTTATTGCCCATAGTTCGGGATGTTGACTAACTAGCTCAGAGAATTTGTATTGATGAAGTCCAAACCACCATTCTTGTGTACCTTAAAAGCTACTCCTAGCATGTCTCCTTCCCCACCTATAGCAGCCATGTCACTCATCTTTGAATGCTGTATATGAGCCAAAACCTAGAAGATAGTGTTAGTGATGTAGCTTGTACTGTGCTTGCTCTGTGTATTTGATGTTGGTTGTATCTCTTCTCTCCTGCTGTTGAATATTCATGACCTTTAGCCATGCCTATCAGACGTACAGTGCAAATAAGACATTTCTGTACATTACTTAGCCATTGTTAATCTTCAAAATATTGTATTTATTTTCTCTTTTGGTTTGCTAGTTAAGACTACCTACTCATTTCTGTAACATGCACTTTTGTGTCTTGTAACCAGTAACTGAAAATGGTTTTACTGGACTTGTACCATACTCTCTATCTGTAGCCTTTTGTAAACTTAATGTATGCATTTTGGGTGTAACTCTTCTCCCCGGGCCTTCATTGAAAAGGAGACCCACGCCCAGCTGGACTATCCAATCAAATGCTAATACATAAACATATATGCCATTATGTCTTCAATGTTTTCCACCTTTTGTAACCCTTATATATGATTTGTTCCATAGAACTATACTCAGCAGATCAAAGTCTTCAACCAAGTAGCCTCATGACACAGAGATGTAAAGTACTTAATGTGACAAGGCAACCCAAACAACATGAGTGGCTGGATTGAGTGGACAATGTCGGTTGGCCCATCCTGAGGGAGTGAGGGAGACAACCTAAGCTCACTGCAATATAGCAGTGTCATTAGCCTGGTGAGCTGGACTACAAAAGCAGGTGTACCAGAAGGACAAATTACTTGTGAACAGAAGCACGCAGCTCTTGCAGGGTTGCCATTGGGTGGAATAGGAGTGTAGTACACCCCCCCCAGCAGCAATATGATGCTGCACCTGTTTCCGCAATCTTCTTGATAGCCCCCAGGCATGGGTTGGGTTGAGCCTCAGGGACACCAGGAGTATTTGGAGAATCTAGGGGCAACTGATGGTTAACTGCAGGGAGGGTAAGGAAAAAAGATGTGTACCCTCCCAGCATCCCAGAGCTGTGATTCTTGCTATCATTAATAACATTTTCATCTGTGAATACTGGTTAAGCACAAACATACTGCAACAATTTGTTAGCATGTAGTAAGGTAGCTTGTTTTCTTGGTTATATCCCCTGAATCCCTATTCCCCTTGTATAGTAATACCAAAAAGCATTTTGGTGGATGGATATAAGAACACCAGCAACCCCCACTCCTCCTCCTCCACACCCCATCACACGTGTTTTCAAAACATAACAGAAAACAGAGTAATTTTAAATTATACAAATATAGTATGATGATTAGGCTATCATCTTATACTAGAGTAAAGTGAAAGTGGCATTTATAATAAAAATACAACACATATATGACTGCAGTCTTGTTAAGTACATTAACAGAGCTGCATTTGCTAAACTAAATTTGTTGAAAAATATACTTCAGTATTACTACGGTGGTGGTGCTGCAGTAGCGTTGTCGCCTCACAGTAAGACGCTGTCCGGTTCTATTCTCAGCTAAAGCATCTTCTGCGTGGAGACATGCGTGAATGGGCATACCTTCATTGAAGGTTGTGCATCAGAGCTGGTAACTCGGCACGTAAAAATCAACTACCAATCATTAGCGGACCAGAGTTCCGCTGTGGCGACCCCTAACTGGGAAAAGCCGAAAGAAACAACAACATTCTGCCTGAAGTAAGTACTGTTCTATTGGAGAGTAATATGAACATGAATCCTTTGGTCAACCTTATTCTTCAGAATGCATATATCTATCTGTATTTTTATATATATATCTAACCAACTTGGGGGTATTGGGGGGGGTAGCCCCCCACCTCCTCAGGTTATAAACTACTTACTTACTCTTTTAATACGGACTGGACAATATAAAACAATACTAGACAATATTAATCTGTACTGGGTGGGGGGCTACATTGTGCCCCCCACACTCCCCTCACTTTAATATTCTCACTCCGAGATCACATCACAGTACAGTTGGGGAAAAGGGCATATACACTGTCAGTACTATTTTTGGTTAAATGGATTTTCAGTGATTTGGACCCTATGTCAGTAATTTTCGGCGAAATGGCACTGATCTATATATATATATATATATATATATATATATATATATATATATATATATATATATATATATATATATATATATATATATATATATATATATATATATATATATATATATATATACATATATGGTTCCCCTTTAGAATCTCGAATTGCTGAAAGCTCGAAATTCCTAAGTTTGAGCCCAGAATCTTGAGTTTTCAGCAACTTTAAATTCTAAAGCGGACATAGAAGATATTCAAAAATGTCTTTACAATGTTTTGTCAGGGGGACAAGCCCCCCTGCACCCCCCACACCCCCCCACTTAAATATACCAACTCCGAGATCATACTGCAATGGGAATGAAGGAAATCTCCCATTCCGAGCTGTATACAGAAGCCTAGAATGGGAGAATTTCCGTTCCTCCGCTATAGTGTGGTCACGGAGCTGGTATATTTAAGCAGGGAGAGTGCAGGGGGACTCGGCCCCCTGCATACATGTAAGTAAACTTCCTTTTTTTTTTTTTTTGCTTGTCTCCCCTTCACAATTCCAAGTTACCCGAGATTCTGGGCTATGGCTTATGAATTTTGAGCTTTCAGTAACGCGAGCTTGTGAAGGGGAAGTATATATATATATATATATATATATATATATATATATATATATATATATATATAAAACCCATGCATGCTTACATTTGTTAACCAGGTAAGCCAAATGGACATAGGAATCTGTTTTCAAGAGCAATTTGAGAGCACTGCCTGTTTCAGTGGCTTTCTCAGTCACACACACACACACACACACACACAGCAGACAAATGAAGGTGAAAGAAATCAAGTTGTGTACCCCTGATTACAGGTTAGAAGATTATTGTAATTAATTTAAGGATCATAAGTTTACACTAGCTTTTGTCATTATAAAAGAGTTTGCAAATTCATATATAAATACAGTGATTACCCTCGGCTATGTAAACAAATGATTAGTATTGCAGAAATGTATGGATTGCAAACCAATGTTTTATTTTTATTTAAATAAATTAACATCATGGGAAAAGACCAGTGCAAGATATGACAGAAAGGAAACTAAAGGTCTTGGTGCATCCTACCCTTTAGAAAATTCTATTAACCTGTGATGAAAAAGTAATGGATCTAGGGTGGTTGATAACACAGCATAACAAAAAAGTGTCTGCCAAAATATTTCTCGGGGGGGTAGTTCACAATGGCATTTTTCTTTTATTGACCTTAATGAATCCCACTAGCTTATTTGCAGCTAGACACTTAGCATGAGGCAACTGTATTGAATTACAGAAGTCCCTTCAGTGCCGTCGTTGCCAAAGGCAGTAATACATAACTCACAGCTGTGGATTCACCTGCATGGCACAAAGCAAGCCATCTCTAGTGAAGGCACGCTTAATTCATTTCTACCAATAGCCAGACATGGAGACAGACTCCCGTTTTATAAATTATTGACCAGTGAAGTTGAAAACTGACTGGGGGAAATAACAGCTCTAGTATTAAAAACTAAGGTTGGATAAACATAATACAACACATGTCCTCTACAGATTACAGAGCAACCTTACAGAAATCACAGATGACTTGAAGAAGAATGCAGCTTTTGCAAATGCCTGAAGGTTTCAAAATCCATGAGAAATATTGTTAAATAACAGAGACAATAACACTACATGTGTGGATTTAAAATATTCTCTATATAATGTAAGAATTAACAAGTAACAATGTGCCCAGCTGTTAAATGTTAAATACACACCGATGCACACATACCATTTCACATCTCAGTGTGAAATCAAGAATTACTAAAGCACCTTTCAATTTGAAGGAGAGAAGAATGGATCAGTTTCAGACTAAATACAACTCAGAAGTGTTATTAATTTGTCAAGCAGCATTAAATTAACTAAAAATATTTAGCTAAGTTGATAAATTACGTCTTATACCAAACAGCTATACTTGTCACATAAAATCATTTTGCAAGTTATTCACTAAGTTGCCCTATGGATGTTAGAAAATGATGTAGTTCCTGTTGTTCGAACAAACAAGCATAAGATTTGGATTTTTTTTCTTTGTTCATACTACCCATAACGTATTTGATTGTGCCGTGATTATAACATATCCCATGAAAAATGAACCAGCTAAATTAAGTATTCATGTCAAGATCAGTAAAAAACAGGAAGAGGTATGAAAGATGAAAATATTCTCCCTGGCTCCAAGGCATAGAAGGATGAAGCGCTGACTATGATTCAGATGACCGTACATCAACTGCTGCTCCAAGGCAAAGAAGGGTGACACACTGACTATGATTCAGATGACTGAACATCGACTGGTGCTCCAAGGCATAAAAGGATGAAGTGCTGACTATGATTCAGATGACCGAACATCGACAGATGCTCCAAAGCATAGAAGGATGAAGCGCTGACTATGATTCAGATGACCGAACATAAACTGCTGCTCCAAGGCAAACAAGGGTGAAGCGCTGACTAATGATTCAGATGACTGAACATCGGATGGTGCTCCAAGGCATAGAAGAATGAAGAGCTGACTAAGATTCAGATGACCGAACATCCAAACAGGGTCATACACAAAACACTGATCAATAAATTAGTACAACTAAGTAATGATGTACTCTTGATTAGATGGATAGCTTACAAATAGGACATGGCAAGTATCATTCAGAAACTGGACAGGTGAAATCCTTGGTTATATGCAAGGTGTCCCACAGGGCTCTGTCCAAGTCCCTTACTTGTTTAGATTGTATCTTTCACACCTACCTTTTTCATCTAAGCTGTTCTACAGTCTATATGCAGACTACCTGAAATTGGATAAACTGATTACAAGTGTTACAGATAAGGCATGTCTGCAAAAAAAACTTGACTAAATTGACCATTTGGCTGCAGGAGAATAATATGCTGATAAATACACTAAAAACTAAGCATATGAGATTTGGGAGACATAAATTGAAAGGTAAATATTTAATACAGCACACAGTGATTGAAAGTGTAGATTCATTTAAGGACCTGGGTATATGGGTAGCTTTAAGTTTTTCTAATCATAGCAACCAATTGATTAATGATAATTATAGAACTGTAGGCTGTATAAAAAGATTTATGAAGTCTAGGAAATCAGAAATTATGAAGTCATTGTTTGTTAGTTACATTAGACTCAAACTTGAGCATGGAATAACAATATGGAAACCTTATAAGAAAACTAGCATGAATAAACTGGAAAGAGTACAGTGGAAATATACCAAGGGTGTCCATGGATGTGAAAATGTAAGTTATAAAAGACTAAAATATCTGAGTTTGTACTTTGTCTCTTATAGCTGTCTAAGAGGTGATCTTATTCAGGTATATAGGGCATTTAGTGACAGCTACCTCTGGGAATGTTGGGGGTTATCAAAAAGTACTAGAGAATCATCAGATAACCTGTGTAGAAGATTCTATAGCAATGAAAAGTTGTCAAATTGGTTCTGTGAGATGGTAGCTGATGGAACAGAGTACTAAATTACATTAAAGCAAGCACTAGTTTAGATATTTTTAAGAATAGCCTGGACACTTATTATGAGAACAAGTGTTTTGGTATATTGTCAGGCTAGAAGGGCATTAATGCACATGCTTGAAATATTTATATGCATGTATGTATGTATTGTGTAGCATTTTTCTGCCAGATATTTGGCCTGTGTTACTAATCATATATTATAACACATCTTTGCTGAATATGGTTCATGTTTTTTTCCAGTCCACACAAATTATAATTAAGTAAACAGAGTATCAGTTGCACTTAATGTTATAGCATACACCTGGATGATTTCAGTACCTATACTTTAAAACAAAAACTGGAAAATAATGAAAAAAATGCAATTATTATTATTGTAAAACAAAAAACAGAGCATCTTATGATCATGTATTCAGAAATGAAAGTACTAAATGTAAGTATTTATTTGCTGGGAAAGTCTGACAAGAGAAAAAAAAATTTCAGTGGAGGTCTAGTAAGCAGAACTTAAACAACAATGTCTTAAGAACATTTAAAGCAAGTAATGAAAAACATCAGCAATTAGACAAATTATAAATAAATACATTACCTGCAGTATACAAGAAAACAATAAAAGTCAGCTATGTCAGTGAAGGAAAAAGTTCTAAAATTGACAAAAGGTGATATAAAAGACTAACAGGAAATGAGTGCTTATGGTACGAACTGAAATAGCAGTGTGTAGGAGTAATTGCTGAGTAATACAGGAAAGTGATACCTATTTCTGCCTGTTGTAGATATGTAAAATAAAATGACTAAGCTGGTTATTGTCCATTTGATTATACTAGGCTATTAACCAGGTGTTAGAGAGCAGTGGCAAATCCAAAATTCTTTTAGGTGTAGTTGCAGAAGTGTTTTTAATTGTGAATTTATACTGAGCCACAATGATAGGAGGATTTTATTCCAAAGCCTTGAGAAACAGTGAGCATAGAGGGACTTTCTAGAAGTGTTATAGCATGTTGTTGGTAGAAATACGAGATCATCTTTGGAGTGAAGAACTTTAATGGGTGAATATTTTTGCACCAGTTTTGGTAAGTTTGGACATTTGTTTGAATGATAGATGATGTTGTTAAGCAGTCTGGCAGGTCCAACCAGATTAATGCACTTAGGGCTTTACTGTGATATGTTTTAAAATGAAGATTAGCAGAATGGGCAACCTGTACATCATCACTCTGATTGGAGAACAACATTCTCCAGCAGGGTATTATGGTACAGGTAATGTCCACCAAAATAAGAATCTGCCACTTTATGGCATCATATTAAGCTACCATGGACCTCAGACAGTAGGAATGCTAGTGGTTGCCATTATTTTCAACTTGCTAAGAAGCACATTTCCTTTTTAGTGAGTGTAAAATTAAGAAAAGAAAAGTATCTGTGTGTTTGTATCTGCGTGTGTGAATGTATGTGTGCATGAATCCTATAGTAAGAATGATCGAGCCATTCTTTTACACTGTTAAGTTACATCTTTGCTGTTTAGTGAATATAAAATTTAAAAAAACATTAAAAAAAAGAAAAGAAAGAAGGTGTATGTGTTTATGTTTCTGTCTGCCATGTGCGAGTGCATGAAAGCTGAAGTGTATCTGTGTGTGTGTGAGAGAGAGAGAATGAGATCAATCGAGCAGTGACAGCATCTGCAGTTAAAAGGTTGGCATACCTCTCAACCTCTTAGTGCAAAAAATCTGGATAAACCCTAAATTAAATGGAGGCAAAGGCTCTAAAATACAAACAAATATGAAACATTGCTGTTATAAAATTTAAAAAGTTGCTAGAATAATAGAATTTGCTTTAGCAGGCATTTTCTGAAGGAAATAAAGTCTGAAACTCAAATGTATGCCATTATTTTCTGACTTCAGTCCCAATGATTGCCAACAAACTACACATTCTATGAGTAAGGGATCCAAAAAAATGAGGTAAATATCTGGACATTTTTTTGAAACAGTTATATTTTGAATGTAAAATATTTCCCCCAGCACTATATACATATGCTACATCAAGTTTGAAATATTAAGCAGAGGAAATATTTGACATCAAGTATAAAACACAACAATTTTACAGACAGCCCATTCTCTAAGCACAATAATGACATCTAGGCTGTGTGTCATTATGTAAATAATGCCCTTCCAAGGGTGCAGAGGTCCCCCTCTGGCAACATTGGGCTTCAGAATCCCCCTGGGTATGCATTATTTTCACAGTAATACATATTAGCTTGCATGATGATTGGATGTTTGTATGTGTGGAAGACACACGTAAGAGAGTTATTGATAAGTAAGTAGTTATGAGTGTTTCTCTATTGGTGTCGTCCAAAAAAAAAGGGCAGCCTATCTTTCAGTGTTTTTTTAACAGGGGTTAAAATGTGTTGGTCAATCTATAGATTATTATCAGTAATGACTCCCAAAAGTTTAACATGTGATACTACTTCAGTTTTAGTTTTACTGGCTAAAATATTGTTGAAAGAGGTTGTGTTTGGGTCAGTTTAGATATGAATAGCATTAGCTTCATCTTATGTGTGTTAAGTAATAACTGTGCATATTTTAGCCAAGTCTCAGTGTTGGAAAGAAACACTTGGCATTTGACTTTGGAGTTCATGATGGGTGGAGGCAGAGCAGATAGAATATTGGCAGATTTGTTGGCAGATTGTGGGTCATTAATAAATATAGTGAATAAAAGAGTTCCTAAAATGAATCCTTGAGGGACACCTACTGAGGCAGGTTAGGAGTAAAATGATTTTGGCATTTTACAGATTGTGATCTGTTTGAGAGATAGCTGTGAAACCAGTTAATGTCAGTTGTTGATAGTCCAAGGCTGGCCAGCTTATGAAAGAGTATTTGGTAAGCAATGGTATCAAAAGTTTTGGATAGCTCCAAAGATGTACCAGAGATTATATTATGTTCATTCTTGTGGAGATTTACTTTGATTAGGAAGGTAAGTTGAGCAGTGGTTGTACTATGGTAGGGTCTGAAACTATGCTTTTTGGATAATAAGAGGTTGAAGTCAAATTGGTATGTGAGAAGATGTAGGTGAGTACCCCTTTCTACAATTTTGGGCAGAGGGTGGAGAATGGCAATTGGATGGTAATCAGTTCAACAGCAGTTCCACTTTTATGAAGTGGAATGATGTAGGATTTCTTCCAGTTGAAGAGGAGAAGACAAGATTCTTTGATGGACCTATTTATACGTATAGACACTGGGATGGCCAGGGCATGTCTAGCTATCTGCTGCAAGTGAAGTAGTTTTAAACTTGAGAAAGTATTTTTTTATCGTGGAGATAGTGACACTGATAAAATAAAAGGCGGTGTTAGTATTAGTGATTTTGGGTTCTGGACTATTAGATGTATTGAGTGAAATGGTACTGATTAGAAGAGTAATGGCAGTCTGAATAAAGGGGGTATTGAATTCAGATGCTGTGGTTTGAGCTGACTCATTGGGCAGGGGGTTGGGTTGGGATGATCTGTCAGGATGAAGAAGATTATTTAGATTTTTTCCGAAAAGTATTGCATTGTTTTAGTGGGTCCTGAGTAGTATTTTCTAAAAAAAATTGTGTTTGGTACATAGTCCTTAGCAAGGTTTCTAAGTTGTTTAAAAGTTTGGAAGTTTATGTTAGTTTTATGAGAGCACCATATTTTCCATGCCTTGTCTCATTTTAACATAATCTGTTCAGTACAATTAGTTAGCCATGTGACAGGGTTACACATGGGAGAGGTGGGGCTAGGATTTTCAGGATATTTTGGAAGGTAGAAATAAAATGTGCAATGGCTTCATCTACTGGTAAAGTTTTAAGTAGGTTCAACTCATGTAGACATAAGGTTGTGATGAAAGTTTTCTTGTTAAATATAGATAGGTTACAAGATATACCAAAGCAGTGATTGTTGGTTATATGAAAAGTCTGTCTAATGGCATATATCAAAATGTGATCACTTATGGAATCAGCAAGAGTGCCTAAATTGATGATGTTCATACCTCTCAACTGTTCAGATTTTGGCAGAACATCATGATTTTTGGCTCATATTTTTGGTCTGTTCCTTATAAAATCTCTGATTTTCTGGCAAATCACTGGGATGAACTGAGGATTGAAGTCACTAAATAATGATATACATTTGAGTTTCAGAATTCAGATCCTTCAAAAATGTATGTTAAAACAAACCCTGTCACTCTAGCAAATAAGTTTATAAGAACAATATTTAAAATATGTCCCTATTTTTGGGCCTTTGTCCCCCCATTTTGCCAGGCTTTGTCCAGATTTCTTGCAATAAGAGGTTGAGACATATGGTGATGTTGTTAGGTTCTGAGAGGAATAACCAGTCTGCTACAGATTCTGTGTGCCCAAGCTTATCATATCCAGTATGGCAATGATATGCTGTGTGAAGCCATAGAGACTGACATTAATTAATGAGAGACAAGAGTTTGAGGCTGTTTGGTTCCAGTCAATGTTTGGATCTCCTAAAATGTAGCTTTCATAATAATATGTGAATGTGTCCAGGATAGGATTTCTTTTGTGGTTATAATATTGTTGCCAGGAGAGGTGTAGAGGGTAATGTTGCAGAGGCTTTTATGAGAGTTTATTTTTAGGACAGTAACTAGTATTTCAGCATTGTGGAATTGTGGGAATATAATGAGAGTTCAAAATCTTCAGGATACAGAATAGCAACTCTTCTACTTTTGTTTGTTTCTTTATTTATTTATTTAGTTATTTAGTTATTCAGTTATTTATTTTATATCTTCTGTCTGCCCAGAACAAGAAGATCTTCCTTTTAATATGTGGTTTTAATCAAGTTTCAGTTAGGGAAAGAATTCACTGTTTATGTAGAGATATCCAGGCATGGAGGTCAGTGAGTTTGTTACTGATACTTCAAATATTTATGAGAAAAATGAGATTTAGGTTGATGTTTTAGAAATGTTAGTAGGAAAAAGGTGATGTGAAGTTGACAAAATTGTGGGACTTGTGGTTGTGGTGTACATAACAACATAACTGCATTGGAGAAAATTGTGGCTTAGTCCAGACCAGTATGTTGAGCTTTAATTTATTTTTCATATATAGGTATTTGAATATGTTTCAGCAGTTTTGGTTTGCACAAATATAGAATTGTTATGTTAAAAATGCTGGTGCAGAAAAAAAAAATATGTATGGTATTGCTAATGATGGGATATCCATTAGAGCAGGTAGAATAATAGATGAAGGTGTGAGAAGTGTGATAGGTTGTAACTTGAGCTAAAGCATGAAGTGGGAGACTCAGCGAAGGTAAATGAAGCATGGTAGGGAGGGGTAAGAAGAGAGAGAGGGATGATAAAATGGAATATAAGAACCTCAGCATCCTCACTGGTCCTTTTGAATTTTGTTAGAGTTTTTTCAAGTTTTAGCTTTTGGTATTTAGGCCCTGCATCCGAGCAGGTTTCTGCTTTTTTGCCCATCGTGCAGCACTATGCCTACCGTGCAACTGTGTGCAAAGCCAGACAGTTAAATTCAACAAATTTTTCCTTAAACCGGCAGAAATATCCATTCACCAAGCTCCTCCATGATAATTTTCGAAAAGCCACCCCTACTGACAACAGTCTTCAACCTAGCATTATGGACAGCTGGACTACCCTTGTTTCTCCTGCCAACCTTGTTAACTTGGGTCTTTTGAGGCAGTATGGCAATTACCTCATGTACACAGACAACCCTCTACTAATAACACAGTCTGGTACAGAGTGTGAGAGATGTATTTACACCAAGAATCTAGAATCCATGCTCTCTCTCACTCAAAACAGTAACATGGAAAAGGTTGTCAACTCACCCACCACACCATATTCACATAGCATCACTACTCCTACACAAGCCACTGCTCATACACTTACCACTCATCAAACACATAAATCCACATACATGGAGGTTCTCTCAAAAAACTTACCATATCACAAGAGACCTCCAAAACACAAGTCTGCTACATCTAACACAGTCTCCACAGCACCCATGACACATAGCAACACCAGTGTCTCACCCACCAAGACCATAAGGCATAACATGCAAAAAACAATTTTTCTTGTCATTGGAGACTCAATTGTGAGACACCCTGATGCCCCACTCACCAGGTTGGACAAGGAAAATGTCACGGTCAGCTGCCTGTCCAGTGCCAAGATTCACCAAACCATGCATGCACTCAGTTCTCTCTCCAAGTACCATTATGACTCATTGTTCATGCTGGTGTGAATGACCTGAGATGTACTTCACTGGACTATATGAAGAGATACATGGTTGAGCTGTCTGAGTATGTGTCCCGGACAGGTGTGTCCTGGACAGGTATCTCCCTAGCCTTGAGCAGCATACTATCCTCACCTAGAATGATGCCAGAGTGTAAACAAAAAATGATTGATTTCAATAATTGGCTTAGTTTTTGGTGTCATTCCAAGGGGATCCATTTCCTGTTTGCCTGGGAATCCATGGTCAGCATACCTTTGCCAGAGATGGTTTGCACCTGGCACCCCTAGGCTTTTGGCTGCTGGCAAAGGTCTCCCCCATAGTGCTTTTTTTTTTAGGCAAGGTCTTGAAAACAATATTACCAATGTAAAATTAACCAAGCAGAACAAAATAAGGGTCATGCTGCTAAATGCTAGGAGCTTAAGCCAAAAACTGCACTCCCTGGAAGCACTTCAGTCACTAGAAAATGTAGATGTCTGTGCAGTCACAGAAACTTGGTTTAAGGCCTCAGAGAGTACCCCAGCCCTGCAAGGCTACAATGCCTTCCATACTTTTAGAATGCAAAAGTAATGTGTGAAAAAAAGTGGAGGCAGAGTTTTAATCTATATTAGAGATAAATTCACCTCACATCTAGTTAGACTGGATAAGTCTATGGAGTTAATCCAGGTTCAGGTTACAGTGGGTAAGACCCCCATTCAAGCCCTAGACAATTATTGATCCCCCACACTGGGTCATGACACCCACTAAGCCTACATAACCAAAGTGAAGACAATCCAAAATTTACCGAACACACTGGTTATGGAAGATCTCAATTATCCCACCAGCAACTGGGAAACCTACTCTAGCCCAAACTCCTTGATTTTGTGAATTCAAATGCCCTGGAGCAAATTGTCCAAACCCTGACAAGAGGTACAGACATTCTAGATCTGGTTCTCATCAACATGTCAAACAGGTGCAGTGCTGCAACTGTTGGACCCTCATTAGTTAAAAAAGACCACAAATCAGTCACCTTCAAACTGACACTAACACCAGAACTCACAAAGGATGAAATCAGACTAAAAAACTTCACCAAGACAAACTATACCCTCCTAGGTGAAGGTATAAATGCATTCCAAGCCTCACCCCAAGCTGAAAGTGGTAACTACGCCAAAGCTTACACTAAAGACCTGTGCAATCACTTGCATAAGTGTATAACCTTGGCTGTACCAGATAGAATCAAAGCCAGAGCCCCAAGTAAAATCAAGCTGCCATGGTGGACTTCCAGCATCAACAAGCTCTATAATAAATACAAAAATTTGTTGTCCACGAAAAGAAAGACAAGGACCCAATACTGGAAAAGCCCCCTCCCCAGCCTTAACAGGGAAATAAGGCAACTTGTCAAATCGTCCAAGAGCTCCTTTGAGAGAAACCTAGCAAGTACTGCCAAGGATAAACATAAGGCCTTTTACAGCTATTCATGTAACCTAAAGGGTAGGACCCAAGCATGTGCAGAACAGGTGGCCATTGGTATCGCACACACTGACCTCACAGAGATAGTGAACCTGCTAGCAGATAGGTTTGTTGAATATTTCACTCCCTTATCCTCTTCTAACTTAAAACAAACCCTCCCCCAAAATCCCCCCTCCGCCTTACATATCTGAAGAGCAGGTCCTCAAATCCCTGTCCAAGGCAAAGAACATAGCCTTTATGGGACCAGATGACATCCCAGGCTATCTTCTAAACAGGCTACATTATGAACAAGCATCGCCACTAAGTACCCTTTCAATCATAGCCTAACCACAGGGTTTGCTCCTGCGGAATGGAGAGCATCTGCAGTTATTCACCTCCACAAAGGTAGCCTAGCAACAGACCCAGGGAATTATAGACCCATAAGTCTTAACAGCCCCATCTGTAAGGCCATGGAATGTATCATTATGGACCTCATAAATAAAGACATTGGTGACCTCCAAACACTGGACACTACCCAAATCTGCTTCATGAATGGCTGATCCTGCCTGTTAAATCTGATGGATTTCTTTGAAAGTGTGACCATAAATCAAATGGGCCTAGGGCCACCTGTTCCAGGGACTTAAATATGGCCTGCAACTTAAATAAGACATGTTAGAGGGACAGATTTATCTTCCCAAGACTGCCACATCTTTGTAACAGGCTAGCAATTCATTCGAAACAGCAAATCTATGACACTGTTCAAGAGGAACCTGGATGAGTGGATGGGGCACCATAAATTCTTACCGGGGATATTGCCCACAACCCTCCTGGACATGGCAGTCATTGCTAAATGCAGTCTTGGATATTGATTAGTACCTCTACAGTATTACATTGGGTTGAAATGGCTAGGCTTAAAATGACCTCCAGGTTGATATCCTAGTAATCTCCTGTGATCTTATGATCCTATGATCATAGGCAAAATGAATAAGGAAATAGTTTATTAGGTGAAATAGGAGGAAAGTAACAGTATGAATACAGATGTATGCACACCTGTGAGTCTTGATTTAGTGTCACAGAAAAAAGTGAGTCTGAACAGGCACTTATGATAATATTCTAAGATGTAGCGTTAGGTGGAAAAAATAGTGATGGAATGAGATGAAAGATATGAGAGTTATAAGGTACTGGTTTAGTGCACATTTTACAAAACAATTATTAATAAGGTGTTTGCCTTTAAGAAGGAGTAAATTGGTGTTGAAAAGTGAGAGCAGACTAGAGAGAATAAAGGTAATGACAAAGCGAGTGGCTAGGGAATTGTCTATGGGAGGGGAATGAAGTGGGTCTTCAACTCCCCCAGCAAAAGCCTTTTAGGTTGAGTGTGAGTAATATCAGAGAACTAAATTTGTCCAGTGTGAACAAAAATGCTGCCAATATGAAACAAAAGTTATTGGCAAGAAAATGTTGCAAACATGGGTAAAGGGGGTAAATATTTTTTAGTAAAATAGTAATTCCTTCAATCCTTTTTAAAATGATGTTGATAGTAAATAGTATAGATAATATCAACCACTTTATCACCCAGACTGTAGGCTATTTAGGGATATAAAAGGCAAGAAAATATGCAGGCCTTCATGATATGACTTATAAGGAAGCAATGAATGCAGATATGTAGGGATTACTGCTCAGAGTGGTATATCTCACTATGCATATCAAACAGTGCACATTCTTGCCCAGAGTGGCTACAGACAGGTAAGGCATACATTAGCACTGCAATGGCATTTAAATCTGCATGGGATCATCATAAAAGACTTATACAATGATGGCATGGCAGAAAAGGGGTACCAACACAATCAAGTGGAAATTATAGGCAACAACACATAAGGATCTCCACACAGGAGCCCCTTTTGTTTATATGTTTTGTACCTGCTCATTTCAAATGTATTTGATTATTGTTATTTTGTCAGCATATATAATTGTGCCATATTTATGTGTGATGGCTTTGGGGCTGCGCTAAGTCCTTCTGAAAATGGATATGATCCCAATAGAGGCAACCTGGTAAACAAATTATAAATAAATAAATGAATGAATAAATAAATAAATAATCTATAATAGTAAAGAACTAAATGTATGGTTATAAAGATGTCAGACTAAACAGATCAGAGATCCTTTTCTGACATAAAATGAGACTACAAAGGTATGTGTTATAGAGAAAAGAACATGCATGATATTAGGAGAGAATAGACTTCAGAGTGACATAAGGAAGTACACATTCACAATAGAGCAGTAAATGCCTGCAGCAGATTTCTTGAAAAATAGTGTGATCAAATACAGAGGAGACATTCAAGAAAACCTCTATGAACCTATCAGAGCTATCTAGTTAGAGTTAAGGAGAAGAGAAGCCACAGTGTATGGGTTACAGTAATGGGGGTAAAAAGGAAAAGCTGGATGAATCCACAGTCAATACCTCTTACTATTTAGAGTCATAGAAAATGAATGAATGACCATTCTAACTTTCTTATGTTTTATATCTGTTGCATGATCATAGGAATTTTGCACCACAGCAACCATATGCTGCCTTTATGTTTTCTTTTTTTTTTTAATTCTTTTTTTTTTTTGGATGGAAAATTCATTCTTTACTGGCACATATACTGCCTTTGCATGAAGTTATTCTTACTTGAAGAGGGCTCTTTTTGTCTTATCTTCTACATACTTAATACATAAAGATGGAAAAAAATTACTGAGAAGACGTAAATGATCTTCTAAATGAGCAGGACTTTAGCACTGATTGTACTGTAATACTTGGCAATACCGCGTTTACACTGACTTCATTTTTTAATTACTTTTAGAGCTGCAATCACATTCTCATTTTGTAAATTAAACCAATAAACCATCTATCTTTGGAGTGCAAGGAACTGAGAACAGGAAGAAAAAAAGGTTAAGAGCACAATATCGACAAACAGTACCAACAAGTGCTGCAGACCTGATATGAAAATGCATGGTCTTACAAGGGTGCACTTGTATATATTTTGACATTTACGACTACTGTTGGTGGGACAACAAATTCCATCAGTCCTGGACTTTTACTGCCACAGTGCCACATTAAAGCTAAATGTGACATACTAATAATCTTTCATCTTTAATTGTCCCATTGCTGTTTATAAGAACATAATGTTCACACTTGTTTTGCAATGTGTGATTCAATGAGAAACACTGGTTAACATTTCCTTCCCTAAGGCTCAGAAGTCTGAGACCAATTTGTATTATACTTCAACTGCAGTTTAATGAGGGCTTTCTCTCTTTTCAATGTCAGCAAATAATCCTTCTTCAAGCATAGGAAAAGACTGATTCCTAATTGGTAATCTGCACCAGAATAATTGTCATGTAAGCCTCCCTTCATATTGAACATTGCTCATTCACCATGACCCCAATAAAGCCTGTATAAATAGATGTCTTTTCAGTGGCATATTTACTTGCCCCCTCCCAGGCAGGGCAAGGTTTACAACATAGCGGTCATACTGCGCCCTTGTTTGAAGTACAGACATCCTACATTACACATGCAGGATAATGAGATTTACGTGGCTGAAATGTCCAACTCTTTAATGTAAAATGATGAGCAAGTTCCAGAAGTGACAAGGTTATCTCATCTATTTCACCTTCTGTTATGAACAAAATAGTCATTCTTTCAGAATCTTTGGTAGTGCTTTTATTGTTTCACTTGCAGTACAATTACACCTGCACTAAAAGTACCTCAGCAGGTGTTTAGATGGCGATACTACTACCAGCAGCAATATTTTCTTTACTGAAAAAGGGTATAACGTTAGAAAACCTAGAATCTGGGGCAGGTGTTATACGCATATATCAACCCAGAATTTATGAGGATCTGTTTAAGATAAAGGTATTTACTAATGATGACTAGAAGCATAAACGCTACCCACATGTGATATACTAACTGCACAGAGTTTTTCACTGCATGGTAATTGAAGCTAATACAATACAGCTATAGGAAAGGCCTTTCATCTTCAGCCACTTAAGGAACTTAATTTTCTGAACAGACTGAATTAGGGACCGAATGGTTTGTTTGTTTGTTTGTTGAATACAGTTATCTGAATAATATTAGACATAAGAATCAAGCAAAAGTCAACGATTTTGCATTTAGTATGGCTTTACTGCAGACTAGAGATTTGGGCAAGCCAGGAAAAGAAAATTCAGCCTTCTTATGATTGTACACCGAATGCTGGTAACTTTGAGTGTCCATATATGCATGTGTGAATTACTGCCACATGGATGTGCTTGTGCAGATGGTGTTGGCTTTACCAAAGTAATATGCCATAGTGTCCTATGCTGTGGCTAGTGATGTTATAATTAGACCTGGTAGAGCAGGGACATGGGTATTCCAGGTATTCTCAAAATGACCTCGCATGCATTAAATCGGTATCCTTAAATGGTACGTCCACTACACCTTTATTGCATCATACACAGGCTCATGTGTTTATTAGGTGATGATTTTTCAAAATTCAATCCCCCTCTAAACCCCAAAAACACAGCAGTCTATGCTGAATTCCTGTCAGTAACTCTGTACAACCATGTCAATGGCTAATAGAGGGTTCTGTGCCTGCCAGAAGTAAGCACAGAACTAGACCCAGAAACAAACCACTCTGATGGCACCTCAAATTAAATAGGATATACAGCAAAAGGAAACAAAATATGGCAAAAATCAGGTAAGATAAAGATCCCTCCTCAAACTAAATAGCAACTAAGAGGGCTAATTATGCCAAGCAAAGCCAACTTTGAAGTTAGGATAGCCTCCCAGGTGAAATACAACCATAATGTCTTCTTCAGCTATGTCAGAAAACTCAAGGGCAGCACACAGCAATGTGCTGAACTAACAGTTAACGGTGCCACATTCACTGAGCTTGTGGGTATAGCAAACCTGTTAGTGGGCATATTAATTTCCAACCTACCCCCATACACACACCTCCTACCATTTCCCAAGATCTACCGTCAACCATAAGCCTTCCAGCTATAACTAGAGAGCATGTACTGGCTGCACTCCCAAAAGACAAGAATATGGCCTCAATGGGCCCAGATAACATCCTGTGATGCCTCCCGAACAGTCTAAAATGCAACTTGTCAGGGCCTTGGAGTCACTATTTAACTATAGTTAGCTGATGAATCTGGGAATCTTGAGGCAATGTTACAACTGCCTCATGTAGACAGACAACCCTCTCCTCCTCCCAACAAATTCCAACACATGTGAGAGATGCAACCATATAGCCAAACTGGAGGCTAAGCTCTCTCAACTCAGTACTGGCGTAACCAGTCAGGAGGAGAAGGAAACCACACTCACTACAATTCCAGTCTCACATAGACCTACTACAACAGCAAACCAAACACATAAACACACAAAAACATACTCAGAGGCTCTAAATAAAAATCTGCCTAAGCAGCAGAGACCTCCAAAACAGACACCCAAGCAACCGCTACCCCAAAACAAAACACGTGCAACACATAGCTCACAAAGCCAGTGTGCCGAACAGTCACAGCCCTTAAGGCTAAACAACACACCTGATACATTTGTAATAGGTGACTCTACCGTCAGACACACTGACATCCCGCTCACCAGGCTGAACAAGGAGAAGGTCACGGTGAGCTGTCTGTCGGGCGCTAGGATCCGCCACATAACACAAGCACTCAGGTCACTCCAAGGCAAGTACAAATATGACTCAGTCATTGTCCATGCTGGTGTGGATGACCTGAGACATACCTCCCTGGACTACATGAAAAGAGACATAGAGGAGGTCTCTGAGCATGTAGCCCAGGCTGGTATGACCCTGACCTTGAGTAGCATCTTACCCTCACCAAGAATGATGCCACAATATGAAAACAAGATGATCAATTTCAACAATTGGCTTAAGTATTGGTGTCATTCAAAGGGGATCCAATGCCAGTCAGCCTGGGATGACATGCTCGACAAGCCACGATGCTTCGCTAGGGACGACTTGCACCTGTCACCCCTGGGCTTTCGGATATTGGCAAAGGCTCTTGCTACCTCCATAGTGCCTTTTTTAGGCAAGGCTCAAAAGACAAGTCCACCTCCATAGGTATCACAAGGGATAAGAAACTAAGAGTAATGCTACTCAACGCCAGAAGTTTAAACCTCAAGATGCATGCACTCGAAACTCTCCTTAGCATGGAGAACATTGATATCTGTGCAGTAACAGAAACCTGGTTCAAGAATCCCGAGGGCACCCCAGCACTACCAGGTTATACCTCATACCATTCTTTTCGGCCCCAAAACTTGGACTGAACCACAAATGGAGGGGGAGTATCAATATTCGTCAAAGATAACCACACCTCCAGGTTGGTGGCACAGCACGAAGTATCAGAGACTATCCATGTGCAACTAACAATGGGTAAAACTGCCTTCCAGTTTATATCCTGCTACAGACCACCATCCCAAACCCAGGAGCCCCACTTGGCCTTCCTGAGAACACTGGAAAATAGGAAGGTCTCTCCAAACACCATTATATTGGGCGACTTCAACTACCCAAACATAGACTGGGAGCATTACTCTAGCTCCAACACCCTAGCCCAAAGGTTCCTAGAATTTATAAACTCAAATGCTATGGAACAACTTGTTACCACTCCCACAAGAGGGGAAAACATACTGGACCTGATCATCACCAACATGGGGACTCTATGCTCCAGACCAGGTGTATCCCTCACTGGTAAGATCAGACCATAAACTAATCTCACTGGATATTCATATCCCGACCCCAACCCCTGCCCAGAAAACCACAGTGAAAAACTTCTCTAAAGCAAATTTCACAATCCTCAAAACTGAGGTGGAATCCTTCAAAGCCCCCGGGCCTGTGGAAAATATGGCCCAGACCGCAGAATCCTTTATAAACGCATTCTATGAACACCTTCAGGAATGCATGGATCATGCAATCCCAAATAAAACCAAGACCCAATCCTCCAAAGGCAGATGTCCTGTCTGGTGGACCCCAGCCATAAACAAACTATACAACAGAAGGAGGAAGCTACTACATGATAGAGCAAAATCCAAAAAAGGGAAGGCATCTCTGATCAGTATTAGCAAAAAACTACTGGCACTCATAAAATCATCTAAGGCCAGCTTTGAGAGAAAAATTGCACAGGACACTAAGGATAATCACAAGGCTTTCTTTAGTTATGTTAGGAACCTGGGTGGGAATTCCCAGATATGCTCATAATTAGTCCAAAATGACAAAAAATACACCGAACCCACAGACATTGCCAACATCCTAGCTGACAGGTTCAGCGCAAACTTCTCCCCACCCTCCCCACCAAAAGGGCAAATATCTATCCCAGCAGAGTGTTGCCCCCCTGACATCTCAGATGCTCAGGTAAGAGCTGCCCTCTCCAAAGCAAAAAACACAGCATCATTGGGACCAGACGGTGTCCCGGGCTGCGTCCTACATGAACTCCAAGAAGAGCTAAACCCAAACATAAAACTACAGTTCAATCTCAGCCTCACTACAGGATATGTACCCAAAGAGTGGCATACAGCAACAGTGGTCCCTCTCCACAAAGGTGGTGCCTCAACGGATCCTGGAAACTATCGCCCCATAAGCCTGACTAGCTTGGTCTGCAAAGCTATGGAAAGGATCATCATGGACCTCATAAATAAAGATATTGGGGACCTACAGACACTGGATCCTACCCAGTTCGGCTTTATTAAGAGCAGATCCTGCCTCTTTAACCTGGTCAATTTCTTTGAAACAGTCACCAAAGCCATTGACGAGGGGAAGGTGGTCCACACAGCCTACCTGGACCTTGCAAAAGCCTTCGATACCATACCCCACTCGGGCATTATAGATAAGCTCACCAGCTTAAATATAAACCCCTATGTCACTAGATGGGTTGCAAACTGGCTCAAGGACAGAACCTACATGGTTAGAATTGCTGAAGCCATGTCAGACTCCAAGCCAGTTACAACTGGCGTCCCACAAGGCTCAGTCCTGGGACCTCTCTTGTTCGGTATATATTTCTCGGAGGTACAGGCCAACATGGAAGGACTGTGGCTGACCAAGTTCGCAGATGACTGCAAACTGGGCGCCAGAATCGACTCTCCAGCCGACACAAGCATCCTCCAAAAGGGCCTCATAGAAACAGACAACTGGTGCCAGAGCCATGGCCTCAAGCTAAATGCCAAAAAGTGTATAGTCATCCCCTTTGGCAAAAAACAAAGTGCCCACAAATTACCACATAGGTGGTAATCCATTAAGTACAGAAGAAGTAATTAGGGACCTGGGGACCCAAGTTGATAGCAATCTCTCATTTGACAGCCACATGGCCAAAGTGGTTAGAAAAACATTTTATATAGCCCACCTAATCATGAAGGGATTCACATCTAGATCAGGGGAGGTCATCGTGCCTCTTTACTCATCCTCATCAGGCCCATAATTGAGTACAATGCCCCTTTTGGGATGTACCTTACCAGACACCTGCAGCAACTGGAAAGACCTCAAAAGTACCTCACCAAGAGGATCAAAGGGCTCAAACAGATGCCATATGCTGCCGGTTAAAGAAACTCCAGCTCTACTCAGTGGCATACCGCCTGCTCAGAGGCGATCTGTGCCTGGCGTATAAAGCCATGTCCAACCCGGAATTAATGGACATACTGCACCTCAGAAAATCCAAATCCCATCAAGCTACGTGCTCGAGAGACTTGAACCTCAGCACTGAAATAAAAAGGACATGCTGGAGGGACAGATTCATAACCCAGAGGCTCCCTTCACTCTGGAATAAAATCCCAGTCCAGGTTAGGCAGAGTCCCTCATTGACTCTCTTCAAGAGGAATCTTGATGAGTGGATGGGAGATCATAGGTTTACCCTGGGTATCACTTCTGTGTCACTGTTAGACAGAGGCACAGTATACTAATCTCGAAAAAGGGCATAGCAAAATGAATTTAAAATGGGTGGCGAAAGCCAAACACACTCTGGCTAGGCTTATAAATGCCCTAGGGCAGATAGCCTAGTATGAACCTATGAACCTACATAATAAAGGACTGCAATACTCATGCCCTTAATAAAGGAGGGCCTTCAACATATCCTGGAAACTACAGACCTAGTAGCCTGATTAATCTTATTTGCAAATCCATGGAAAGAATTGTCATGGAAAATATCAACTAGGATTTAGAAAACCTCCAGACACTGGATCCATCTGAGTTTGGCTTTGTCAATGGGAGGTCATGCTTACGGAACCTGCTGGACTTCTTTGAAAAGGTCACTAAACGAGAAAGCGGTGCATACTGCCTATCTAGGTCTGGCTAAAACATTTGATACAATAATCCATTCAGGCATTGTCAACAAACTTATGAAACTAGGTATAAACCCATTTATAATATGATTGGTAGTTAAGTGGCTCACTGTTAGCACCAAAGAGGTTAGGACTGGTGAGGCCACCTCCACAAAGAGGCCAGTCACCATTGCAGCTTGGTCCTCTCCTCTTTAAAATCTACATCTTGGAGATCAAAGCCAGTGTCAGAGGCCTCTGGCTAACTGAGTTCACAGAAGTTTGCAAAATGGGCACAGTCACTGAATCCCCCCAAGACAAGACCACCCTTCAGGAAGGTCTAACAAAAACAGTTGGTGCCAAAGCCATAGCTTAAAACTCAGTGCCAAGAAATACATTATAATACCTTTTGGGAAGTCAGACACCCTAGGTAACATCATTAATAAAACATCCCTAAAGGCTGATTCACTAGTCAGGCATCTGGGAACTCATGTAACCTAGCCTTCAACCAACATGTGTCCATCGTAGTAAGAATTTCCTTCTATGTTGCTCAACTTCTAAGCAATGGTGTGGCATCTAGGTCCAGAAAGATAATCTTACCACTACATTCAGCCCTCATCAGACCCTTCACACAGTATAATACCAGGATTTGCAGGTAGAAATGAGGGCAGTGTGGAAGAAGGATATCCAGACAGTTCCAGTAGTAGCAGGAGCAGTAGGTCTAATAAAAAATAATTTACAGTCATACTTAGATATGTTACTGAGACACGTAACTCCATATAAACTGCAGAAGGAGTCATCACTGGGCATATTGCAGGTGCTTTAAAGAGCAATTTTGGCTGACATCAAAGACTGAAACAATACTAATTTCATGAACTTTAATCATACTTTGACTTATGAATGGGGTCCATTGTCATCATGGTATTAGAAACCCAAAAGTCTTGGAGAAATTAAAAAGAGAGAAGCCCCCTTTGGTATGTATCTGACCAGACACGTGCAACAACTGGATTTTCCACAAAGGTTCCTTAGAAAAAGAATACAGGGAGTAAACACAATGTCCTATGCTGATCACTTCAAAAGTCCTGTCTCTTTACTCAGTATCATACAGACTTCTGAGAGGTGACTTTTGCCTGGTGTACAAAACATCCCTGGACCCTGTTTTGATGAACCTTTTGCACATCCACAAAACAAACAGTATCAAAACTACTAGATCAAAAGATTTAAATTTTGCTTTTGACATAAATAGGACTTGTTGAAGAGACAGATATGTTTCTCATAGAATTCCCATTCTCTGGAACAGGCTCCCCATCCATTTGAAGCAGAGTTCCTCCCTAACCCTATTTAAGTCCAACTTGGACCAATGGATGGGTAATTGAAAATTCACCACTGGCCTGCTGCCTATATCTCTGATGGACAGAGGCAGTCAGTAAATCACCCCCATATAAATCAGATTTGTGGGTCAGTAACATCTGGATTGCACCACTAGTCTTATAAGGACCCTAGTGGTCATTAGCCTAGTATACACCTATGGACCTATTAACCTATTAACCTGTGTATATAATGCAGTGTTCCTAACAGGACCCTCATAACCACACAGGTAAGAGACAACAGCTGCCATATCCCACATGCCTGGTAGGGCAGCATTTGGTGGTGATCCATGCCAGGGCACATGATCTGCCCAGTGGCCCTAATGATATGGCTTCCAGCCTGCACAGGAACGGGCATGAGATGTAAACAATGACAGACAGAAACACCTGCTGCAACCACTGCCCTCTCAGACAGAATCACCTATTAAGTGTTGCACACTGCACTTATTTTACATTTTATCTGTCAGTACTTCTTTGTTTGCCAACATCATGCAGTTACTCTGTGTAAATTATTTTACCCACTATTAAAGCATTTTATGTTTCTAATTAGGGACGTTTTTGAGACATGGACTTTCTCCTGTTATGTTAAAAAAGAAGTGAAATAAATGTAACAAAGCAGAGCTGTATTTCTTATCTACTGTGATACTGGCTGTGCTGCCTCCATACATCCTAATGTGATACGTTGGCCATCTTCATGAGTTGGAGACCTTTATCAATTACTGGACGGGTATTTTACAGAAAATTTGGGATTCTGGTGCTATATCCATGCAGCATCATCCCAGACGTTATAGGGAGTTTTCACTTCATGTTCTTGCTTCCTATAACTGTTGAAGTGCACGGCCATCCTGTAACATAAGAAATCTGATAGTGCCCACTAAATACTCTGATGTTAAAAATCTGCACGTTTGCCACGATGGAGTGTACTCCTTTAGTGTTTTTCGAAACAAAACAGCCAGTGAACAATTATCTAGTCCTGTACCATCCCACCCCCATCATTTAGTATGAAAAAATATTTGGTGACATCCTTATTTCATATGATTTTATCATTCCCACATACTTTGCCACAAGGTGCATGGAATTTTAAATGTTTTACAATGAGAAAAACTACATTTTTTTATCTAAATGTGTGATCATTGTTCAATTACAATTCATTAGTTTGCAAAACTAATGCCATGCTGCTTACAGAGAATAATTAATGAACTCACTCATAGTACAGGAGAGAGTTCAGTCTGTTAGGCTGATTGAATGTCAGCAGTCATGACATACTATTTATTTATTTATATATTTATTTCTCCTTTGATAACTAGAAAAGGCTGACTGAGCCAATGGCCCACTTTCAGTGGAGACCCAGGGAGAAAAGCTCCACAACAGATTCAAAAATATGTATACAGTAGTTGAGAAACTATATGCAAGGAAGAGAAAGCCTTGCAACAGTTTAATTGTTTTACAATGAGTTGGGTTGACAGGCTCAACAAAAAAACACACAAAAACATATTAAATTAATCTTACACATGACACTACTGCAGTTTATCATAACACCTCTGTCGTACTGCAAGTTGTTTGCATACGTTGTGTTATTTTGCTTTGCTTAGGTGTGGATTTCACTAAGTAATATGCTGTCTGGTGCACAGACACGAGTTCTGTGCTCAGACTTCTAGCTAATAATCCTACCACTGTATGACTCTTGATCACCTTATCTACTATGATTATGTCTGATGTGCCACATTATTGCAACAATTGTCAGTGTGAACTGGATACCACTTCATTACTGCTATATCTGGCATTTAGACATCATTTTACTGTCAGTGACCTACTGTGGTAATGAGATGTGTGCACATGCATGGCTGCTCTTACAATATGGCAGAGTTGGTCACTGTGATGGCTTCATGTGCTGAGAACATTTTGTAATGTTCTACTTTAGCCATCCCTACCTTGGAAATCTTGTTCAGCTGCTCGTATACCATTTCTCCAGTGTACACAATCTGGGTATAGGCAGGGTTATCTGCATCTTTGTCTTCTGATTGTGGATGCTTTAGGGGTTTGAAAACTGTTGGTTGCAGGGATTACCCAGTATTTCCAGTAAAATGAAATCTGGGCACTCATATCATATTCACGCCTGTCCTAATTCATTAACTGTGATACGTTCACCAGGTATGTAGCCATTGTTAGATGTACCTTAACATCCACTAGGCTGCCAGATGTACACTATGTACATTATAGTGGAGGCAAACACTACGGTCTGTGAACATAAAATTAGTATCAGTCACAACTTGACAATGGATGCATTAGTGTTCCTTGTGGTTGAGCTACTACCCCATCATGCATGCAGTCTATGGTCACATCTACCAAAGACATACCAGCAGCTCTGTGAAAGGCCTGCATGGTGGAATGATATCCTTGATGGGTTTGTGAGACTCTGATGCACTTATCAATATTTCTACCAAGACAATCAGAAAGATGGTTATTAACTTGGATACTAAGGTCTCTGATATTCATAAAGTGCTACTAGGTGGCTTTTGAAGGTGCCTGTGGTTGAGATGCATAACACTGTGGATGCATCAGTCCCTGATTAGATGTACCATCCAAGGCCAACATGGGATTCTGGGCTACCCAGATTGAGTATTTCCCTATTATCTTCCTGTCTGCACTATATTTGTCAAGGATTCCCTGGACTGTCAAAGTTGGAATGAGCCTCCACCATACCTCTCAACCATACCAAATTTACCGGTATTTACCTGTTTTGAAGTCAAAATAATGGGTTACCACGCATTTCCGAGTGGTCCCTTTAATTCCCAAATTTTCCTTTTTTTTTTTTTTTTTTTCTGCTGTCATCACGTGCAGAGGCTTGCAAAGTTGACATCAGCTTCACGAACAGACTGCCAGCCTGTCAGCTTTCTGCTTAGCCGGAAGGGTGTGTGCAAAAGCCGCAGCATGGTTGTACCAAGGAGAGTCAAGTAAGCTATTTTATTCATATGCTAATTGGGCGGAAAGACACGTACAGCTGAAAGAATTTGGTATTAAATTAAATCCCAATAAAATGTGTTGTTTTCTTTGTATTTTAATGAGTACTATTTTTTAAAATCATGTTGGTGTAGTGTTCGGCTGTAGTTTGGGGCAACTATGAAACTTACTGGTAAGAGTTTTGGCTACATTGTTGGATGCTGTAGTTAGTCCTTGCAAAGTTGATTGCCCGTTGTATAAGTGGTGCATGTAGTATAAGTGTTCCTTCGAGGCTACACCAAAGATGAGAACTGGGAGCCTGTATTCTTAATTTTGCACACTCCATTACTAGGACTGGAGTTTAAAAAAACAAACTGGAGTTTTGTCATTGGAGGTCTGTGGATCTCTTTCTACATACCTATCTAACTTTGTGAGTAGATGAGTATAGTTTTACTTGGAGTGGCATGCTAAGTTCAGAACTTCAGGGATTATGTCTTAAGTCCCAGGAAAAGTAACTCGGTTGCAATCTAACATTACGCATTTAAGATTAATTTTATGCCGAGCGTTGGAAGAAGCAAAATTTCTGAAGACCTGGATAATTTCTTTAATTTTGAAAGGGACAGCTATTAACTATGACTTCCATTTGTTATAGGATTCTGAAATAAGTTTAAAGCCTTTTATCTTAATGGTATGCAGTAGAAAAAGAGGTTCTCCCGTTCGATTCTCGGCTGGAGCGCCTTCTGTGTGGAGTCTGCATGTCCTCCCCTCGGTTGAGTGGCATTCGAAAGACATGTGCAGAATGGGCGTGCCTTTGTTGAAGTTTGGGCATCGAGCTGGCACCTCGATGACAGCACCATAAAAATCTACTGTCGATCATTAGCGGACTGGAGTTCTGCTGTGGCAACCCCTAACCGGGAAAAGCTGAAAGAAGAACAACAACATTTAATGTAGTACAACAGCTGATAGTTGAAGTGGTAGTTTACCTGCCTGTCCAAACTAGTGTAATGAGTAAACTGGAAGTATTGGATTGTAGTTGAGATAAAAATCTAAAGGCACTGTTTCTTGTTGAAGTGGTCTTAAGTAAAAGCATTTTGTGGTATCGTGATTCCTAAGGTGAAAGTAAATGCATCCTCGGCGGTCCCTGTTGGCTGTTTTTTTTTTTCATCTGTGGTGGTACATGAATGTTGTGAAATTGACTTCCTTGTGATAGAATGGTTTAAGTCCAGTTCTCTACTCTTGTTGTATTAATAAGCTGTTTTTACATTTTCTTCAGTAATAGCTTCAGTTTCTTGGGCTTAGCTCCATCTTCCCCTTGTCTCGAGTGGCTTGCAAAGAGTGCAGACAACTCAGCCACCTGAATTTTGAAGTTAGTAAGCTGCAAAACTAACGTGTAATGGGGAAACTTCTTTTTTTACATCTTAAAAAAATGTTCCAGTTGAGGTTTAACACCTTAATTATTAAAACAAAGGAAATGACCATTCTGTCATCTCATAGTTTGGTGGCTAAAGGTTAGAAGACCATGTTGAGTTAATTGAAAACAGATGAAGTCAAGAGAGATTACTGCAATTTCTTAGCCATTTTCATTTTGATAGTGTTATGATTGTATGGAGTAAATGTAGGCTTAACAGTCTGTTAAGCATTTTTCAAGTGTTGCAACAGATTATGCTTTTTTGCCCAGATACTATTTATTAGTCTTGCAGCTTATAAGGTGTGCACCCCAAGACTGAAATGTTGGTGTAGTGTTTTACCAGAGCACTAAGATCTATGAGAAACAAATGCTGCTAGTCTCTCTATTTATGGACAGCACTTTTTGCCTGTCCCATGTAGTGCACCTGATAATGGTCACATGTCTTCTTTTGTGCAGGTCTAGTGTTGGCTGAACATTACAGTCCAAGTTAAGATAACCTTATAGTCATTTTAGCTGTGAATGTTCAGTGCTGTGGTAATGTGGTAGACAATAGTTGTAGTCCATGTTGTTCTGGGTTGCACAGCTGGTATGATTTTTTTTTTCTTTCCCCCAGCAAGTGCCTTTGTCATTTCTGTAGTTTTAACCCAACTTGCATCCTTTAATTGAGTTTGGGTGGTATGTATTGACTTGCCCATGCTGAAGGTTAGTGTTTTGATAGCATATTGGGAATGGAAGCAGTGTCGCTTCAGGATTTCCTAAGAGCATTATATACTGCACCTGCAGTTTAACCAAAATTCTGTAGCCCTTGACAGGGTTCCCTGAATGGGTAGTACATCTGTACACAAAGATTTTGGTGTTCAACCATTGCTGCACATTACTTTATCATGCTACATTTATTTATTTAGTTGTGCTGGCCGAGTTTGCTTATCTGTCTGGAATTTTGCTGTTGCTGCTGCATTTTTAATGCCCATGGGAGTTGCTACATCCACATATTTATTTATGCTGGCCAAGTTTGCTCACTTTTATGCTGGCTTTATTTAGTCTGTCTGCCCAAGGTTGCTACATTTGCTGGCCGTGCAAGTTTATCGTGACTTGCTACGAAAGACAAACCAAAAGAATTTTGGATAAGGGAATGTTAATTATGACAGTCAGTCAATTCTCAAAACTCTGTTTTATTTTCACTTCCAAATTCTGCAGAAATAGCTAAACAACTTTGTACCTATTTAGAGACCATCAGTATTAGCAGTAAATTAACATTTTCCAGCTCAGGTCAGGTGCGCTCTTCCACACCATCCTGTGTAATGTTCTTTTCTGAGTTAAACTGCTCAACTTAATAATTTGCAAAATTATAACTTGCACTTGCTGGGAAATTACTTCCTCCACCCCATGTTAATGGCTTCTCTGCTAGCTTGTCTTTATATATGCTTATCGGGAAGTTATTGATATCAAGCCCACACTACAAGGGAATGACCTTCAATTGCAGTCTTTCCAGTCAACAGCTGTCAGTCTATTGCCATTTGGCATCATCTTTCCAAAATTAAATATCGAGCATTATAAGATTAAGGAACTTATTTTACTATAGCAACTTTTATATGCAATCACTCTGGGGCCATATTTTGGTTGTCTGTTCTTCAGTTTGCGTTTGAAAGTTGGAATCCCACAATTCAATTGGAGCAGGTGGGGTTACATAATTATGTATGTAAATTTTATATTAATCAGCGTACAGATGTGTACCTATTTTTCTTGGGGCTTTTTAGGTCATGCTTTAGAATAATAGTGAAATCATTCACTATTATTTTTTGCTGTTTAAAGGTCTCAGTTCTGTGTCTAAACAGGTATCTTTTTTGTAAGTTAGCAATCTGCACACAGCACTTTTAAACTGAGAAAGCTTGTAAGTTGACTTCATTAGCATGTTTCTGAGAGACACTCGTGTAAACTGTTGGTACTGTGTGTTCCAATGTAGCATCATCTTCCCCCAAGGAGCGCACTTTCAGAAGTGAACGATAATATAATGTAGATCATGACACTATGAAAATTAAAGTGCCGTTCAAGAAAACAAAATCAGTGAGTTCTAATACTCTGTTGCATCTTTGAAGGATTTTTGCATGATGGCTTTGTGACTTGCACACCCCCCCCATGTGGGGTGATACATCTCCCACACCTTCTAGTTACATAAAAACTGTGATCACTATACTTCTGAGTAAAGACATATTCCAAGATACAACCTCCGAATTAGTATATATTATGATTTTCATACTTTCAATCATCTCCTCCTTCCAAGAATGGGTTGCTAATAGTTCCAAAGATACCCTTGAAATACATGGTAGATGTTCCTTTACCTACATAGGTCTGCCTCTGTGAAACTTAGTGCCTTTAGAGATTTCACTAAGTGAATCTGAGGCCTCAGTTTTAGGACAGCCCAAAAACAGTGTCTGTACAAAAGGTAAATCTTTAGTCCATTGGACAGAGTGCGACTAAACATTAGATATAATTTCAGGGAAGTCATTGACTGAGTCACTACACAGTTGTACTGCAATTTATATATTTACTTTTTCTTCTAATCATTGTAGTTATTCGTTAATCTTTATTTATTATATAGTATTTATTGTATGCTTTGAATGCTCTTGTATTTGTTTAGGTGAACTCAAGCACTTAAATTGATAAATCTAAATTAATAAACTTAAATGTTTGGCTCATAGTCATTTTCTGCATCATCTACCATTTGTATACTCTTAAAAAGTGTGACTACACCCTTAGTTGTATCTGTTTCCAGAATTTCACACTAGGTAGTCATTTTCTGATTTGGAGACTGTCTACGGCAATAAAACAGGCCAATTCAAGTAGAAATAATGGGAGGGTGGCCTAATGGTTAAGGTGTTTGCCTTATAAACACAAGGTACATGGTCTGAATCTCACAGGGGATAATTGGCTAGGCTTAAAATGGCTCGCAAGGGCAGTTAGCCTAGTACTAACCTATGAACCTAGTAATGTAGGATAAATATTATGGCATGGCGTATTCCAAAGATGGCCAGTGATGCAACTAAACATGTACATGAAGTATTATAAATAAAGCAGTGATACACATTTAAATCGGAACATCTGCTGAAAATGAAAAGTCTGACAAATCATTTGAAAAGACTGCACTCTGTACTTTCACAGAATTTGCAGTTGTGATCATTGGTAATCCTACCAGAAATGTGTTTGATTTGGGTAAATGCCCTCCATTTGAGATAATTAAAAAATGCAAGAAATACCCAGACAGTAAGTCTTCACCATGTAACACCTTAACCTCTTGTAGTGGAGGCCAATGGGATATATACAAATGATGCCTTAAGGACATACCAATGTTTCGGCTACATGGCTTATGAATGCCCATGACAGATGTAGACATGCCATGTTTCAGACTTTTTTTTTGCTTGTTTTTTGACATTGTCAGTACAACATAAAAGAATTGTTCAGCTATATTCTAGAAACACAGAGCTTTAAAACCAAGCCTGATGTCCACAAACATTAGGATGACCTGTACAAACAAAGTAAAAAAAAACAGGAATTAATTGCTTATGGAAATATTGCTTATTTTCATAAAAATACCAGGTATTAATTGTTTATGGAAATATTGCTTATTTTCATAATTGCGAAGACATATTTCTATATAAACTTAATAATTAAAGCATCAAGTGACTTACAATTATTGCATGCTATCAGGTGAAATCCTAGATGCTTGTAAAGAAAATTGTCATTGACACTTGCATGTAAGTTGTACATCTTGAAAGATAATCAGGGTTATTTATGTTGGTAATTATACAAATAAGCATACATTTTCACATTCCTGTAAATATCTCAATAAACATGCACTCAGAGAGGAATTTCTTGCAGTTGTGTGAAATCGTATGTTGGTTTACAATGGTATCTAACAATCTATGTCTAGGTTATACTGTTTCCAAGATTTGACAATCTGTGAAATTATAGCAAAATATAGTGTGGAGTTTGTGTGCATTATAATATATTATATTATTTAGCAAAAGACTATGAATGCACTATTATCACTATAAAGAATAGTCCTTACTGATAACATTGCTATTTGTATATTTTAATAGCTCACAATGATCACAAAGTAGTTACATTTGTTTATCTTATGCTTTTTAAGTAGATTTTTCAGAAAATACTCTGGAATATAAGTTTGTGTGAGTAGGTGGCTAGAGGTATGCCATTCCACACCACATAACTGTTAGAGTTAAATAATAGCACAGTGGAACTTTATTTGGTACTTTTCCATTAACAGGGCAACACTCAAAATGTGCTTTATATCAATAATTTCAATGTCACCATTAGGTCCATTATCCAGGTTTGTAGCACTCACCTTAACCGCAACATGGACCTTATAAATAAAGATATTGGGGACCTAATCCTACCCAGTTCGGCTTTGTTAAGGGCAGATACTGCCTCTTAAACCTGGTCGATTTCTTTGAAACAGTCACCAAGGCCATTGACAAGGGGAAGGTGGTCCACACAGCCTACCTGGACCTCGCAAAAAAGTGCGATACAATACCACATAGGTGGTAATCCATTATAGATACAGAAGAATTAATTAGGGACCTGGGGACCCAAGTTGATAGCAATCTCTCATTTGACAACCACATGGCCAAAGTGGTTAGAAAAACATTTTATATAGCCCACCTAATCATGAAGGGATTCACATCTAGATCAGGGGAGGTCATCGTGCCTCTTTACTCATCCCTCATCAGGCCCATAATTGAGTACAATGCCCCTTTTGGGATGTACCTTACCAGACACGTGCAGCAACTGGAAAGACCCCAAAAGTACCTCACCAAGAGGATCAAGGGGCTCAAACAGATGCCGTATGCTGCCCGGTTAAAGAAACTCCAGCTCTACTCAGTGGCATACCGCCTGCTCAGAGGCGATCTGTGCCTGACGTATAAAGCCATGTCCAACCCGGAATTAATGGACATGCTGCATCACAGAAAATCCAAATCCCATCGAGCTACGCGCTCGAGGGACTTAAACCTCAGCACTGAAATAAATAGGACATGCTGGAGGGACAGATTCATAACCCAGAGGCTCCCTTCACTCTGGAATAAAATCCCAGTCCAGGTTAGGCAGAGTCCCTCATTGACTCTCTTCAAGAGGAATCTTGATGAATGGATGGGAGATCATAAGTTTACCCCGGGTATCACTTCTGTGTCACTGTTAGACAGAGGCACAGTATACTAACCTCGAAAAAGAGCATAGCAAAATTAATTTAAAATGGGTGGCGAAAGCCATACACACTCTGGCTAGGCTTATAAATGCACTAGGGCAGATAGCCTAGTATGAACCTATGAACCTATGAACATAATTTGTACCATTCTGTTCAAAAAGCTTCACTTTATAAATGGATTGATTACAAATCGGAGCATTATCATTGGTGTCTTGAACAGTTACTTGAACTACTGCTGTTCCAGTTCTTTGAGGTTCACTGCCATCTAGTGCGGTCAGTTGTAATGACATTTTACATGCCTTCTCATAATCTAGCTGCTTTACCAGTAAGATCTCAACATGTTTGCTCTGATCATTTCATCATTCACATCTGAAACTTCCACTTCTGTGTGGAACAGTTGTAAGGGGTTTTCAATTAGAAGCTGGAAGTATAGTTTGCATTTAGGTGTCTGTCCACAGATTTGCTCTCCGTCTAATCCCGTTCATTACCCCCGTCCGTTCATTACTCTTCCGGTAACGGGGCAACACTGCCCCGATTTTTAATCAATCCATTTATAAACTGAAACTTTTTTGAACAGAATGGTAAAAATTCTATTTCAGTTAAGGTGACTGCTACAGACCTGGAGAATGGACCTAATTGTGACATCAGTTATGCAGTATCTCATATTTCAGAGCCAATTAGACATCTTTTCAAATTAAATAACAAAACCAGCAAAATAACTGTCACTGAGGCACTCGATTTTGAGGATACAAACCATAATCAGATGGAAGTGCAAGGCATAGACAGTGGAGGCTTGACATCATTTTGTAAAGTCGTTCTTGAAATTATCGATGTAAAGCACATTTTGAGTGTTTGCCCTGTTAATGGTCATTTACGTTTGTTTGTTAATCATAACCAGTGTGTGTAAAATGTATAGTTTACAGCTTTTTTTCTTTTAAATGTTATTCATTTAATTATTTCACACACATGTCAATATTAATATGAAAAATAGATGGTTTCACAGTACATTCACAGCTCACCAACCGCATTTCAACTGTTGCAAACGAGACGAAAAAAATGCTGTTGCCCTCTTAACAGAAAAGTACACTTTATTTTTGTGTCTTATCTTCAGTTTTAAGAATGTCCTGTGATAAAAGAGTGTGTATTGTGCATGCATCTATTCTTTGAAGTAAAGATTATCCTGGGCTGGGTTGCTGTGAGGAGTGTCTGTGGTTGTCATGCGTCCTTTATTCGTAAGCTTTATTATTAGTCCTGCGTTAATTAACATCAAATGTAAAAGGTTTAATCTTAAATTGTAGTTTATTCCATTTTAGGTTTGTTGCAGAATTTTAAGATGCGGTCAGTGAATTTGTGATATGCATATTAGAAGCTAGCGCTACAGGGAAGATATTTGTTGACAGATAAATCCTCAGGAATATGAACTAATGTGAGATTAGTTGCATAAATCCTGAAATTTGTGCATGACTATTACATTTTATAGCTGTCTTGGGCAGTCCTTATATAAGCAAATAGCTTCCATATATAAGAGCAGGCACGTTTTCATTTGCTGATACACACACCATCACAACAACTTGTTTTAAGGTTTCACTTTAAATCCAGGTCTGCAAGTTGCTTTTTCTTTAAACTACATGAAGCAGCTACAGGATGTTAGTGTGCTCGCATTTTTAATGTAGTTATTTATATAATTGTTTCAGCCCTGGAAATGGTGAGCAAGTATTAAGCAAAAACAACTCTACAATGCTTTCACGGGATCTGGGTTAGTAAACAACTTAAAACATACCTTAGTACCTGGATTGTAGAGTGGGATTGTCTTTGTGATATGCTTTAATGTTATTTAGAATGCATTTTGTACTATATGCTGACTTCTAACCCATTTATTCTACTTTTACAGGTTTTCTGCTGATCTTTTTATTGACAGAAGAGCTGATATCTGGAATTCCAGAACTGTCTCCTAGTTTACCATTTCAGGCCTACCTGGCAGACACTACCACGGAAACCATGGTAATGCCCAGACAAAGTGACTTTCCCAGCAGTACAGCAGGCAACCACAGCTGGCAGAGAGCCCAGACTTCAGATGGAAACTCTTCACAAATTCTTCAGGGATCCCATATGCCCACAAATCCGGGTACTGACATTGTTGAGCAAACTGTTCCTAGCATAGATACCACCTTTCATTCAGAAAAGACTTCTGAGAAAACAACACTGTCACCAAGGTGGCAGGAAAGCCCCCGCATTAATTATAGTACAGTTATGGACTTGCATTATTTGTACAACCACACTACTTTACCTTCAGAGCAGGTACATCCACAGGAGATCTCTTCATTTTACAAAGGCAACACCACAGAGTCTACAACATTGCATAATAGATTGCACCCCATCTTTTCTATAAGAGTATCCACCACAAAGCATCAGTATCAGCCTGCGTTATATTCTTCAACACCTTCCCATAATATTACTGTGACAAATAATCCAAAAGACTTAAACATATCAGTGAACAATGACATCCTACAGGGCCTTAATAAAACAGGGATTGCGAATCAGTCAGTAGTTGCTGAGGAACATAAGTTCATTAGTGCCTCCCCAAATGCCCAAGCATCTGGTCCAGAAACAGTGACTGTGCCTTTTAAATCAGCCTTCTACTCCAGACAGAACAGCTCCAGTGAAAATGTTTCTTTAAGATACAGTCATCAAGCCTCAGCTTCCACTCCTGATACAAACCTTCAAACTATGTCTGTATTGGAACCTGCTTCTACCCATGACATTTCTTTTCCTTCAGCTCCATTAGAGCCAACCAGTAAAACATCCTTGGCAATGTCAGTTACTCCAGCAAATAAAGACTCATCTCAAAGTATTTTACCAGAAGCAACAACAGAAGTCACCACTTTCATTTCAACAGCGGGAACAATGGCAACAGGAAATTTTCTTAACAGACTAGTGCCACCAGTAACTAAGGGATCTAGTGTGCCTGGAAATATTTCCCACATCGCTGAAGTGGATAAACCCCACCAGAGAGCAACAATCTGTCTCAACAAAGTGGACATTGCTTGGATTATTCTAGCTATCAGTGTTCCGGTTTCGTCCTGTTGTAAGTATGCTGTTTTTTTTTTGTTTTTTGTTTTTTAATTGTATTCTATGTTTCTATTTAAAGAGGCAGACAAGAAAGACTTATTGTACATCTGAATATCTAACATTGTAAAAAGGACAATGAATTATTTTTCTGCCAACACATTACCAGACATCGTAATTACAATGTCTCCTTTTACAAATATTTCATTACTATAACAAACCCTTCCTTAAAACTACAGCTTTCTAGACACTGCCCAAGTAACTTCTTTTTTCTGTTTTCAAATCATTGTAGCTAATCAGCTCAAATTACAGGAACATGCATTCTTCTCCTTTGTCTGTGTTATGATTACTTGTAAGGTAAGTCACACAACTGTTTGATAGTGAACAGCACATTCCATTAGTACAGTACTTCAGTTGGTCACTATGAAGTAATGTACGGGCAAACTGAATTCATATGCTAGCAGTGGGCTTAGATATTCATTTGTCCTGGAGTGTTAGTCCGAAGTAGAGTGATAAAGGATGCACCAGTTCATTTTTTCAGAGCAGAATGAATTGTGATAAATGGAAGATGTGAGCAAGAAAAACGGCATATGGATGGCATCAGGGGCAGGTAAACAAGCACAAAAGACAGATGAAGATCAGCAGGGGTGGTGCTGACACAAATTGAGTGGACCCAAGGGAAGGAAACCAAAATGGGGGATAAAGTGGGGTGCTGACTGATTACCAAGCTCCACACTGCTTCACCCAACCTGAGTTCAGTCACATCTGTGACCACCCTGGTGGCTGGATCATACCATTGTTGGCCTGCTGGTCAAGGCCAGGCAGCTGTGTAACTGCTAGTTGAAGGAGGACATGCTCCAGGCTCCCAAAGCAGGTGTCCATTCATTGATCAAGATCTTCACAGGCATTCTACCCCTGCCAGATGGCATAGCAGGATGTGCTGATGGCAGCACTCCACAACTCCTGGAGACAGATCACCACGGGGCACCAGAGAACCCTCCAGGTTACCTACTGCTAGATGGCCTACATCACTCTGCAAAAAGGCTGGCCTGGAAACAGCTGGGAATTCTGGTGATGGTAAAACAGGAGCATGGTATGGTTGCTGCTGCCACAACTCACCCACTGCTGTGGCAGACACTGAGTAAAATGTGAACGAATGTACATGGAAAAAAAAAAAAAAACAATAGAGAACAAATGAAATGTGAAAAGAGAACATCAATAGAGACAAAACACAAAAGCAAAAGAAGTTACCGGTAATGTGAGCTACAGTGGGGGGTCAGTACAGTGAGGCATAAAATGCTGTTAAGTATGAAAACAAAACATAATATATAAGCTAGGGAAACAAGTAGTATAGTACTATATATGTATAAAACTCAGGAGCAAATTCTACCTAATCAGTGCACCTGTGTGTGTGGCATTTAAATAGAGTATGATTTGCAAAGACTGACCACAAGGACTAGGGAGGATGGGCTGAACAACGTCATGAGCCTTAAGTGTTCAGCCCAAAGGATCTTACCATTTGGTAGCAAACACAGTGACTGTGCAATGCCATGGAGACACATCCTACCAGATATGGTGTCCATGCCATGGAGACACAGCCATAGATGTCCTACTGTAATACACAGACACAGTACACCAGATATGGTGACCATGCCATGAAAACACAGCCTACCACACATGGTGACCATGCCATGGAGACACAGCCTACCAGACATGGTGACCATGCCATGGAGACACAGCCTACCAGATATGGTGACAGTGCCATGGAGACACAGCCTACCAGACATGGTGACCATGCCATGGAGACACAGCCTACCAGACATGGTGACCATGCCATGGAGACACAGCCTACCAGACATGGTGACCATGCCATGGAGACACAGCCTACCAGACATGGTGACCATGCCATGGAGACACAGCCTACCAGATATGGTGACAGTGCCATGGAGACACAGCCTACCAGACATGGTGACCATGCCATGGTGACACAGCCTACCAGACATGGTGACCATACCATGATGACACAGCCTACCAGACATGGTGACCATACCATGGTGACACAGCCATAGATGTCCTAATCTAATACACAGAGCCCATGGACATTTAGTGGTATTAACATACCATAACACAGGATAGCCACCACCGAGCATCAAATAACAGTCTGACAGATGCATTCCCATGGTATCTCAAGTGTAAGTGGCACTGGTAAGGGAGTTTGAATGGATGATGGAAAAGTAAGATGTGGCAGACAGAAAAGGGCACTATGTATAAACAGGAAAGTTAAGGCCATGGGCAAAGCACTGTAGGAAAGCCAACAATCACGTCCAAAGTAGAAAATGACACTTGGGATGGTGGAAGAACACTCAACGTCAGCCCAATTAGCCTCATCATACTAATGGTATAAATTCCTGTAGGTTGAGCAGAAGGTAGAATGGGTCAACCTACATCAACACGGTATGTAACCCATTATACAAATTTAAGCTTTATGCATTTGTTAATCTAATTAGCAGTAATGCAAAAATAGGCAGTGATGCTGGTCTCTAGAAACACCCACACCCAAGATCGATTTTAACAATTGGCTAAAATTTTGATGTCATTCAAAGGGGATCCAGTGTCTGTCAGCCTGGGATGACATGCTCGACAAGCCACGTTGCTTCGTTAGGGACGGCTTGCACCTGTCACCACTGGGCTCTTGCCACCCCCATAGTGCCTTTTTTAGGCAAGGCTCAAAAGTCAAACCCACCCCCATAGACAGCACAAGGAACAAGAAACTAAGGGTAATGCTGCTAAACGCCAGAAGTCTTAACCTCAAGATGCACGCACTCGAAGCTCTCCTCAGTATGGAAAACATTGATATCTGTGCAGTGACAGAAACCTGGTTCAAGGCTCCAGAGAGCACCCCAGCACTACCAGGCTATACCTCATATCATGCTTTTCGGCCCCAAAACCCGGACCGAACCACAAAAGGAGGGGGAGTTTCCATATTTATCAAGGATATCCACACCTCCAGGTTAGTGGCATTGCATAAGTATCGGAGACCATCCATGTGCAACTAACAGTGGGCAAGACTGCTTTTCAGTTTATAGCATCCTACAGACCACCCTCTCAAAGTCAGGAATCCCACTCGGTTTTCCTGAAAACATTGGAGAACATGAAGATCTCTCCGAACACCATTATACTGGGTGACTTCAACTACCCAAACATTGACTGGGAGCACTACTCAAGCCCCAGCACCTTAGCCCAAAGGTTCCTGGAAATTATAAATTCAAATGCTATGGAACAACTAGTCACCACTCCCACAAGAGGGGACAACATACTAGACCTGATCATTACCAACATGGGGACTCTATGCTCCACACCAGAAGTATATCCCTCATTGGTAAGATCAGACCATAAATTAATTTCACTGGATGTCCACATCCCGACCCACCCCCAGCCCAGAAAACCACAGTGAAAAACTTCTCAAAAGCGAACTTCTCACTTCTCAAAACCAAAGTGGAATCCTTCAAGGCCCCAGGGCCAGTGGAAACTACGGCCCAAACTGCAGAATCCTATATAAACGCATTCTACGGACATCTCCAGGAATGCATGGATCATGCTATCCCAAACAAAACCAAGAACCAATCATCCAAAGGCAGGCGTCCAGTCTGGTGGACCCCTGCCATAAATAAACTGTACAACAGAAGGAGGAAGCTACTACATGATAGAGCAAAATCCCTAATAGGGAAGGCATCTCTGATCAGTACTAGCAAAAAAATTACGATCCCTCATAAAATCCTCCAAGGCCAGCTTCGAGAGAAAAATTGCACAGGACACCAAAGACAATCATAAGGCTTTTTCAGTTATGTTAGAAACCTGGGATGTAACTCCCAGACTTGTTCTGAGTTGATTCTAAACGACAAAAAATACACTGAACCCACAGACATCACCAATATCCTGGCAGACAGGTTCAGTGCAAACTTCTCCACCCCTCCCCCAAAAGAGCAAGTATCTATCCCGGCAGAGGGCTGCCTCCCAAACATCTCTGATGCTCAGGTGAAGGCTGCCCTCTCCAGAGCAAAAACACTGCTTCCATGGGACCAGATGGCGTCCCAGGTTGCGTCCTACATGAACTCCAAGAGGAACTAATCCCTCAAATAAAACAGCTATACAATCTCAGCCTCACTACAGGATATGTGCCCACAGAATGGCGTACAGCAACAGTGGTCCCACTCCACAAAGGTGGAGCCTCTACGGACCCTGGAAACTATCTCCCCATAAGCCTGACTAGCTTAGTCTGCAAGGCTATGGAGAGGATCATCATGGAGCTCATAAACAAAGACATTGGGGACCTACAGACACTAGATCCTACCCAGTTCGGCTTTGTCAAGGGCAGATCCTGCCTTTTGAACCTGGTTGACTTCTTCAAAACAGTCACCAAAGCCATAGATGAAGGGAAGGTAGTCCACACAGCCTATCTGGACCTTGTAAAGGCATTTGACACAATACCCCATTCGGGCATCATAGATAAGCTATCCAGCTTAAATATAAACCCCTATGTCACAAGATGGGTCGCAAACTGGCTCAAAGACAGAACCCACAGAGTGAGAGTTGCTGGAGCCATGTCTGACTCGAAACCGGTCACAAGTGGCATCCCACAGGGTTCTGTCCTGGGACCACTCTTGTTCAGTATATACTTTTCCGAGGTACAGGCAAACGTGGGAGGACTATGGCTCACCAAGTTCACAGACGACTGCAAACTGGGCACCATAATCAACTCTCCAGCTGACACAAACATCCTTCAAAAGGTCTCACAGAGACAGATAACTGGTGCCAGCGCCATGGTTTAAAGCTAAATGCCAAAAATGTATAGTCATACCCTTTGGCAAAACAATGTGCCCACAAATTACCACATAGGCGGAAACCCATTAAGTACAGAGAAAGTTATTAGGGACCTGGGGACCCAAGTTGATAGCAATCTCTCCTTTGAAAACCACATTGCCAAAGTGGTTAGAAAGACCTTCTACATAGCCCACCTCATCATGAAGGGTTTCACATCTAGATCAAGAGAGGTAATCGTGCCCCTTTATTCATCCCTCATCAGGCCCATCATAGAATACAATGCCCCTTTTGGGATGTACCTTACCCGACACCTGCAGTAATTAGAAAGACCCCAAAAGTATCTCACCAAGAGGATCAAGGGTCTCAAACAGATGCCATATGCTGCTCGGTTAAAAAAACTCCAGCTCTACTCAGTTGCATACCGCCTACTTGAGGCGATCTATGCCTGACATACAAAGCTATGTCAAATCCAGAATTAATGGACATGCTCCACCTCAGTAAATCTAAATCCCTTAGAGCCACATGCTCGAGGGACTTGAACCTCAGCACAGAAATAAATAGAACTTGCTGGAGGGACAGGTTCATAACCCAGAGGCTCCCTTCGCTCTGGAATAGAATTCCAGTTCATGTGAGGCAGAGCACCTCACTGAATCTCTTCAAGAAGAATCTCGATAGGTGGATGGGGGATCGTAGGTTTGTCCCAGGGATTACTCCCGTGTCACTTTTAGACAGAGGCACAGTAAACTAAACCTTAAAAAGGGCACAGTATACTCAAATCAAGGGATGGCGTAAGCCATACAGAATCGGGCTAGGCTTATAATTGCCCCAGGGCAGATAGCCTAGTATGAACCTATGAACCTATGAACCTATTTGTGGATAATCTTGTCTGTCATCTCTGGCAAATTAGATTATCATCCTCTATCTCACTAAGTGCTGAAAAATGAAAAAGGAAAAGAAAATGTTTTATTACTCACATGTCTTACATACGGCTGAACATTTATTCCTCTCCAAGTAACCACGAGTCAGTAACACTTACTACAGAACACTGCTCAATGTCTCTAACTGTCATTTCCCATTGGCTAAGAAGGTTATGGTGGTGACATTTTAGATCACTGTATTAATGTTGGCACTGTTCTCCAGCTCAGGTGATGCCCATGACTTCACTGACCACCATAGCAAGGCAGTACCAAGAAAGCACTTGAAATGAGGACCCTCATAAAAATCCCTTGACAAGTTCTCCTGTTGACCTCTCTGCTGGAGACACATAAAGATTTCTGCTTCCTTCCTGCACTGCACATGAGTCCTTATACACTCAGCACCCTCCCAAAGCCGTGGCCACTTTACAGGAAGCAATCTACTAGAAAAGGATAGCAGATTCATGCTGACACACATTGTGGGTATCACGTAATGTGCACTGGTGGGCAGCAGGGAGTCACCGCAGAACCTAATGCTAGCATACAGTAATGCCTTTCCAAACAGCATGCTAAGGTGGTGTTGGAGGGATACAATGGCCTAAAGGTACAAGCCCTGCACATTGGTGTTCATCTTGTGACACAGCATCCCTAGGAGCTGCATGGCTGATTAAGAACCCCAAGCATCTGTAGAGGTATTGAATGTGCCTGCACACATGGCTGTGAGCTTCGCAGTCATTAATGCAAGAGCATGAGCAGGTATGAGTCTCATTATGCACCTATACCTGGTACACAGAGCATTAAATGTGCAGTGCAAAGACTTGTACTCTAACTTGCCTCACTATCAGAATTGCCATGGTAAGATGTTTCAAACTGTGTGAAACATGCAGATGCAGTCATTGCACTGTGCAAATTGTTAAATAAAAACAGGAACTACTACTAGATAATGCTTTCAGTCAACAGTGGAAAGAACATTCTACGGCTGATATGGTAAGGATACATAAGCCAGCATTATGTGGGCAGAATGACTGGATAACACTAGTACTGTTGCACTTGGAGTGCTAATGTTCTATATCTACCTGCTGAGAGGGCAGTGGGGTCATAGGGAGATTTGTGATGGAGCTCTGCATTATATCACCTCAGTGATCTACATATCACAGGAAAGTATAACATGATGGGATGTGTGTCTGTGTGTGTCTTCTTTCGGCTTTTCCCGGTTAGGGGTCGCCACAGCGGAACTCCGGTCCGCTAATGATTGGCAGTAGATTTTTACATGTTGAGTTGCCAGCTCTGATGCACAACCTTCAAAGAAGGTACGCCCATTCATGCATGTCTCCACACAGAAGACGCTTTAGCTGAGAATCGAACAGGACAACGTCTTACTGTGAGGCGACAATGCTACCACAGCACCAGGGACAAAAAACACACACAGGTAGGAGGATTGACTAGATAAATGTAAGACTTTTTTGGAGGGGATGATCCCTATCCACTACCTGACTATGTTAGGAACACACTGAGTGTTACAGCAAAGGATGACTGAACAGGGCTTAGGTAAAGGCAGCAGTAGCCGACCAAAATATTGGCTCTAGGGTGGGTGAGGTACACTATGACCAGTGATATGTACCTCAGACAGAGAGGATTATGTTGCAATGCACAACATCTATGTCTCTGAATCAGATGTGGAATCTACTAATTTAAATACTGTATATAGTCCTCGATCTCCTCCCCCTCTAACTAGGAATGATATTCTTTACTAACTACCTATATTAGGTGATGCTGTCTAACCACGACAATCACATCTGCCATGTGAACTCCACTTTTACTACTGTTTAACTATCTCTCTACGAATACTCCAGAAACTCTAATGTATGCTCAGCTAACAGTATACTTTCCACCTTTATTTCTCCCAATTCTTCTAAACTTATATTACAACTATTTACAGTTAATTGTGAACTCTTATAACTAAGTAATCATTTATCTTTTGCCTCTACCAACTTAAATGTTGTACAATTGGTTCTCCAATCAACTATGTAAATATGTTATGAATTTTCTTCCATTTTGCATTTGTACTTTATGACATTACTTTGTATAATTTTATTTTTGTTTACTTGTATGTAATACGGAGCTTTTCTCCCCGGACCTCCACTGAAAACAGGCTCACTGAGCCCAGTGGACCTCCCTGGTAATCAAACTGGAAATAAATAAATAAATACTGGACAAGATGAGGTGGGAATGGCACAAGCTGGGATGGGAATGACACATAGGTTAACAGATACTGTGGTTTGTAGAATATGTGGAGCATATGATATTCGTACTGTACTTGGCACACATACATATAGGCTATTGATAGGTTGTTGGTCACAACACAGTATATCCCCATCCTGCTGCTGTACTGAAATGCTAAGGGAACCTATCTCATGACATTTGAGTATAGTATGGTTTGCACTTTATGTTGCACGGCTAACACATGGGTGTGTGCACAGTAAAGCTTTTGCTGTGCATATGATGTGTCTGCTCACTGTCCATAGTTGTACGTCCACACTACAGAACTGAGACATGGCAAGTAAGGACGAACCACTGTATTCTTATCAATTTGAGGTTAATTTTTTTTTAGGACAAGAAGTATGTTTTAAAAGGCTCAAGGCACTTCTTCAGAAGCTTAAGTGAGGTTGAATTTTCTAAAAGTTTTTTTTGTAACATTGGACATGATTGATTTATTTACTGTGATACCACACTCAGTAGGTCTTGAATGGCTCATAACATCTGTTACTCAATAATCAAATGCCACTAATATGGAAGTCGGGTTATTGTAAGACTTTATGGATATCATTTTGCATAATTCCTTTGATTTTGAATAAGAATATTATTTACATGTGTTTGGGGAAGCTATGGGTGCAGTTGTGACACTCAGTAATTCAATCATCATTATGTGGTATTGACAAAATAAGCCTGTTTTAAATCCAGAATATCAAAGTTATTTACACACTTAGTACAATAGCTTGAAAACATTTTTATTTGTGGACACCAAATTTTGAGTATTTGCATGATTCTGTGATATATATTGAAGAGAAAAGTAATTTTCTTAGTTTTTTACAACACATAGCTGAGAATCTTATTAGTTTATTAGAAGTAACATTTTACAGTGATAACCTTAACACATGAAATCAGTCATCTATTTGCAGGAAGCCTATGCTTTCTAATGCATACTTTCATTTTAATAGTGGTCATAATTTTACATAGATAAATAGCCTGGCTGAAGGGCAGATGGTTTAATTATGTTGACTAATTTCAGATGATTACAATTTTAGACTAGAACTGGGTTGTGGGGACCTTGAAAGAAAGAAAGAGATTACACTTTAACGTTGTTAATTAAGGCCTAAAACAAAATTAATGTTATAAGGTGGACTAACTTTGTGCCTGTCCTAACTATCAAGGATTTTATGATGCCGTCTCTTTTCGTATTAATTCTCTTATTATAAACAATTGTGCAGTTGCATTTAATCAGGAGATCTAAGATAAAATATATGCAGAACCAATAGCTCAAAGCGAGTGGTTTACTTTCCTGTGAAGCATTTTACATGGGGAAAGCAGAAAGGCAGCTATATATGCATATTTATCAGCATATAGATGATATTAGATGAAGGAGCACAAGCTGTGTTACTAGTAAATGTGCCAGCATTTGTAAAAATGTATTAATTATTATTATCATTGTTGATATTATTATTATTATTATTATTATTGCTGTTTTATTTTGTTATTATTGTTATTATTATTGTTTAAGTAAAGGTTCCAGTAAACTTAAGGGTTGAATCATTGCAGATCAAAGTAATGTACAGGAAGTGAGTTTAGCAACCCAAACTTAAATCAACACAACAGCCAGGATTAAATAACAACATTTCCATTAAAGCTGAGATCTGCTAAATTATGGATGTGTTTGCAGTTTTATGCGTCATTTGTTGATTTATGCCTTTTATGTAATACATATGGGTCTTGATTCAACTAGGTTACAGTGAGGTGTAAGTTTGGTGCCAACCTTTCAGTAACCATGTTTTATTTAGAGGCAGTCTTACCACAACATTACACCACGTTTTGTGGTACAACACCACACTGGACTGTCTCTGTGGCTTACTACAAATACTAATGAGATGTTTCAGGGGAGAAGAACATACTTACCCCACCCAAAAATGCCTGTGGTAAGGCATTTATACAAGCAAGTGTTACAGAGAATCACTTGGCTTAACTTACCTCAGCTGGCCATGTTAATTAACATAGTCAAGCCTGAGTTTGCCTGCTGCTTCCATTGGGTGAGACTGCATTAGACATAAGTGCCTGAGAGTTTAATAGCCAGGTAGTGGTGGAGGGCATGTGCGTATGTGTGTTGATGCAGATATGAGTGTATGCACAGGGATGAATGGCCTCTGCTCTGTGTGTGTGTGTGTGTGTGTGTGTGTGTGTGTGTGTGTGTGTGTGTGTGTGTGTGTGTGTGTGTGTGTGTGTGTGTGTTTGTGTATGAATATGTGAATGTGTGGAGAGGGCTGTAGTATTGGGGACGGACACTAGACACTAGGGATACCCTTTGTAGTGTGCTCTAAAGGAACTTAAAAAGACAACAGAACAATGTTTTGCAGTTCAAAATATGAGGGGCAGGATGAACATTATACACCAGGGATTTTCTTTATATTGTGCTCTGAAAGCAGTTAAAGATGCTCAAGCCAGCCCTGTGCCCTCTGCACTCGCACACACCCCTTTAGCAGAATGTCGGCTCTCTGTGCCACCACTAGCCAGTGGAGATGCTTTTACCATTTTACCTTAAGTCGTTTAAAATTGGAAAAAAGTTAAAGTAAGGGGGGGGGCAGTTTCAGATCCTATACCCTTGACAGAGGCAGCAAGAGCCTTACCCCTCAACACTACCTGTGGAGTAAAAAAAGGGATTTTTCTGTAAATAATAAGCCCAAATTTCTAACATTATTCACTGATTGTAATGATCTGTGACTTACGAGGGACAGGACATACATAAGAAGCAGCAGCAGAAGTGTTCTGTAAAATTGGGGGCAGCTTAGAAGGATAATTGTGTGTGTCCATTTGGGAGAAAGCTTTGGGACAAAGCTGAAAGGACCTCTAGATGACATCAGGAAGAATCTTTAAACAATTACTTGGACTTGCTGAAAAAGTTACTAGAGCAACAGGCCTAGTATCATGATGTACTTTACAAACAGTAAGAAGAATGAAACTCTAATGTCGGGTATTATTTATTTACTGATTTATTGACATTTCTTTACCAGGAAAGTCCAATGGACCAGGCTAGCCCATTTTCAGTGGAGGCCCAGGGAGAAAATCTCCATTGAATTTGCATAGAAAACCAAACGAGCAAAACTAACAAACTAAGAAAATCTGAGCAAAAGTTAAAACATTTTTACAAAGAAATATTTTAGGATAAAGAGATTAAAATCACAGAAGATACAAAAAGTTACCGGCAAAACAAAAAAACTTTCATATTATATATTAAGATTTAATAAAGAAATCTAATATGTGTACATAGAAAAACTGAAGGATTGAGTTTAGGTAATGGTTGAGGATGGAAATGGACAGTTACAAATCCACATGGAAGAGAAGTGACTATGCAGTGCGCTTTTGAAGCTAGAAAGTCTAGGTTGAAGGAGTAAAGAGGCTGGAAGGTTATTCCAAATTCTGGAGATTGTCCAGGAGTACAGGAATTGACCTGTAGGTAGTTTGGGTTTGTGTACTTGGAGAGGGTTTTGGTTTTCAGAGCGTAGGGATGAGATGGGGTATACAAGGCAAAGAGGGAGGTGAGTGCTGGACAGTCCTGAATTTTATATATAAGTTTAAGAGAGATTGAGAGCTGGAGGAGAAGGTAGTGGGGGAGTTCAAGCCATTGTAGTTGCTTGAGAGAAAGACAATGGTGAGTGGAGTGGCAACTATTAGTTGCAAATTTAGCAGTCTTATTATAGCATGTTTCTAATTTTGTCAGTAAGGAGGACTACAGATTAGTTAATTGGGAAGTACCATAGGTAAGTGAGAGTGGAAGGTAGGAAAGAGCTAGTGCTTGTTTAGAAGGGAGTGAGAGGAATTTGTCTATATTGTAGCCCCAATTTCTTATGGGTTTTGTTTATGTTATTTTGAATGTGATGGTCTAATATGAGATTTTCATCTATGATTATCCTTAATAGTTTAGTATGAGTAACTAACTCAATTTTAGTAGAGTTAAGTGACAGAATTTCGAAGTCAGCTAAATTAATGGGTAAATTTCTCTTGGTAGTGCAGATCATAAGTTTCATTTTTGGGGATTTAGACACAGGTGAATATTGTGAAGTCAGGAATTTACTTGTGGTAAAAGCAGGTTGGATGATTTATTTTAGGGTGTTTAAGCTGTCGGCAGAGAAGACTATTGTGGAATTGTCTGCATACTGCACTAGAGAGGTTTGCTGAATAGCCTGGTGGAGATTATTAATGAAAATGTTAAACAGAAGTGGGCCTAAAACTGAACCTTGAGGAACACCTGTAGGGTTATGGATGTAAGGAGAAATGGAGTGTTGCCATTTGACAGCATGGTCTCTCTTAAAACATATTATGGGTTAACTGTAAGAATCAATGAATTTCAAGGGTAGGGACAAAAATATGATTCATCAGGGATATTGTATACACTGAAGG